>NW_017306312.1:1091356-1156003 GCF_000935625.1 Nanorana parkeri | reverse complement strand
TTTTGCATATTGAGTTTAGAATATTAACTACATCCACAGCGTGAACTTACATTTATACAAGTTTTCATTATTGTTGGTGGAATTTAACCTTTTTTCCTTTTCCTGTGAAAATCCCAACAGAATGTAAGGAAAAGGGAAATACTTTAAAAGGAGAACTATGAGGCGAATGAAAATCATTTATCCTCATAGTTCGAGCCGAAGTGTGACAATGAAACTGTCACACATCGGCTCAATAGATCAGGAAGTGAGCGAACACATACCGTCGCTCGCTCACTTCTCGATCCTCTGCCTGCAGAGAGCCGTGACTGTCACTCACGGCTCCCTGCAGGGATTCCCCCCCTCCCCTGTCTGATGCTCCAGCGCTGACTGGCGGAACGGACGGGTGAGGGGGCGGGTACAGCTGGCTCTGTCTCTAGATCAGGGGTAGCCAAACTCCGGCCATCCAGCTGTGGTGAAACTACAAATCCCATGAGGCATTGCAAGATTCTCACAGCCACAGACATGACTCCAGGAGACAGATGTCCCCCCCTCTACCAAACCTTACACTTGGCACAGTGCAGTCAGGCAAGTACCGTTCCCCTGGCAAGCGCTAAACCCAGACACGTCCATCGGATTGCCAGACAGAGAAACGTGATTCGTCACTCCAGAGAACACGTCTCCACTTCTCTAGAGTCCAGTAGTGGCGTGCTTTACACCACTGCATCCAACACTTTGCACTTGGTGATTGAAAGGCTTGGATGCTGCGGCTCGGCCACGGAAACCCATTCCATGAAGCTGCCTACGCACTGTTGTTGTGCCAATCTGAAGGCCACGTGAAGTTTGGAGTTCTATAGCTATTGGCTCTGCAGACAGTTGGTGACTCCTGCGCACTGTGGCTCATCATTTATGTGGCCTACCACTTTGTGGCTGAGTTGCTGTTGTTCCCCGTTGCTTCCACTTTATTATAATACCACTAACAGGTGACCGTGAAATATTTAGAAGCAAGGAAATTTCACGGGTGGACTTATTGCACAGGTGACAACCTATCACGGTACCACGCTTGAATTCACTGAGCTCCTGAGAGCGACCCATTCTTTCACAAATGTTTGTAGAAGCAGTCTGCATGCCTAGGTGCTTGATTTTATATACCTGTGGTCATGGAGGTGACTGGAACACCTGAATCCAATGATTTGGAGGGATGTCCCAATATGTTTGGCAATATAGTGTATTTAAAGAAGGCTGATTCCTATGGGCACCCATTCTAAAATTTGCCTTCCTTCAATTATTTCACACAAGAGGTTCAATATTGCTATGAAACGGATCTTACAGATTGTATTATGCTGCTGTATTCTGTGCAAGCAAGACCAACCTATGTATAGACTATAAAACATACAAAATAAAAAGAACAGGTCAAAAAGTGTGTTGTGTTTTTGGTTAAATTAAATTATAAGTTAAGTTCTATAGGTGACCAGCCAGAAACCTAGCTCTGCAAAATTTCACAATATCCCTTGGCCTCTCCTCTGCCTAGCCTCGGCTTAAACACCCGATCCTCCCATCACTGAATGTAAAACGAGTATCTGGCGCCCCCAATTTTAACGTTGCATTTTGTGATGGGCGTTGTGGATAATTAATAGACAGTCCTGACCCAAACAGTGCACATAACAGTCAGGCAACTGCACTGCTTTCATGTGTACAAAGCCAAATGACAGTAAACTACAACAGGCCTGTTGTTTAGAGGTCATTGACAGCTGCCCTTTACTTCCCATGTGAATCCAGTCTAAAGATGGTCACAGACATCAAGGGATGGTCAGGGTTGCAAGTACAATCTGACAGCCTAAGCATAAATACTTGGGCCACATGAGTAGGAGGGAGAGAATGTTTACTTATATTTAGTTATAATTTTTCAAATGTTTTGCTCAGAGGACCACCGTCTAACCTCACTATCTCCCAGGTCCTGACAGCGATCCTCAGGCTGAAAAGTCAGACACAATGACATAAAGATAAATAAGGGGGCAAAAATACATTTTTCATAAGCAATGCTGCACAAATAAAGAAGAACTCCAAGAAAAATATATATATATATACATATATATATACATATATATATATTAACCCTTGCAGTGGGGCTCCCCCTGCACTGCAAGGCTTAAGTGCTTATTTTGGCCCAGGTGCGAAAATAAAGTTATACTCACCTGAACCTTGCAGAAGGCCGACTGTTAGAGCTCTCCCTCCAGTCTGTGTCCTCCACCAATCCATTGATGGTATGTCCGTCAGTGTCCTCATGTTCTATAGACAGTGTATTGGACATGATGACTCACGGGAACTTAGACCACTGGAGTGGAGGGGGAGACAGGCTGGATAAAGCACCAGCTGCGAGGTTCGAGTGAATATAACTTTTTTCTATTTTTGCACCTAGATGAAAACAAGTACTTAACCCTTGCAGTGCATGGTTAGCCCCAATGCAAGGATTAAGAATATTTTTCCTGGAGTTCTTCCTTAAAATGTTTCCCCTATTCCAGCCATGAGAGGTTCTCTTTAAACTATATACAATGGTATCCTTCCAAAATAGGCTAAAATTCATACCTCACCGGCTTGTGCTGTTGACACAGGTACTCAAATCTGTCATCAGGGATGGGCACTCGGCTCTCATTTGGATTAATGGTGCAAAATGGAAAGTTCTCGGCGGCAGCCTGGCTTTTAGTCAACACATTAAAGAAAGTTGATTTCCTGTTAAAATAATGAGTGAGGAATTCATTTTATGAGGTTGCAGGGACAACTTTTCGGCACGAGTTTATATTAAAGCCAATTACTATCAAACAGCAATTTCCTTCATCCCCTAGAAAAAGAAGCATAAATATATGTCCTGTGAACTGTAAAATTACAGCACTCCCAATAACCATAAAAAATCCCTAATTAAAAGCACTGGCTACGTTTTCTGTAATTCGGAGCACTAACACATGACTGAATGGAAAGCTACATTAAAGAAGAACTGAACTCTGGAAGCTGTGGCCAAAAATATAAAGGCCAAAGGACCAGTCACCCGTATTGCCTGTTGTCGCCCTGCAAAGAATCTTTCCCCATTACTGACTACCATGCCTTGTTCTGAACTGTGTCTATGTGTGGAGGCGGCCATCTTAGTAGAGGCAGAGCTTAATTTCTTCATGTCAGAGCCTCCAACACACAGCCCTGTGGCAGGCCACGCCCCTTCCTTTGATTGATGGCAGATTGAGCCTATGGCTCCTCTGCAACAAGGAAGTTTGGGGTACGGAGGATCACTTCGGGACCGGCTGGGGGGAGGAGAGCAGCTGAGAGGTAAATGTGGGGGGGACTGCAGTAAAAAAAAAAAGGTCCTGGGCAGTTTTTACCCTAATGCAGGGAAGTCATTAAGGTAAAAAACGCCAAGACCTTAATACTACTTTAAACTGTATTTCCACTTTTTCAGTCAAATTTGAGAAAACCCCTCTATATGTTTTTAATGTGTTCCTAGTCACACTAGTCACACAGCATACCAAAAATATATTTTTTTAATTACCCTTTTAGATGTTTTGTTGCAGCAGGCAAACTGACTAAATCCAAGTTTTTTTTAGCACCTCTACAGTGATCTGTCCTTTAGAAAAGACTTAGGATAGGAATGTGTTTCTCTCATTAACATACAATGCAGAAGCCGGGGTTGTAATCCTTTAACCCTTTCTTAGGAAAGTAAATGTTCAACTCTTCTTTACAAATTTTAGTGAAAACCAGCCAGCACAGTACAGACAGAGCTATCACAAACCCCTCATGGTCCCTCCTAACAGAAGAAGCAATTTTAGTAGGTAAAAAGCTATTTGGCTGCAAGTTGAAAGATATGTAAGGCTCTGCGTTCATGCACCACATCAAAAACGAGCAACGCACTTACAGTGCCATACTTGTTAACAGCATCCCAAACGCGGCTGGTAAAACAAGCATTGATCACCTACAAACGCGTGGTCATAAAAACACACAATGCTCACAGCTGAACATGCTGCATGAGCTTCTTTGCCGCCTTTCTCATGCATGTGGCAGCCTATTGAAATGATGGGCTGACATGCAAATGCACATAAACGCGATGCATGGTCACACGTGCCGCCGGGGTATGTGAAGTGTGAACGGGGCCTAAAGATACCTGGGCAGTGTGCAACTCACCCTCTCAACAGGCGTGTATATAAGCATCACATATTTGGGTATCTACATTCTCCAACACAACACAGTTTCTTTATGACATTCACAAAGACACTCAATGCCCCAATGCACCTAGACACGAGATCACTTTCCTTTTCAACAGAAAAAAAACATTTGTGGTTCCTTTGAATGTAGATACAACACAGAACACAAGAGGTTGAAAAAAATGCATTTTTAGTTTTTATACGCATACACCTTAAAGAAAAGGTGTGAGGTCCTAGATTACAACTGCAACATACTGTAGATCTTTGGTTCTCAACTGGTGGGTCGTGACCCAAAAGTGGGTTGCGACCCCATGTTCAGTGGGTCGCCACATGCCTTCCACTTTTTTAGATGAGACTCTTCAGCCTCCCCCTAGAGCAGCACCGTCAGTTTTCGTTCAAGCAGCCATTCAATATATGCTGCCCGGCTCTGCGTGTCAGCTTGAGGTGGGCTGGAAGTATGGTCAAAAGGGAGATCCATCTATACGTGCATTGCTTACAGCTCCCATATGTGCCCTGTAGAGGTGACTGGACTGACGTCACATTCTTGCTCCCAGCACCTCTATGGGGGGTGCAAGGGAGCTGTACAAACAATGCAAATATGGAAGGAGCTCTGTCACAGCACTGCAGTCCACACTGGACCCCAAGCTGAGGAGCCACTCCAGTTCTCATAAGGTAGGGAGACTGGGTGGATCTTTAACCTCTTGCCGTCCGCCCGTAGTAAAAAAACGGACGGACGGCACTGCTACATCTGCGGGTTGCCGTCTCCAGACGGCAATTTTTTTCTGCTCACGCGTGCCCCCATTTGAAAAGACACGACCGTTGCACACACCCGTTACCGGGTGTTTCACATATAGGCGATCAGGAATTATAATTTTTTTTGCTGTGATTGTGTGTGTGTCAGTCAGTGTTTTTGAGGGTCAGTTCACACTAGTACAGTGCGTTAATCCCAAAGTCTCATGCGATTAATGCACTATACTACGCAATCACACCTACTGTGCATTCTGGTATGGAAGGTGTGTTGTGTTGCCATTAATTTGAATGACACTCCAAACGCACCTCCCACCCACAGTCTGATCGCCTGCACCAGAACGTCTGGTACTGCAATGCCATGCATTCCACTGCAGTGCGTCTGGGGTCGCGACTTAATGACCAAGGACAAATGTGGGTCCTGAGGTTACACAAGTTGAGAATCACTGCTGTGGATCACCATTCACACCGTGATTGAGAATATTAACTGTGGTCATATAGTACATGGAGGGAAATTTCAGATTACATTTTGTTTTTATCAACAACAAAGGGATTTGAATTACTCTACATCTAGAATAGAAGACAACCTCCAATTAAGACAAATATAAAATACCATTTAATCCCGCTATGTATACCTTTTAAAAAAAAATCTTAACCTGACACTAACCTCAGGAGTTAAATCTTAAAAATGCAATCAAGTACCCTACTAACAAAAATGTATCCTATTTGTGCGTCACTCTGCTTTAGATCCTCAAATCTCTGAATTGGTGCTGACACTGTCCTTTCTTCTGGAAGGTGACTACTTTTGTTCCCCATGGTCCCTGTGTGTGTTGTAAAGTAGTCACTACTCCAAGCTCACTCCCGTGATGGACTACAATCTAATTTTTAGTTTACTAATTTGTATTGCGATTGTAGTCCTTAATGGGAGTGATCTTGGAGTGGTGGCTACTTTACAAGACACACAGGGATCATGGGAAACAAAAGTAGCACCCTCCAGAAGGAAGGACAGTGTCAGCACCAATTCAGAGATGATTTGAGGATCTACAGCCGAGTGATAAAGGACAGTATTGTTCATAGTTAAAGGAGAACTATGGGGGTCAGTGTTTTTCCCCATAGTTCTCCTTAGGGTAACGGGAGGACACAAACTAGCGTCCTCCCGTTACCCTAAGCTCAGTATACTGCGAGCTACAGCTCGCGGTATACTGAGACGCCGCAGCCGGAGCGGATCCCGACCTGGACGCCAGGATCCGCCTAGCTGCTATCTAGAGGCAGAGCCAGCTGTACCCGCCCCCTCCCCGTCCTTTCCGCCAGTCAGCGCTGGCAGATCGGAGCATGGAGAGGGGAATCCAGCCGTGACAGGATCGAGAGGTGAGCGAACCCGGTATGTGTTCGCTCACCTCCCGATCTACTGAGCCGACCTGCGACAGTCTCATTGTCACAGGTCGGCTAGAACTATGAGATGAGTGGAAATCACTCATCTCATAGTTCTCCTTAAAGGTACTTGAATGCATTTTTAAGATTTAACTTCAGTGTCAGTGTCACTTTAAATTATTTTTCAAATGGTATCTCAATCTTTGTACTCGCCAGTGTACATCATCAAACTGGCTGGTTGAGGCAGGGACAGTATTTAAATCGAATGAGGTACTGTGTACAGTTGATATTCTATCATTTGAAGAATGTCGATTGGGTGAAAGAACACAGATTATGTTCCTTCAACGTCCAACCAATCACAGCTGCATTGCACATGGCATGGGCTTCTGCATTAGAAAATTGGCTGAACAAAATAACCCTTTTTTGGCAGATGCCATGCCTACAAAATCTCTTTTCCCCATAATTCCATTTGTCAGTGCAAAAAAAACATGCAGGATGTTAATTAAAATTGTGCACCAAATAAAAGTCTTGAATGCCCTCGAATGAAAAATTAGACCGGTAAATACATTATTCATAGAGTTGTTGTCAAGCAAGTTTATCCAAGCACCCTAAAAGGTTCAAGGTTGGTCTGGCAACCTAGGCTTTTATAAACTCTGGTCATAAAGGGGTTAATATAGACCTATGGGCTCAGTTGTAAAATTTTTTTACTGCAGCACCTAATTGTTAATGCATGTGTGCTTACAGCTTACCATGAGGGCTTGTTCACACCATAAGCAGTGCGTTCCAGAGCTGTCAGCTGCTGGAACGCACTGTATCACATCCCGGCCGGTTTACTGTGTTGAGGGGTTGGAGGGGGTGTGGCGGTGCATTGAGGTCAATAGCACCGCAGCCATGCCCCCCGCCCGCAGTTCAATCGCCCGCACCAGAACGGGTGGCACATCAGCACTATTGTTTTTTAGATCCCACTGGACCAGAACGCAGGCACTAATGTTCTGGTCCAGTGGGTGCGTTCTGGTGCGGACTGGAAGGCGATACTGTGCGTTCCAGCAGCTGACCACTCTGGAACGCACTGTGTGAACAAGCCCTGAAGGTGGCCATATGCTATGCGAATTTCAGCCAGTTCTTTACGAACCTCTCAGCCGGCATCCCACAATCAGCTGATTGAAAGAGTTAGTTGGAAAATCTTCAAACAGAGCCGGCAGCCAATAAGCTGCCACCTCTGTTCGGGCCGGTGGGTGAAACAGCAGGGATTCCTTGATCAAAGCGCTTGCAGCGTTGATGGAGGAATCTGCTCTATTTTTTTATTCAGCCCATAGGTTGAGCGGAAAAAAACAGAGCTTTAGTGCCCCTGCCAAGTCTCACAAATACCTACTGAACCTGGCAGTGGAGTCCACCAGTTTCTTGTAATGGGTGACCACTTTTTTTTTTTTTTAACATATGAGGATTGTGCATGAGATAGCAACCGCATTTGGGACCTGTTCACACCAGCTTTTCTCAACATTTTTGATATGGAATAGCCCTTGAAATAACAATCAGGTCTCAGGGAACCCGTGTTAATAAATATTTTATCTACAGCTTACAGTTAATAAGCGTGCACAGTAAGTTGTAGGCCTAAAAATAAATCAGAAAAATACCGGAGTATATGCCTCATTTCAATGAAGACAAGCTACTTATATGGATGAAAATTGACACATATGCATTTTGTGATTCACTGTCATACAATTTTATCTGTAATGGCTGAAAGACAATGTCATGCAAAATCATCAACATTGCACTTGGCTGGGTGCCCAGAACTATGCCAATGCTGCAATTACCACAGCTGCAAAAAGTTCAATATTTTAAGAGAGAGACAATCAGAGGCTGGAGTGGGCTACACATAAGGCCTCATACACACTGCCGTACAATATACTGCGTATATGCGCGTATTGTCCCATATGCAAATAAATGGCTCCATACACATAGCTGCGTATGGAGCCGTATATTTGCGATGCGTAAAGATACGCAAAAGCAGAATGGACCCGAGATGCGTCCGGGCAACGTATTTCTGCATATTTTACGCGCATATACACGTGTTTGTGCACGTATACGCACGTACAGTTCATTAAAATTTCTATTACGTGGGGGTGCATTCTGGGATTGCATATAGTGCACGCATACGCGCATATACGCAATGTACCATTTTGCTCTTGCATTGTGTGTGCATGAGGCCTAAAAGTGTAACCAAACGCCTCATCAAGATATATCAACAATAGCCATGAATAAAACCATACCATGGTCCAAAAGATGGAACTGGTTAAAGTGGACCCATCGCAAAAATTGATTACCTAAAAGGTAGGGATGCACCGATACTGTTTTTTCGGTATCGAGTACCGAGACTTTTCTTTCAGTACTCATCGATACCGAGTACCGATACCGGTGCTTCCGCTGCCATGGAGCCAGCTTCCCAAGCAATCCGATTGCCCGAGAAGCTGGTTGTATGTTGTCTAACTTGCTTGATTGAGCTTAGCCGGGAAACCGGCTTCATAACCAATCAGCATCGAGCCGGCTTCACGGCCAATCAGGAAGCAAGGTGGCAAGTAATGACCTGCCTACCAGCTTCCTGATTGGCCGGGAAGCCGGCTCGATGGCCCCTTACGACACCGCCGGTCAGAGGAAATCTTCCTCTGAACGGAATTTTCGGTATCAGGGCAGGTATCGGAGCATTTGGGCGAGTACAAGTACTCACCCAAATACTCGGTATCGGCACCGATACTGATACTAGTATCGGTGCATCCCTACTAAAAAGGTATAGAAACTGTTTACTTAGCAAAGTGAATCTTTAATGAGTTCATTGCATAAGTAAAACTGTGTTCACTTAATCATCCAATCACCTGCAAGAATAAATACTGTTTTGTAATTTTCTTTGCACATGATTGGATATTCAAAGTAAACACTGCTATGCCATATTTGCTGCACTCAATGAAAAGTTACCAGTCTGTTTACAGTCCAACATGACCCAACAGACATGGGAGGATTTTACATACATTACTATTATCAGACATCTCAACTCTCCCGGACGTTCTGGGAGTAAACCTGTCCCTACTATTTTGACATCGGGGCTGCCGCCTGCCGTCAGTCAGAGGGGAAAAAAAACAGCATAGGAATTAAAATCTACGCTTCTATTGGCTATTTCAATTTGCAATAGCCAATAGCAGACTGGCTATTACCCCCACCCACTGCTGCTGCTGCCAATCAGCAGAGGTGGACCTGAAGTTCTCCATCATGTCCTCCTCTGCTGATTGACAGCAGCAGTAGGCAGGTGCAATAGCCAGCTTGCTATTGCAAATTGAAATAGCCAATAGCAATCTAGCGATCCATTCCTATGCTGTCCGTTGTTTTTTTTATTATTATTATTCTGATGGCAGCAGGTGTCTTTATAAAGAAGAAAAAAGAAAAAAAACAGCAGATAGCAAGGGAAGCATTAGCTTCTTTCCTATATAATGATGATACAGGCATCCCAACCTGAACAAAGTAATTTCAGGGAGGGGCCCTTCTCATTTCAGGGTGGTGCTCTCTCCCTCACCCCTCCCCCTCAGGGAGGGAGAGGGCACCTCCCTGAAATGAGAAGGGCCCCTCCCTGAAATTACTTTGTTCAGGTTGGGATGCCTGTATCATCATTATATAGGAATGAAAACCTTTGCTGACGGAGCAATTTTTTCCTTTTTGTACATACATGCACATTAAGCCCTCATTCACACGACTAATAGCCGGCCCGTACAGATCCATGCTGCATGCATGGCCGTATCGGGCTGCTCTTGGAAAGGGCAGGTGCCATACGCTCTCCCGAACTGCACAGGTGTCCCTGCTCGGATGCAGACAGGATCCATCCTGTCTGCGTACGAGTACGGACAGCCACACGGACGTGCAGTTCGGGTGAGCGTGCGGCTGAACGTACAAATCACACGTGTCACCTGTCCTTCCCGGGAGCAGCCTGGTGCAGCCGTGCACGCAGCGGGCCAGCTGTTAGTCGTGTGAATGAGGGCTAAGATGCACATTTTGGGCCATAAGATTACTTATAACCTTCAGAAACATATTTTCTGAACGCAGAGGTCCTGTAGACATAAAAGGTGGTAGTGGCAAAGTTTTGTGCCACATGACTTTTGCACAACTACGTCTCAAACCTGTAATTTCTGCACAAAATACACTAAAATTAATTCCAGCGCACAAAAACACAATAGCATCTCCAATTTTGTGTTGTGTAAAAAATACAAATTTAGAGTTAGCCATATATCACGGCCCCAGAATTATTCCTCTCACTCCAGTGTGCAAGGTTTTACCCATCATGTATTATATATGTGTATGCATTGTAGGTGTATATACTTTTATGTCCGTGCAGGTGTGTGGCTTCTTTACATCTTTTTTTCTTCAATTTATCTTATTCAGTTATTTTTTTAACTTCCCTTTTATTTATTAATTTTTTCTTCACATTACAGTATTAGTATTGTAATAGCATTGTGCAGTGATAGGTTCCCTTTATGGAGATATCAGGAGTCTATAAGACCCCTAATATCTCCCCTGCACTTGACCCCGAGTTGATCGAGGACAACAGCAGTTGGCTGTCATCTAATAGCCGCAAACCTGTACATGCTCAGAGCAGAGCGCTTCCACTGTACAGAAGAAGGTTGGGAATATGATCTCTCCTCCGAACCTGCTCACCATACTGAAGTCTTTTTTTGTGGTCCCGGGAGGAGTAGGAAAGCCCAGGAACCATAGAGGGGGTTGCAGGGGTGGAGGGACAAACAGCTGCTACATGTGGTAGACATCATGCGCAGTAAGAAATTAAAAGGAAGTAAGCAAGCTGGAATTGTCCACACACCTGTTCCAGCACCTTGTATACACATGCCTGGTCCAGGTCAGTAACTCTTAGGGCCCACTCACATGTTTGTTGTGGTAATGTGCCCTTTACCACAACATACATACATCGGGGCGCTGCAGCATCATTTATTTTGAAAGGCACCCCAACGCAACTTCACACCACACCTGTGCAAAATTATTTGAATCACTTATGATCAGCATCACCACCAGACAACTAGCTTATTCAGGGCAGGGCAGCATTGAAATCTTCCATGTTTCTTTCAGGAATGGTTCACTTTAGATTGTAATGATTTTAAACACAAAAGGGGAGAATTCATCAATACTGGAGCAGAAGAATCTTTAGCAGTTGCCTATGGTAACCAATCAGCTTCTCTCTTCAGTTTGTTCAGTTAAGGTTTGAAAATAAAAGGTGGATTGGTTGCCATGCACAGCTGCTCCAGTTTTGATAAATTCCCCTCAAAGAGATCTTATGAGGCTTCATATGATAAGGAGCTCACAAAGCACTTATCAGTACCAGAAGCCCTTCTCCTGTATGTAGCCCTTCCTTGCAGCACTATTAATAACACCTTCCCTGACTTCCTCAAGCTCTGACATCAGGATCAGTGCACAAAGCTGCTGTCATCACCCACCACAATCATGCGAAGGAATACAGACACAGATTATGGAGCTGAGGGAAGAAACTGCAGAAACCTGAGGGTGCTCCAATCTGGGACCGCTGCGAGTATAATTTCACCATCACATATCCATCATCCTGTCTACATCCCAATGAACAGCCATTCCTTCTATTTACTTAAAAAGATCAGTGTGCTAATGCTGAACTGAGACATAAAATGATGGTCACATGATCGAGGTGGGATATGATTCAATCTGTGACCTCTGCCGACACCCCTGTCATTCATGTGCAATATGTATTCCCAGCCAATCACTGGGCTGGTGCCATACTTGAGTGGCAAACCATATATAGCAAAATTTTTGGAGCTTGGAACCTTCAAACATCTTAAAATGCTACATTTACTGCCTAGAATCAAATTTCTAACCCTGTATTTGCCAACCTGTGATCCTTTTGTATTTCTGCTGCCTTCAGACAGCAGTGGGAGCACTGGTTGGTAACAGATCTGGAATAACAGTTACACATCCCCAGTTATGTTGCATGTCCACACTCTCTGATGGTCTTTTGCAGAATTACATATAATGATTGTGTGGTGGTGTCAAGGGCCACAGCTCAAGCTCCATATTCATTAAGAGTTGACCACCACTGCTCTAAAACAGGGGTAGGCAACCGAGGCATTCCAGCTGTGGTGAAACTACAAATCCCATAATGCCTTTGGAAGTCATGCCTGTGCCTGTCAGAATCTTCCAATGCATTATGTGACTTGTAGTTCCACAAGAGTTAGAGTGCTGAGCTTACCTGCCCTGCTCTAACCCCTCAATCCTAATAACTGAGACCATGATTTTACTCACCCCACATTGGGTAGTCCAACTATACCAATCTTCAGAGAGGTCCCAAATCGTCCAATGATAGGATGCTGCTTTGGTCCATCATCTACTTTCTTAGGAGGCATCTAAAACGTAAGCCAAAAAAAACTTATTCTCTAAGGCAGCCAACTGATATTAATACATGGGATTAATAATCACCCCTCCCCCTCAGGGAGGGAGAGGGCACCTCCCTGAAATGAGAAGGGCCCCTCCCTGAAATTACTTTGTTCAGGTTGGGATGCCTGTATCATCATTATATAGGAATGAAAACCTTTGCTGACGGAGCAATTTTTTCCTTTTTGTACATACATGCACATTAAGCCCTCATTCACACGACTAATAGCCGGCCCGTACAGATCCATGCTGCATGCATGGCCGTATCGGGCTGCTCTTGGAAAGGGCAGGTGCCATACGCTCTCCCGAACTGCACAGGTGTCCCTGCTCGGATGCAGACAGGATCCATCCTGTCTGCGTACGAGTACGGACAGCCACACGGACGTGCAGTTCGGGTGAGCGTGCGGCTGAACGTACAAATCACACGTGTCACCTGTCCTTCCCGGGAGCAGCCTGGTGCAGCCGTGCACGCAGCGGGCCAGCTGTTAGTCGTGTGAATGAGGGCTAAGATGCACATTTTGGGCCATAAGATTACTTATAACCTTCAGAAACATATTTTCTGAACGCAGAGGTCCTGTAGACATAAAAGGTGGTAGTGGCAAAGTTTTGTGCCACATGACTTTTGCACAACTACGTCTCAAACCTGTAATTTCTGCACAAAATACACTAAAATTAATTCCAGCGCACAAAAACACAATAGCATCTCCAATTTTGTGTTGTGTAAAAAATACAAATTTAGAGTTAGCCATATATCACGGCCCCAGAATTATTCCTCTCACTCCAGTGTGCAAGGTTTTACCCATCATGTATTATATATGTGTATGCATTGTAGGTGTATATACTTTTATGTCCGTGCAGGTGTGTGGCTTCTTTACATCTTTTTTTCTTCAATTTATCTTATTCAGTTATTTTTTTAACTTCCCTTTTATTTATTAATTTTTTCTTCACATTACAGTATTAGTATTGTAATAGCATTGTGCAGTGATAGGTTCCCTTTATGGAGATATCAGGAGTCTATAAGACCCCTAATATCTCCCCTGCACTTGACCCCGAGTTGATCGAGGACAACAGCAGTTGGCTGTCATCTAATAGCCGCAAACCTGTACATGCTCAGAGCAGAGCGCTTCCACTGTACAGAAGAAGGTTGGGAATATGATCTCTCCTCCGAACCTGCTCACCATACTGAAGTCTTTTTTTGTGGTCCCGGGAGGAGTAGGAAAGCCCAGGAACCATAGAGGGGGTTGCAGGGGTGGAGGGACAAACAGCTGCTACATGTGGTAGACATCATGCGCAGTAAGAAATTAAAAGGAAGTAAGCAAGCTGGAATTGTCCACACACCTGTTCCAGCACCTTGTATACACATGCCTGGTCCAGGTCAGTAACTCTTAGGGCCCACTCACATGTTTGTTGTGGTAATGTGCCCTTTACCACAACATACATACATCGGGGCGCTGCAGCATCATTTATTTTGAAAGGCACCCCAACGCAACTTCACACCACACCTGTGCAAAATTATTTGAATCACTTATGATCAGCATCACCACCAGACAACTAGCTTATTCAGGGCAGGGCAGCATTGAAATCTTCCATGTTTCTTTCAGGAATGGTTCACTTTAGATTGTAATGATTTTAAACACAAAAGGGGAGAATTCATCAATACTGGAGCAGAAGAATCTTTAGCAGTTGCCTATGGTAACCAATCAGCTTCTCTCTTCAGTTTGTTCAGTTAAGGTTTGAAAATAAAAGGTGGATTGGTTGCCATGCACAGCTGCTCCAGTTTTGATAAATTCCCCTCAAAGAGATCTTATGAGGCTTCATATGATAAGGAGCTCACAAAGCACTTATCAGTACCAGAAGCCCTTCTCCTGTATGTAGCCCTTCCTTGCAGCACTATTAATAACACCTTCCCTGACTTCCTCAAGCTCTGACATCAGGATCAGTGCACAAAGCTGCTGTCATCACCCACCACAATCATGCGAAGGAATACAGACACAGATTATGGAGCTGAGGGAAGAAACTGCAGAAACCTGAGGGTGCTCCAATCTGGGACCGCTGCGAGTATAATTTCACCATCACATATCCATCATCCTGTCTACATCCCAATGAACAGCCATTCCTTCTATTTACTTAAAAAGATCAGTGTGCTAATGCTGAACTGAGACATAAAATGATGGTCACATGATCGAGGTGGGATATGATTCAATCTGTGACCTCTGCCGACACCCCTGTCATTCATGTGCAATATGTATTCCCAGCCAATCACTGGGCTGGTGCCATACTTGAGTGGCAAACCATATATAGCAAAATTTTTGGAGCTTGGAACCTTCAAACATCTTAAAATGCTACATTTACTGCCTAGAATCAAATTTCTAACCCTGTATTTGCCAACCTGTGATCCTTTTGTATTTCTGCTGCCTTCAGACAGCAGTGGGAGCACTGGTTGGTAACAGATCTGGAATAACAGTTACACATCCCCAGTTATGTTGCATGTCCACACTCTCTGATGGTCTTTTGCAGAATTACATATAATGATTGTGTGGTGGTGTCAAGGGCCACAGCTCAAGCTCCATATTCATTAAGAGTTGACCACCACTGCTCTAAAACAGGGGTAGGCAACCGAGGCATTCCAGCTGTGGTGAAACTACAAATCCCATAATGCCTTTGGAAGTCATGCCTGTGCCTGTCAGAATCTTCCAATGCATTATGTGACTTGTAGTTCCACAAGAGTTAGAGTGCTGAGCTTACCTGCCCTGCTCTAACCCCTCAATCCTAATAACTGAGACCATGATTTTACTCACCCCACATTGGGTAGTCCAACTATACCAATCTTCAGAGAGGTCCCAAATCGTCCAATGATAGGATGCTGCTTTGGTCCATCATCTACTTTCTTAGGAGGCATCTAAAACGTAAGCCAAAAAAAACTTATTCTCTAAGGCAGCCAACTGATATTAATACATGGGATTAATAAGTATACCTTTTTCGGAGCCATGGTCTAATTTTTTTATCAAAAATGAGACCAGAAAGTCCACTCCAGAGCACTTAATCCACATTTAAATGAAACTCATTTTAAATCTAATGATTTCTTCAAACCAAAGTGCAAGCTGCAGGAACAGACACCCTACAGGCTAATAATACCAGAGGGGCAGAGTGCAGCCGCGGAGCAGATACGCTGAGAAGTCACTTTCTAAACGTGACAGCTGACGCCATCAATATGGCCAACTGACAGCATCATGTGTGGCACGCTGCCAACTCGGAATCCTTACCAGAAATGTTCTACCGCGCTGCACAAAGTCATGAATGGAACAGGCAAAACATTTCACCTTAGAACTGGTTCTGCTCTGATAATTGTTTTATTTTTGTTTCAAAAATATTTTAGTGTTGTTGAAGAACTCATTTAGTTTCAAACAATTCTTCTGCTTCATCCCATGAGTTGTACCTGCTGGTTTAATCTGCAGCAGCAGGAAGCCGTAGTGTATAATCCCAGCCAAACAAGGAGTGGTTAGAACTATGTGGTCAGATCCAGACAGAAGCCAGATGCCTACAACACCTCTGCTATGATATGCCTTTTATGTAGTGCTGAGGATATCCCCTTTATAGGGATTCATACATAGGAGAAAGGCTGCCAAGGGGTTCCCAAACTATCGGCTTCTAATCGCAGGGGTTGGCAACCTCAGCACTCCAGCTGTTGTCGAACTACCAACCCCATGAGGCATTGCAAGACCGACAGCCACAGGTATGACTCCCTGAAGCATAGACATGATGGCATTTGTAGTTTTTCTACAGGTGGAGTGCCGATATTGCCTAACCCTGTTCTAATGTATAATCTGCACTAGAAGCAGAGCCTAAGACAGCATCTCTTTGGGCATGGCCGCTCTGCTCCACAATATTTGTGCTGTGCCTGCCGCTCCCTGACTAGCCAGACAGGTTTCTAGCCAGATAGGTCCCTAGACAGGGAGCTGTTTAAGGGCCATACACATCTCCCCACCCAGCTCTTGGCAACCTGGGACACTGGTTGCCAGGAGCTGGGAAGATCCGAGCCATTGCCCCAACCATGCACCTAGGAGGACAACAATCCACCGGAAAAGACACACACACACACAATTTAGGAGCCACAGTCTGCTATTCAATTAAGAACAACTCCAGGTAAACATTTTATTAACCTTTTCAGTGGAGCTACTCCCACACTGCAAGGGTCAAATGCTTGTTATTGCCCAGGATCAAAAATAACAATGTTACACTCACCTGATCCTCTGATAGGGCAGCTGCACAGTGCTCCCTCCTGCCTGTCTCCTCCTCCGCTGCAGCGTGGTGGTATGTCCCTCAGTATCTTCACCTCCTATACCTATACACTGTAAAAAAAATGATGGCTCAGAGACCTTAGACCGCTGCAGCAGAGGGGGAGAGAGGCTCCAGGGGCTGGTCTATGAGCAAGCTGGCTCACATGATCAGGTGAGGAAATCATTTTTGACCCTAGACGGTGGGATAGCCCCCACACCAAGGGTTTTAAAAAAAATTACTCTGAGTTCTGCTTTAAATCTGGCAAAACATGTTAGAATCCGATTGTACAAACTTGATTTGATTTTCTAGGTAGGGCCTTACCCTCAATTTTTGTTGGCAAATCTAAATGTGGACACAAACACATCAGGGCAGGACAAATCCCAGGAGCCCTATTCTCTACAGAACAATTATAGCTGACACCCAACTTTTGAGGTTCTCTCCAATTGTTGTCAATGTAGCTGACTCCTAAAAAAAATGCAGCTTGCTCCTGAACTGGACAGACTGGCTTGTGAATTCCATATTCATTTGTCCACCATACAAAAATGTAATCTGAGGTCCTACCTAATATCTATTACATTTATAGCCAGATAGGCCCTCATATATACAGCCAGCTTAAAGGGCATGTATAGCCAAAACGTTTTTGTAGATGTTTTGGGTAGAGAAGGGAATGGTTAAAAACTGTCAGATTATTTTTTGTTGTGTACCATTAGGGAGAATTTCTGTTCACTTCCTGTACCAGAGGTTCAACCGAAAGTTAGGAGGAGCCCTTCCCAACGCTATCCAAAAATTCTATATAAAAAAAAGAAGAAAAAAAAAGAAGGTTTTTCCAAAAGATGTACTTCAGACTGTAAAATGTGTGGTCAGTTTTCAATAATGTACAACTGCAACCAAAGATAGGCAAATCTATATAATTAGGGCCCATTCACACTACATCACCTCAAGACCAGACTGTTTGCGGATCCAAAATGCATCCCAATGTATCCCTATGCTATTTCTGGCCTCTGTTGCCACCAGTACAGTCCGTTCCAGACCAGAAAAATACTGCTTGTAAAAAAAAAAAAAAATCCAATAGCGGCAAATTTGCGATGCACTATGTTCCAGATCTGGTGTGAACCCAGCCTTATATCTATATATTTCCTTGAAAGATGATGGTGAATGCACCCCTATGCCACGCCCACGTCGCTCCAGACCTGCAGCCATAGGTATTAAAAGTGTGAGAATGATGAAAAACCGCATCAAAACAAAAGGTCTGCAAAGTCATAGATTTTTTTGTTTTCTCCAGAAAGCAGTCACTGCCTGAGTAGAAATGCCTGTCCCCTGCCAGCATGCTGCAAAGTGGGACCCTTGCTCTTTGTAGAAGCAGAGATCTCTCTGCAGAGGTCCAACACGCCAACGACTGAGTCAGTGAAAAGCTGGCCATACACCTTGCGATTGTCGTTCGAATTCTTTCGTGCTCTCATCAATTTCTGCTCGAATACCCCATCATGCACAGACCAATGTCGATTTGGATTGTCGCTCGTTAGCAATACTAACTGGACGAATTTCAATCGATCGACAGAATGGATTTTTATTTGTGAATGTGCTGTGTTCATGTTGCAATTTTTTTCATACGAAAACGCCACTAATCCATCGATTTCCGTACGATTCGAAATGTTTTGCAGCCTGACCAATTAAGGAAATTATGCCCGTTGTACAGTAATTCTGATGGTTCACTTCCCATTAACTGGCCGATTATCATACAAAAACCTGATCGTGTTCGATTTCCGAACGATAATCGCTAGGTGTATGGGCACCTTAAGGCTGGCCATACACTGATCAATTGTTTTCCTTCAACCCGCGGGCTGAACGAAAACAATTGACCCAGTAACAGCGTGTCGATCAAGGAATCCCGATGTCTACATTGTATTCTGACAAGTGCCGCCGGGACCTGGCAGAATACGCAACCAGAGTGTGCAGCTCGTTGTGATCGATCGAAGATTTTCCGACTGGATCCTTCCATCAGCTGATTGAGGGAATGCTGATCGAAAGGGTGCCGACAGCGGCACACACTGTGCGCATTTGGCCGGTCCCTCCAAAAACGTCTGAAATTTGAACAGTGTATAGGCACCTTCAGAGCTCTCTAATCAACAGGGAGTGTGAGCTTTGTTGATTGGAGCGCTCTACGTCTGACTAAGCACGGGGTGTGACGGATCTCTGCAACGAGACCACTGCTTCCACACAGAGAACAAGGGTCCTTCTATGGCTCGGCCAGTCTTGACTTTTTAAAACAAGCCGTGACTGCTTTAGCCCTCGTTCACACCTGAACGTTTTGTAGCGCGTTCTACGCTAGACGAACGCTCTACCAAACGCTCAAAAATATAAATCCCATTGTATTCAATGGTCTCGTTCCCACCTTGGCGTATTTCCGCCCGTCCCTAACGCGCTACAAAACGGCCTACGCCTGAAAAGGTACATGTACTACTTTGGGCCGTTTTGTTGCTCGTTTCCATTGGGATACAGCCAAATAGCCTTCGGAAACGTGCAACTTTTTTACCGCGAATCGCGGTAAAAAAAAGTTGCGACAGACGCGTATATGCAATACACGTAGGTGTGAACGAGACCTTAAGGAAACAAACTTTAGGACATTGAACATGATGCATTTAGAATGTATTTAGCTGATTTAAACTGAGAGTTTACAAGAGTCATTCGTAAGGTGACCATACATACACTATATGAATTTGACAGTTCGTGATGAACCAGCCGAAATTGGCACAGTGGTTGCCACTGTTTGCACCCTTTCGGACGGTATCCCTCGGTCAGCTGATCAAATAAGCCAGTCTGAAAATCTTTGAATCAACAGAGCCGGCACCAATGGGCTTCTGGCTCAGTTTGGGCATTCTGCAAGCAGGCTGCGGCCACTGTCAGAATACAATGCAACCATGCAGGAGATTCCTCGATCAATGCTCATATTGATGGAGGAATCTGTACTATTTTCTTCATTCAGCCCACAGGTTGAACAAAGAAAATATTAGTGTATGGCCAGCTTTACTTGAATCCTGGTGTGCTTTGTGTATTTCTTCCAGATCTGTGCAATAGCAGGAGCTTCCTGTAATAAAGAGCAGTCTCTGCTGCTCCCTCTTGTTGTACAGGGTAACTGGTCTTGTCCCCGCCTCTTCCTGTAGTTTTTATTTACAGGTTGCCTGTAGTGGGTGGGACCTGCTGGGTCCCTCCCACAGCTCTGCCCAGGTGATGATGTCACTGGTACAAGCTAATATTTGGGTTTACACAGGCAGCGTGTGTGGGGATTTAACTAATATGTGGCCATTGAGGAATATAAAGTGGAACTTAAGTTATGAGCAGAAAGAACTTTTATTGCAGAAGAGACATACTATGGATGGATCCTCCTTGCAAGACATTTTAGAACTGGGGTGGGCAAACTCCAGCCCTGCAGCTGTTGTGGAACTACAAATCCCATGAGGCTTTGCAAGATTATCACTGCCACAGGCATGACTCCCAGCGACAAATGCATTTGTAGTTAAAAGCACAGCTAGAGGGCCGGAGTTGCCCACCCCTGATTTAGTATGTGCAATGGGCTGCATATGCACAGCTCAGTGTATATTCCCAGCACACGTTGATGCCAGGATGATTGAACTCTCGTGCACATGCATTGGAGATGCATCAAGCCAAGCAATAAATATGGCGGAAGACCTTGAAAATTGGAAAAGACCGGGGAGATGTAGTCACCGGCAAGGAAGCTCACAGACGTTAGTATTGGAGGGTTTAGTTCTGCTGACAATGAAAGTGTTTGTGCCCGGAGTTCAATTTTAACTCTCTGCTCTGGAAATTACAGATTTGGTGGTTTGGGAGAAGAAATGTTCTTCTTAGTAATAGTCTGCTCTCTGTTCAGAAAACACTCGGAGACAGGTGAGAACGGCGATCTATGAGTAAGGAAACAGATCTATTACAGCAGATCTATCAGCATGTGGAAATCTCTTCTTCCAACTGTGCGTTCACGATCATGTGACCACTGCCAGAGAAGCAGGATCAGTCCTACCATTGGCTGGCATTGTACAGTATAGTAGGATCACCCTAATGCAGGGGTGGGCAACTCTGGTCCTCCAGCTGTGCTTTAACTACAAATCCCAGTGTTGTCAGTCTTGCAATGCCTCATGGGACTTCTGGAGGACCAGAGTTGCCCACCCCTGCCCTCATGTATAGCATGGGCAGGTAAGATGACATATGCCATTCTCTTCCATCTTGGGTGCCCGGGGTCAGCATGTGATTCAGGAACTGCTGCTGAATGACTACAACAAGCTGCTGTCACTCAGCACAGCTACATGGAATTACCACCATTGAATGAATGACAGTCGCCGCTAAGGTGTTCTGCAGCAGCTGAGGCTGTGCCGGGCAGCAGACTCCTGACACGTGGGCACAGCGACTTGCCCGCGCACACACACACACACAGGAGGGACACGCCGCCTCACCTCCGCTCCGAGTCACGTGTCACTCCCGGGAATGATGAGCAGCGGCACGGGGCTTCCAGGGTCTCCTAGGCACGTTATGCAGCCGGCGTCCCAGAAACGGAAGAGGCGGGGCTACCGGAGCGACGCACACGGCGTGCGCACGTCCCATTGGCTGGTTGCGCGGGGTGAGAGGTCATTGCGACAGATGACTTCGGTGGGGAAGAGCACGCTGCTTCCTGTGCCTCACCCAGCGGGCCATGTGTGCACTGTGCGGGGCTGACAGCTGGGCTGCCGACCGGTTTGACTCAAGCACCTGTCTTCTCCACACCTGTCCACCTTTATAGCTCTGTATAAATAAATGTGACAACTTTACTGTAAATCTTGCCACAGTGGTCACAATCTGTACAATCTCCTTTAGCTCTAAAAACAAGAATAACGTGCCAGGGCCTGCCTGACTGAATATAAATGGATTTGATAGATAGATCAGGTAGTATCTCATGGTTTTGATAGGTATAAAGGTAATTGTGCAAAGATTGTATGATCATAGCGTGTATGGTGAACCTTAGATCTACTATGTAGTTCAAGAGCATGGCTGGCTGTATGCACATGGATAGATTCGGTAGGTCGTTATATTGCATAGTATTGGTAAATCTAAAATGATTCGTGCAAAGATTGTACTGCTGATTCCTAACCCCTTGCCGTCTGCCCATTGTAAAATTATGGGCAGACGGCGGATGCTTCCCGGCGGGTGGACGTACATGTACGTAATCTTTTTTTTTGGCGCGCGAGCAGAACCCCACTGGGAATCTAAACAGCCATTACCGGCTGTTATATACAACAATCGCTTGTATGGCTGTGCAATGCGTCCCCCTCTGCTGCCGTGCTCCACTGTCGCTGACGGTTATGCCGGGCTCAGCTGTCCCTCCTGCGAGCCTGGGACCGGCACAGCGACTGCCTGTACTGAGAAGGAGGAGAGATCAGCATTTCCCCCACCGCTGATCTCTCCTCTCTTTAAAGGTCGAATACATCACTTCCGCCTTTAGCTGTCATTTCTCTGGCTGAGAGCCAGAGAAGAAGCTGGTGAAGCAGATCTCTGCTTCATCAGCTTCCTTGGGGGTTCCTAGGTGACCTTCAGGGGTCTTAGAGACCCCTGATGTTTCCATAAAGTGGACCTGTCAGTGTATATTGGTTATCACATAGGGGGCTAACAAGCAATCAAGTTAAGTGTAAAAAAAAAAAAGAAAGTCCCATATGAAAAAAAAAACACGAAAAAAGTTTTAAGTCCCACACACATGCACTTATAAACATAAATACGCATCGGGTGCGCCAACGTGGGGAAACAACGATTACGCCACACATGTTACATATCGCCGCAGTGTGAGCAATAATTGTAGGGCCATCAATCACTTATAAAACTAAACTGATAAACGGTAAAAGCTTTTAAAGCGTCGCCTATGGTCAATTTTAGGCATGGTAGTTTGCGATTTGGCGGTGCATGCAATTTTAAAGCTTGACATGTTGACCAATTTGAAGCCGTCTTTTATATTTTACCAAGGATTTGGATGGTAATAACGGTTTTATAACATAAAGTAGAGAAACAGGGTTTTTTTCAGAATTTGTGGTTATTTTTTCATTGTATAGTAAAAAATAAAAACCGCACTGGTGATTAAATACCACCAAAAGAAAGCTCTATCTGTCCCCAAAAAATGGTATAAAATGTATTTCAGTACAGCGTTGCATGACGGAATAAATGTCAGTCAAAGTACCGCAGCGCTGAATACTGAAAAATGGCCTGGCCAGGAAGGGGGCTTACTACCCTGGTCAGCAAGTGGTTAAAGTGACACTAAACTCAGAAATTAAACCGTAAAATCACATTCAAGTACCCTAATGGGACAAATATCTTATTTGTGTATCACTCGGCTGTAGATCCTCAAATCATCTCTGAAATGGTGCTGACACCGTCCTTCCTTATGAAGGGTGGCTACTTTTGTTCCCCATGGTCTCTGTGTGTTGTAAAGTAGCCACCGCTCCAAGCTCACTCCTGTGATGGACTACAATCTCAATACAAATAAAAAACGAATTAGATTGTAGTCCATCTCAGGAGCGAGCTTGGAGCGGTGGCTACTTTACAACACACACCACGAGGGACAGTTGGGAGCTATGCATTAATGCTGGTGTGTGTATATGATCATTGCTGAAATCGCCTTCTATCATGTAACAGTATCAGACAATTTAGGGCTGATTCCATTTTTAATGTAGACGCAAGTCTAAGAAATTAGGGCTGGTAATGATTCAAATTTTCGTGTTCGATTAATCGAAAAAAATTTTAATGGATTAATTATAACACACATACAGATCCAACTACATTGGCCTATACACATACACCACAGCAATGAAGTAATAAAATGAACTAGGATCACACTAATCCAGCACGTTATTAATCTCACGTGCCCCACTCAATATGGCCGCCGCTTGAGTGGGGCAACTGAGAATAATAACGTGCTGGATTAGTGTGATCCTAGTACATTTTATTACTTCATTGCTGTGCTGTATGTGTATAGGCCAATGCCTTGGCTGGCGCGCGTGCAGAAAGTTTCTTGGGCAAACTCACCGGCCAAGTGGCTCCGTCTGCTAACGAAGGAGGGAGGAGTCGGGTGACGTCACGGACATCGACGTCACCGGACTCCTCCCCTTCCCTTCGTTAGCCGTCACGGACATCAACGCCACCGGACTCCTCCCCTCTTCCCTCCGTTAGCCGACGGAGCCACTTGGGGAAGGAGTACGGTGACGTCGATGTCCGTGACGTCACCGGATCGCCGACGGGGCTCCCGGAAGCCGGCGGAGAGGTGAGTGTTTTCATTAGCGATCAAAATAATTTGAATCTATCAAAAAGTTTAACGATTAATCGAGAAATTAATCTCTAATTTCCACAGCCCTATAAGAAATGCAAACTTAGTAAAAGTGTTTTTTGCGGCATGCTTGTGAAGTCATCAACAAATGACCCAAAGCACATTGCCAAGCACATCGACAGCAATTGAAAGCCTCCAAATGGACCAATACCCCACCAACCTTGAAGAAGACATCTGATGTACCTGAACTTGGATGTGATGTTATTTGATGATCAGATACATTTGAAGCACATACAAGATCTTAGTCGTGTGTAGAGCTGCAACAGTTATTCGATTAAAATCGACGATGGAAAACGTTGCCAACGTTTTTGGTATTGTGTACTGCGCCACTGTATAATGTACTATATTGCACACTACACTCTTTTTTTACTTCCACCGCGCCAAGCTTGCTCCCGTGATGGACTACAATCTCAATAGAAACTAGTAGTCCATCACTGGAGCCTTTTTTTTTTTTAATCCGATTAATCGATTAATCGAACTTAATAATCGGCTAACTAATCAATTATGAAAATAATCGTTAGCTGCAGCCCTAGTCGTGTGGGCTGTCTCTGACTTGTAAGCAGAGCCACACACATGTGTTTAATAAACCTTATCTGATTTGTACCTACTCATAGACATTGCTGCATTGGTTTTTCACCAATCCCTAAACAGGTGGCTTTTTGACAGCTGAAATTGCAAGCTGGTACTTTTTTAGCTCACCAGGTAAACTGACATAATCCAAGGCCCTAGATGTGTCCCTCCCTCTAGACCTCGCTCATACTCTCCACCATCCCTTTGAGTTCTAGTGGATGACAGATCATCTCTCATATACAGGTATTAACCTTACGCAATCATATGATGCAATGGGGTTGATTTACTAAAGACAAATAGACTGTTCACATTGCAGGGGAAGTTTCCCCTTAGCTTAGTGAATGCCTTGAAAATTCACTTTGCAAAGATTAGCCAATCAAAGGTATAAAAAACAACAATATATTTTTGCTTGCACATGATTGATAATGTCCAGGGCTTGAAAAATTTTAGTGTGTCTCACCAGTCAGTCAAAAATTTTAGATTTTGTTTTTTTAAGAAACATGAGTAAAGCAATGTTTTATCATGCTGAGAGGCAGAGAAATGTGCCTGCTTATTAACGGCTGCCTGCACCTGAAATGTACTTGTATTGTTTGAAATGTATTTGTCTTGTCTAACAAAACTATACTTCAATAAAAATTGAATATTTAAAAAAAAAATGTTTTACCACTCAGCATGACTGGACTATGGCCTTGCAATTTTTGCCAACATTTTTTGGGGACACATAGAGCTTTCTTTTGGAGGTATATAATCACCCCTGAGGGGGGGGGGGGTATTTTTTTTACTATATAATGAAAACAGTACCATGAATTTCGAAAAAAATGTTTTCCCTAAGTTATGTTATAAAACATTTATTCTTACCCATATTTTTTGTGGGACTTTAAAAAAAAGTTCGTTTTTTTATGCTTAATTTTTTTTATGCTTCTTTAATTTTTTGTATTACTCTTTTTTTTTTTTTACACTTAACTTTATTGCTATCACATAGGGGGCTAAGAAGCTCCCTATGTGAAAGCCAATTTACATGACAGGTCCTCTTTATGGAGACATCAGGGGTCTCAAAGACCCATAATGTCACCTAAGGACCCCCAGAGAAGCTGATGAAGCAGAGATCTGTTTCAGCAGCTTCTCCCCTGCTTCTGTAGCTGGGAATGACAGCTGAATGCGGAAGAGATGTAATATACATCACTTCCTGCATTCGGGGACGGAGAAGAGATCAGAGGGAGATCGTGTACCGAACTCCCTTTGAATGACTGTCACAGAGCAGCCATGGCGGTCCCGGCCTCACCGGGCACAGTGGATCTCGGGAACGGCAGTGACGATGGTGGCTGCAGGGGGAGGGAGTAAATCCGCACTTAATACAAGCGACCGATCGCTTGAATGTAAGGCTCACGGCCGGCCGTTTAATGGCCGGCCGGGAAGGTACTCGTCTGGCTCTGGCGTCCTCTCCTCACAGACAAGAGGACGAGCTGATTTTTCAAGCCCTGCTAATCACGTTTTGAAGGGACAGGTTTCCTCAATTTCATATAATATGTGATCCTGGGATCACCTGCCTTCTGTCCACAAATTCTGACCACTCCCTACTAAGCGTGTAACTAATGGAAAGATTGACCTCAGACTTGTCTTTTACCAACCTTCTGGATTCTTCTGCCCTTCTACGTCCTGCAACACCTCAACGTTTTCAAGGTTACAATGTCAAAGCCTCTGTTACTGCAAGTTGCAGATTTATGTAGTGACCTGACAATAGCTGACAGCGAAAAATACATAAATGATATTTATAAATAAATAAATTCTGCTATTCAGCTAGTTTTTTAGTTTTTTTACACTAATATTATGTTTGGATTTGTATCCTAATGTTGTGAAAAAAATGCAGGATTTAAAATAAAAGGCTTTATTTTATTTGTAAATAACATCAAAGTTTTCTACCAGGAACATGATTTTAGCTTTGTGATTATCAAAACAAATAACAGAATAACATTTCTACTTTGTATTTTTTGTAACTGTTTTCAAATTGTCAACATTTGAGGAAGTTTTATGTTGCTATTATTGCCCATTTTTCCCATGCAAATACACAGAAGAAAAAAAACATTGTCAGACCAACAATACAGACACTCCTCAGCAAGTTCCATTCCTACAACAAGGTCATTGAGCAAATTGGTCACTTAAAGGAGAACTATGGGGCCAGGGCTTTTCCCCATAGTTCTCCTTAGGGTAACGGGAGGACACAAACTAGCGTCCTCCCGTCACCCAAAGCTCAGTATACTGAGACGATCTATACTGAGATCCGCCCAGCTGCGTGAGTGACAGCTGGCTCTGCCTCTAGATAGGCAGAGCCAGCTGTACCCACCCCCTCCCCCGTCCGTTCCGCCAGTCAGCGCTGGCAGATTGGAGCGGGGAGAGGGGAATCCAGCCCCTCCCCCTGTCACGGCAGAGAGCCGTGACAGGATCGAGAGGTGAGCGAACCTGGTATGTGTTCGCTCACCTCCCGATCTACTGAGCCGACCTGTGACCCTCTCATTGTCACAGGTCGGCTAGAACTATGAGGTGAGTGAAAAGCACTCACCTCATAGTTCTCCTTTAAGCTGGTCATACACTGCAAGGAGAAGGATGGAAATATGTTTCTCAAATCAACAAAATTCAACAGAATGTGGTTTTCTCCATTCATTCCAAAATTTAATATTAAAGGAGAACTATGAGATGAGTGATTTCCACTCACCTCATAGTTCTAGCCGACCTGTGACAATGAGACTGTCACAGGTCGGCTCAGTAGATCGGGAGGTGAGCGAACACATACCAGGTTCGCTCACCTCTCGATCCTGTCACGGCTCTCTGCCGTGACAGGGGGAGGGGCTGGATTCCCCTCTCCCCGCTCCAATCTGCCAGCGCTGACTGGCGGAACGGACGGGGGAGGGGGCGGGTACAGCTGGCTCTGCCTCTAGATAGGCAGAGCCAGCTGTCACTCACGCAGCTGGGCGGATCCCGTCATCTACGTCGGGATCCGCTCCGGCTGCGGCGTCTCAGTATACCGCAAGCTGTAGCTCGCGGTATACTGAGCTTAGGGTAACGGGAGGACACTAGTTTGTGTCCTCCCTTTACCCTAAGGAGAACTATGGGGAAAAAACACTGACCCCATAGTTCTCCTTTAACCAGTAGCTGACCAGGTGTTTAGACCCCCTTCCTGGCCAGGCCATTTTTCAGTATTCAGCGCTGCGGTACTTTGACATTTATTCCGTCATGCAACGCTGTACTGATATGAATTTTATACCATTTTTTGGGGACAGATAGAGCTTTCTTTTAGTGGTATTTAATCATCGCTGGGGTTTTCATTTTTTACTATAGTGAGGAAAAAGTATTGACAATTTTGGGGAAAAAAAGGGGTTTTTTTTCATTATGTTAGGAAACAATTATAATTGCCCAATATTTTGGTAAAATATAAAAGACGGGGTCACGTCGGGTAAATAGACACCAAACATGTCAAGCTTAAAAATTGCACGCACCCACGAAATCGCAAAAAACTACCATACCCAAAATTGACCATAGGCAACGCTTTAAAAGCTTTCACCGTTCATCAGTTTAGTGTTATCAGTGATTGATGGCCCTGAAATTATTGCTCGAACTCCGACGTTCGTGGCGATATGTAACATGTGCGGCGTAATTGGTGCAATCGCCGTTTTCGCACGTATGCGCACCCGACGCATGTTTGCCCGCGTGTATGTGTGTGTGGGGACTTTTTTAAAAAAATTCTGTTTTTTTTTATTCTTTTTCATGTGTAACTTTAAAAAAACATTTTTTTCAACTTTTCTTTTCTTTTCACATAACTTTATTGCTATCACATAGGGGGATAAGAAACCCCCCTATGTGACAGCAAAGAGGATGTGACAGGCCCTCTTTATAGAGACATCGGGGTCTCCAAGACCCCTAATGTCACCTAGGACCCCCCAAAGAAGCTGATCAAGCAGAGATCTGCTTCATCGGCATCGGCTTCTCTCCAGCGCCTGAAGCTGGAGAGTGACACAAGAATGCGGAAGTGATGTAATATACATCAGTTCCGCATTCTGACACCAGAGAGGGGACCGGAGGGAGATCGTGTACCGATCTTCCTCAGATACCCTGTCATAGAGCCACTATGCTGGTCCCGGGCTCGCACCGAGCACAGTGGAGCCTGGGATCAGCGTGACAGCGGGAGGGGGGGGGAGACACGGACCGGCAGCTTATACAAGAGATCCGCCAGCTCTATAGCCGGCGGATCGCTTGCATGTTAACAGGCATTGCTGTCTGTTTTTAAATTTAGGCAGTTTCCCGCACCACGCGCGAGTGGGCGTGGCTGAGCGGACGTTTAAAAATGCCCGCTCAGATCCAGGGAGGCGGTTCAAATCAAACTAAATTTTTATCAACATTTGTGAAGTATATGGCATTATCGGGTGGTGAAGAAAGATCTTTGGCCGGAACGTTCATCCAGAAATCTACTAGTGTATAGCCAGCTTAACTGGGGAATAGAGGAAATCAGCTCTAATATTCAGTACGTTACTTAGGTTTGCGAACTGTAAATACTAGTGCACAGTACAGTATTGAAAAATGACCGACTACAGTAATGAGACTGTGAGATGAGCTTGACTCAAGTTCTCATATAGTGTGCAATACCAACTGGTTAGAGAGCTGGTCGTAAGTCCAAGCGGTCCTTAAACAGGTAGATCGTTATGTGAGGAGTAGCTGTATATGTATCTTCTTGGTATTGTAAACAAGTAATTGCCAGATCTGTATGCACATAACTGAAATGTGAAAGTTGCTCCAGTTCACAAGGTGTACGCAACCCGTAGTCCTAAAGTTGATAAATTGATTTGTGACTGTAAAGCCATTGTTGGCAATACTATCTGTAAATCAATAAATGAGGGCATATCCAAGTACTGGAGACCTGTGTTTGTTTGTTCTTTGTGAAATTAGGGAATGATGTAAAGGGTTAAGCCAGGGGTAGGCAAGCTTGGCACTCCTGCTGTGGTGATACTACAAATTCCATCATGTATCTGCCTCTGGGAGTCATGCCTGTGGCTGTCAGTATCTTCCACAACAGCACTGAGTTTGCCTATTCCTGGGTTAAGTTAACCAATCATTAAGGGTAGTTCATAAAAAAGTATGCTATACTTCTTCAAAAAGTGGCAGGAGTGCCTGGCTTTGAAGCTTTGTTCCAGAAAAGCATTCTGGTTGTCAGTACTTACATACTAGTCAATAAAACTGCTATTTTTCTGCACATAAAAAGAATACATGCAAGTGCTTCATTTTATACACATATATATATATATATATACAGATCACTTGCTGAACTCCAGCTAAGTTTTATTTCTTTGCTTTGTATTGGATAGAGTAAGGAAGGGCCACAACCCCTGTCAGGTTTTTTGCATTAGTAGCTCACAGATTGCAGTCACCCATCGCCTAGAATGACTTTTTACCTGGTTGTAGTTATCTATCTAGCATCACCTCAGAATGCTTAAAATAAGTATACATAAGGCCCCTTTCACACGGTCCGATCAAGAGAGGATCCATGCATGGATCCCCTGCTGATCAGAACAGATGTCAACATTGTGACATCCATCTCCGTCCAATTTCTATCTCCATCTTGCAATAGAGGAAAAAAACTGAAGTTACCAGACCCATGTTGGTCTATGGGGAATTGGACCCATGTTGGTCTATGGAGAATCAGACCCATGTTGGTCTATGGGGAATCTGGCACGATCAGGTCCGATGAAACCGAACTCTGATCCATTTGTTTTTCTAGACCTGGCCAGAGCCGGGTGTAACTGGATGTGAATGGACACACGTCCGTTCAGATCTGGCTGCCCATAGAATAACATTGGGCTTCAGATCAGATCCCCTGAAAAACTGACAGGTGGGCCCGATCGGAATGCCCATGTGAAAGGGCTCTAAATCAAACACCCTGCTAGGTGTAGTAGGACTGTAACTTTCTCATTATGGACAGCATTGATAGATCAGAAAAAATTGCCAGTTTCTAAATTCTTTAGATGTAAAGATGTCTTAGAGAGAACAACGATCTGAGAACTCACAGTAATTTACTCTGTGGTTAAAGTGATATTGAAGGCAAAATGTTTTTAAGCTTTTTCAGATGCTAATTAAATCAATTACAATGGATGCTGCTTCTTAATGTCTAAAAGTTTTAGTTTCCTGCAGAATCAGCCGGTCCCCTGAGCAATGGCCCTGAAATCTTGTTTTAGGGTGTCTCCTTTCCCTTGCAGGGTCCTATGGAGCCACCGGTGTGCTAGTAAGTTGTGTGTGTGCCGCCACAATTACACAGGAATATTGAAAAAGTTACCCGCAGTCCAAAGGTCAAATGTGTGGAACGCAGTGACGTCACAAGGGGGGTGACACCATTGGAGGGGTGACACCAAAATGACTGTAACCCCCTCTGAAAAGTCAGGCACTCGGTCATGGACCGAGAACCCGACAGTTTCGGGAGAGAGGAGGGGACCCGGTGGCATACCTTATCCCGCCAGCTGACTGTCCACTCCTCTCTCTGCCTGCGTCCATAGAACAGATGGCCGCCGGCAGGTAACAATAAGATCGCTGCACATGCGCAATGACGTCACGGTGGGGTGTCACCCAATAACCGCTCTGGGTGACACCCGGCCTCGAGACGCCCCTGCTTGAACGTCCTTTTTATTAAGATGCTAGCCAAACATAGTGACACAGTGCAATAAGCAACATTTCGGAAGGAACCAAACATGGTCCCTTCATCAGGCAAACACAGTGATAGATCAGAAAAAATTGCCAGTTTCTAAATTCTTTAGATGTAAAGATGTCTTAGAGAGAGGTACAAAGGGGAGGTACAAATATACATAGCCCAACAAAGTATTTATTTACATATTAACCCAAGCACTTACAGTCATCATGTTTCTCAACAGCTCAAACTCTCTCAGTGCGGTCCAGTGATGCTGTATCACTGGACCGCACTGAGAGAGTTGGAGCTGTTGAGAAACATGATGACTGTAAGTGCTTGGGTTAATATGTAAAGAAATACTTTGTTGGGCGATGTATATTTGTTTAATCTGGATTCATTATTGAAAAACAATTTGAGAGTTCAATACTATTTTAAAACATTTTCACTTTGTAAAGTGAATAACATGAAGCCATGTTCTTTAACCATAAATTACCCAATCACGTAAAGGAAAGAACCCTGTTTTTTTTATTTTGTTTTATTTACCTTGGGCATGATTAGAAATCCAAAGTGAGTGTTTCACCGTATTCACTAAGGTAAGAGAACATTTGCTAAGCAGACATTCTCTACTCCTTTAGTATCAATACAGACTCACTTTTGTGATTACACAAGCACACACCAACACATTTTGATACTGTAATATTACATTTTATTTACAACCCAATATATTACTATTTTCCTTTTAATTAGATGGCACTATGAGGCAAACTGTAATTATTTTGCCATCTTGGTTAATGTCAAATTTTTTTGGGGTTTCCTTTTTCTGTCTTGACAAATACTAAACTCAGTGCAGTCGGAATTATCACATTTTAAGAGTCCAGACTCAGCCTCCCTTCTCCTTCAGCTCCTTTGTTGGATTCCCATTAAATTCAGAGCAACCTACATAATTCACCTCCCCTTATTTGGCGTCTTACATCTGTGTCCCTCATTATATTGCAGTCTCTACTGTGTGCTTCCCAAGACTTTTCTCCATCTCGTTTTCTGTGTCCTGCTGAACCTTTGGAACTTTTATTTCCTCCTTAATCCAGCAAGCTTCCTCTTTGACTTCGTCCAAGTCACATTTACAGATGAGCTGACGCTTTGATCCTAATGTTACTCGAGGTACTACATTAGGTGGCTCCAAATTTTCAGGTTTTTTTTCTAATAAGTTAGCTAATGGGGTGTCATCATAAACGTCAGAGATTAAAGTCTATCCCCTCGATTTGCCTAGTTTCAAATTTTTAGTTTAATAAAACAATGTAATAAACAATTCGAAATATCCAATTACAATGTCTCAATTGTTTTTAAATCTTTTTCATGGCAGCAGTATTATATCCATTTCTATTCAGACCTTCACTAGTTTCTCTGGAGCATGTATCTTTTATTTTGCAGGAAAACAGAAAAAGAAAGTCTAAAGCGCTACTACCCTTGCAGGCAGGAAGTGTTCAGGCCTGGGGGGCTTTGTGTGTCATCCGAAGATCCGTTTGATGTTAAAGGCGAGAGGGAGAGAGAGGTAATAGATGAGGCATGAGATGCTGGTGTCAAGCAAACAAGAGAGTGTAGTAACTCACCATGAGGTTTGCTTCCGTGTGCAATCAATGGCGTTGGGATCTCTACGATGGGGAGTTGATTGTAGTTTCTCCTTTCGAGTCCTCCGTGTTGGCTGCAGTCTGTGTGCTGACTGGATGGGCAAGTGTAAGGGTGGAGGTGTCGTGAGTGCTGGGGGGGTCTCGTTGGTTCAAGGATAGCTGGGTGGAGGCTGGTGGTGTATCTTCGTTATGGAGTGCTGGCGGCGGCGGGTAGGTGTGTGCTGATGCCGTGGCGGGCGCAGATGCTGCGATGTGCCGAGGTGGCCGCAGATGCCGCAATATCCGATCTGGCCGAAGGTGGTGTGCAGGACGTCCCAGACGTGGGACGGAAGTTCCTATCGTTATGGCAACGCGTTTCGAAGACGTAGTCTTCCTTGTCAAGCCAGGGTGTGGAGAAGAGGTGATTTGGGCGGCAGATTTAAAAGGACGGGCGGGGGGCGTGGTTGTGACGTGGGTATAACGTCACTTGGTAGGGGGTGTGACCAAGTTTCGTTCAGAGATGCTGGGCATGGGGGAATCGATTTGGATTTAGGGGACAGAAAATTGTATGTGCAAGATAGATGAAAATGCTATCGAGCTTGGGTGCTGATTATCAGTGCAAGTGTTAAGGAGAGGTAGTCCCATTAAATTATGGTGCTGATTTCAAGTTCCTCATTGAGGCCATGAGGGGAGAGTGTATTGAGTTTATATATCCAGTATGTTTCCTGTTTAGATAATTCATGGAATCTTTTATTTTTTTTTATTTTGCAAATACCAAAAGACTTTTCAGCCTCTAAAAGTGAACCTGTTTAATAATTAAAACAAATTAATGTGTATTTTCACTTGTGCAGCCAAATTGCAATAACACCTATTGTATACATGCTACATGTTTCTCATTCACATTGCATAACTTTCATTATCAGTTGTAAACTAGATTTGGACACGCCTGTTCTAACAAAGGGTTAAAGATCTAGACGCATGGCATCTTTCATTGTATGTTAATGAGAGGAAGCTCAGCCTGTCCCTAGTCTTTCTGTGGGGACAGTCAGAGATTCCTGTCACTTGTAAATTGAGAGAGAAGCTTGCAAAGGCTCCAACTACACTGAGACATACTATATATGGTAAGCAATTATTTCTATCTTTTCTAAAAATCTATTTTTGGGTATAATGTGTGAATGGAGGGGGTTTCTAAAATGTGGCTACAAAAGTGGTAATAAACCAATAAACTTTAAAGCTGCAGTTTAGTTTGGTTTTTTTTTGGGGGGGGGGGTGAGTCCAGCTTTAACAAATTAGATGTATTGGTGTGCATCGCCTGACCTGCAGTTGCTGCTTCTTGTAAAAATCTTCCCTTCACAGCCACTAGATATTACCCTCAGCGGCATTGTGATAAGATGCAGTGCGAGGAGTCTGCAAGAAACTAGTCTGCAAAGTTGCACCACTGGCCCAACCGCCTCTGCTGTCTCAACCATTTACAGGGATCATATTACTGTTATCCCTCAATGCATCAAGTCCTGTGAATAGAGGAAGAGCAGTTTAATGACAGAATCTCCACTGCTCATTCACAGAATGTATTTCATTGTGGAATAGGAGCTCTGTGAATGGCAGGGAGGGCAGAGTTCACCAACATGAAATCAGTATTTTTTTTTCTCTCTTGTAGAATATGTCCGTGGAGATTGTCATTTATCCAGGTCATTGTATTGCTAGTAGTAGATGTAGTAGGTCACATTTAACTGGAATTATTCTGTAATTTGAACAAGTTTCAATACTCATCCAAGCATCTTCTTTAGTTCGGAATGCCGGGAACATTTCTTTGCATTTATATCCACACGGATAACTCAGTCACCTTAATCCAGTCCCCATGGAATGTATCAATGTATATCATCAACATCTGCTTTGACACTAGGAAAGCCCAGCACTACATTCAGGCTTTATGCAGACTGTGTTAATTCATGAGATAAGGCTTTATGATTTTCTTGCAAGAGCAGTGGGGTGTGTGCCCTCTTCTGAATTGTTTCTTCAGGTTTATTTTCAGGACAGCAGATGTAAAAAAAAATCTTCCAGAAAACAACTCATTTTCGTCCGTGGACTAAAGTAAAAAAGTTATACTCACCCCATCCTCCAAGCCGGGTTGCTCTTAGACCAGTCTTTCTAGCATCTCTCTCCCTCCGCTGCATCGGTCTAAGGTCCCTGAGTCATCACGTTCTATACACAGTGTATAGCATGAATCTACATGGCTGAAAACACTTGAAAAGCTGCTACAGGCAAAATGTAAAATGTTCCAAGGACCTGCTGACATGGTCCAAATACCATTGTTCTTAAAGCATAAAGCCAACTTAATTTACTTTTAACTGACTTAACACATTCCTTTGCCACTGGATACAAGGCCCTCATATGCGCTGGGAAGGACTTCAACCTCTCGACTTATGACTACACTAATATTCTAGGGCCCATTCAGACTCTGACCTCCTGGTGCATTGCGTTAACACATGTGCGTTAATGGTCCTTTTTCACACTAACATGCATTGCGTCAAGAAGGCTTATTAAAATGAATGCACCAAAATGTCAACAAAATAGAAACGCACCATGACTGGCAATACAGCGCACTGCAGTGCCCAGTAGTGCGTTATGGTGTGTTGCTGTACTGTGTGCTCATTGGAGCTGCGTTGCCTTAATGTGTCAGGGTGCCATTCAAAATGAATTGTACTACAAGACATTGACACACATTAGGACGCAATGCACCACAGCACAAATAGAGGCCAGTGCTTAAACCAGTGAACACACATATTTTTGAACTTATTTAAGGCCCAGATTTAAGATTATTTATAAAACAAGTGTTTTGTCAAAAAGTTACTTAGCTAGCAGGCTAATCATCAACAAAAGATGGATTCCAAGAGAAAATTGGAACTGTTCAGGTGGTAAACTGAGTGTCCGCTGAGTCAGTTTGAATGCAAATGTTTCATGTTTGCTATAAAGTCTATTTCCGATTTTACAGTCAAATTTAAGAAAACCCCTCCATGTGTTTGTTATGAGTTCCCAATCACATAACATACCTGAAAATAATTTTAAAAAAAATATTTCTTACCTTTTTAGATGTTTTGTTGCAGCAGGCACCATCACAGTGACTTGTCCTTACAGAAAGACTGAGGATAGGAATGTGTGGATTATGTTTCTCTAGTTAACATACAATGCAGAATCCAGGGTTGTAATCCTTTAACCGTTTGTTAGGCCAGGCAGTGTTCAAATCGACTTTACAAATTATAATTATATCAGCCAGTATAGTACAGATAGAGTTAACACAAACACCTCACAGCCCCTCCTAACATTACAAAGAAGGAGAAGTGAGTAGAACTGTCAGCAAGTAAAAAGCTATTTAAACTACAAGCAGCAATTTATAAAAAAAATTCTTATGCTATGTGAATATGAACATGTAACAAATATAAAACAGGTGTTATCCCAAATTGGCCAAGAAAGTATAAATACAAACATATAATATATACAGTGTATGATTGATATAATGCAGTATATGCAATGTCACTTATTTTTTATAAATCAAGTTTTCTAATATGCATTTTGGCAATGCAATATATAGAATTTATTTTGCAGCTAGAGGTACATTGTTAGTATTTTTTCCATCCAAAATATCAAACCGGCTGGTTTTACATTGAAATGTGCAAATTGTATTATAACATTTTTTTTTCAATAAAGTAAACTGGAGTGATGCTTTAAATAACCCCATTCAGCCTGTATTTTGATGTTCATGGCATGACTGTCCTCCCCCTTGTAGTGGTGCTGAGTGTCGCGCCATTGATGGAATCCCTGTTTTGTCTCTGCCTTTCACAGTGATTTCCCATCATTATGGACCTCTTGAATCCCTTGAATAAAAATGCAGTCCTTTCTGACAGTCTCTTTCTTTGCTTTCCTTTCTGTGTGATTTTCCGTCATTATGGTTCTTGAATTTCTTGAATAATGATATATGCTATGAACAAATAGATGGAGGAGTAATGGTTTCATCAGTGTTTTCTGAGATCTGTACCCTGGCTTCAGCAGCATGCACAGAAGCAAAGAGCTGTTTGTAGAGCAATATTTTACATTCCGCTGCCTATCCCGTTCATACATTTGTAATTCGCTTTTGCCTTGCTGCATGCGTTCTTTCTCTCTCCAAGCCTGCCTTTCAAATACAAAGCTAGTTGTTTGCATATTGCTTTAAAATTTGTGTCTTAGATTCGTTAGCCATGACCTTTTGCAGACACTTCTCAAGGAAGTTTTCTAGAATTGATGAGGACCTGTTGACACTGATAATGCCATTCTGTACTGACAGCGCCAACTTAAACTTAATGATGTTGTTCAGGGAACATATGTCTTAGTTATTATACCTTCTTTATGCTTCGCACATAATACTTTACCAGACTACTTTCTGTGCAGTAAACAGAGATTATTGCTTATTTATTTATTACAGGTGTTTATCAGTGACATGCAGTACGTCTGGTTGCGGGTGAGGCATTCCCCAGCCTTGCCCCCAGCACGTCCCACCCTGCCCCTGCTGGCCAAAGCCCCGCCCCCAACCCGGTCCCCAAGCTCGTGTGAAAGAGGAAGGGAGGAGACAGGGAGGAGCCTCCCTGTCCCTCACGTGCTCGTCACTGCTGTGGCATCGAGATCGATGGCCTCAGTGGGGTTTTTTTTGTTCTTTTATTGATTTGACAGCTCGAACCAATGGCGCCTTGCCATTGGTCCAAGCCATCCACAGAGCTCATGCCTCTAACAAAGAGTAGAGGCTCTGACAGCTCTTGCCTCAATAGTTAGGTAACACAAGCAGTGGGGAAGCCCGCTGCTGTGTAACCTAACTACCTGTCAAAAGCCGGATGCAGCGTTGCCTGTAATTAACAGGCAGTGCTCCGTCCATGACAGGTTACACAGTGGGGATGCATTCCAACAAGCCGATCTAAATGGAGAAAAAGCTGTCAGCTTCAGAATTGAAGCTGACAGCTTTTTCCTCCATAATACTAGGTGAAGCTCAGCCTCCCCTGACCGCACGTCCCTGGTATTTATATAGCACCAACATTTATGCAGAGTTTTGCATAGTGCACATTCACATCAGTCCCTGCCCTCAAGGACTTATAAGGTCCCTATCTCACATACATGCATTCAGGGCCAATTTAGACAATTTATGCAGGAGCCAATTAACCTTCCAGCATGTCTTTGGAGTGTGGGAGGAAACCAGAGTACCCAGAGAAAACCCACGCTAGTACAGGGAGGACATACACACTTCTTGCAGATAGTGTCCCGGCTTATTTTGTAGCCTGCTATGTATGCAGATACCAACTTTTGGAAAAGTCAGGGCTATGAAGAATACCCCTAGGTGCATCCCGCCATGCACTGTGGCATTCTATATTTTATAAGGGGGTCCTCTGCACTACATTGTGGGGCACTCTCAAGTTTTTTCATTTTGATTACATTTCTTAAACCAAGAAGTTGCATACTACATAATGTTCTCGGGGTTTAGGGGCACCTGACTGTGCAGAATTGAAACTAAAACAGTACCAATCAGCCCCCGGCAGTGCCTAACCTTCATTTGTCAATGCATTTCTAGCAGTAAGAGACAAGTTTGCTTTACAGGTACGCTTCAGTCAATTTCCAACATTTAGCATGAGAATCCTGCAGGAAACCCAGCCTAGCTGCACAGGGCAACACCTGAAACTGAAATAATCTATTCATGCCACAGCTCCATCCCTACTGCAGTATACAGGAAGAGGTGCATATGGTGAGAGGAGTCTCACTCAAGAAGAACAACTGGCAAGTGGCTCAGGTCCCATCCAGAGGCCCTCTGAAATCCTTGCTCAATCCAACTGTTTATTATGTACTACTTTAATTCACATAGTTGACAGAACATTCTGGCTGTTACCCAGTGGTATTCTATTATTATCTTATATATTCTCCTATATTCTGTTATTGCATTAACGGTTTACATATTTGTGAATTCTTTAACCTGCAACAAGATTTGTTACACTGTTCAGCCAGTCTTCGGATTTACATGCCCCTGCCATACTTTATTGTTAAGAAGGTGACACCACTACTTCCTGTTTCACCTCTGCAGTTTACTATGCCACATCTTTATTTGTTAGAGAATGCATCAACAGTACTGACCAAATCACTGACCATATCTTGGTGTCTTAATCTCTGTAGCATTTCTAAACTTTGTTCCTTCTTAACAAATTACTTTGCAAAGCTAGTAGTTCACTCTCTCGTCATCTCTCGCCTTGGCTACTGCAACTCCCTTCTCGTTGGGCTACCTCTAAACAGGCTACTCCCCCTTCAGTCTGTCATGAACGCTGCTGCCAAACTCATCCACCTCACCAATCATTCAGTGTCTGCCACCCCTCTCTGTCAATCTCTCCTCTTGCTTCCTATAGCACAACACATAAAATTCAAAGTTCTAACAACAACATACAAATCCATCTACAACTCTGCCCCCGGCTACATCACCAACCTCGTCCCAAGATATCACCCAAACCGTCCTCTCCCCTCAAGACCTCCTGCTCTCTAGCTCCCTCATCACCTCCTCACATGATCACCTCCATGACTTCTCCAGAGCCTGTCCCATCCTCTGGAACTCCCTGCCACAACCTATAGGGGTATTTCCTAATCTGTCTACCTTTATGCGATCCCTAAAAAATCACCTCTTCAGGGAAGCCTATACAACCTCCTCTTAAAAACTGTACATCTACTTCTTCAATCTGCTCATCCCTCACAGTTATTACCTTCTGCATCTCTTGCACCTCCTTGTAGATTGTAAGCTCTCACGAGCAAGGTCCTTCTAATCCTTTTGTATGGTATTGTATTGGAATTCTACTGTCTCCCATATGTTGTAAAGTGCTGCACAAACTGATGGCACTAAATAAACATTGTATAATAATACCAACAGTAAGGTGACAATGACATTGTGACTGAACAGATGTTTACCTTAGACTGACTAGAGAATATTCTTCTTCCCGGTCATCTGTAGTGCTTGGACCTGCTGCAGTGTCTCCTGGGTCTTGCCCAATGGACTGAAATGTTATACACAAGGTTAAAACCTTCCCTCCCTTTCCTAATTAGAAGAATTAAATAGGTCACTCAGAATGGGGTTGATTTACTAAAGGAGGCTAAGGCCAGGTTCACACCTGGGCGATCCGTGACCGCACGGCAATCATGCATGATACAGCGAGGATTGTCACGTGGTCACGGAGTCGACAACTACCGTCGATCGCACTGGTGGTGCCATTATTTTCTAATGGCACCCCAGTCGTGCCGGGCGGACCGCGTGATTCCGCCCGTGCAACCAAAAACAGCCGTGCCTCGTGTATCGCAAAAAAAGGTACATGTAACTTTTTTCTGCCATTGCCGCGTGGATGTACTCCATTTAAATCAATGGGGCCGCACGGGAATCGCTGTCTGCCATTGCACACGCGTCCCAGATCGCTCAGGTCTGCACCGGCACTGAAGGCTGTTCACTTTGCAAAGTCAATATTAGTGAAGAAGGTTAAATTATGTTGTCTTTAAAACCCTTTTATTTTAATTTCCCTCATACATGATCAGTGATTGAAAGTGAACACAGGTTCAACTAACTGACTAACATTCACTTTGCGAAGTGAACATACACCTTGCTAGATCAACAGCATCTACTCATTTAGTAAATCAAACCCAATTTTTCCAATGTGCTGAACAATCTGTGTGAGGCCCAGTTTAGTTTAGTGGCACTCATTATTGCCCCTGGGGTACGCCTTAAATTGTATTTCCACTTTTGCAGTCAAATTTGAAGAAAACCTCTCTCTATGAGGCTAATTCACAAAGCTGCCCAAGGATCCGGCCGTAGCTTCGGCTGATCCTTCGGCTAGCTTCGGTTACAGGAACCCTTCGGTTCAGCAGAACCGAAGGGCTGCTGTACGGGTACAGCTCCCGAAGTTGGCCGAGCGGCTCAGTCGAGCCAAAGGCACATGCTTCGGCTCGACTGAGTCGAGGTGACAGCCATTGGACGGCCGACAGCCTGCTACTGGCAGCTGGGAGGAGCCAGCTGTCATCTCATGGCTGGCTCCGGCCACTTGCAGAGACAGATCAGCGTTCCCTGGTTACCAGGTAACCAGGGACGCTGATTTGTCATTACACTGAGAACCGCCGAGTTCTCAGTGTGTAATGACAGTTCAGCATCCCCTGGTTACCTAGTGACCAGGGGACGCTGAACTGTCATGAGAGCTTAGCGGGGCCGGCGGTGATATCAAAGCCGGCTCTGCTAAGCTCTCATCGTAATGACAGAACAACATCCCCTGGTTACTAGGTAACCAGGAGACGCTGATCTGTCATTACAATGAGAACTTAGCGGAGCCGGCTTTGATATCACCGCCGGGCCCGCTAAGCTCTCATAATAATGACAGCTGGTCTTGGCCAATAGAAAACAGTTGGGCGGAGCTAGCTGTCACTGCTAGCTCCGCCCAATCATTTTCTATTTTCTTTTCTACTTTTTTAACTGGTTTTCACAGAGGTACCAAGTAGAATAGCCGAATGCCGGCTTTTCACTCACTGCTGTTCGGCATCTATGAGAATAGGCCGAACAGCAGCGACTAGCCTGCCGGAGGTTTTGTGTGTGCCGGTGACCTGCTGAGACTATGCTTGCCATTAGAGGGGCAGGAAGCCGGCCAGAGCATTCCAGGTTGCCAAGAACTCTTTGCAACCTGAGACACTTTGGCCGGAAAGGGGGCGGAAGGCACACCTGCAGCCCCCCACGTGATCCAAAGAGATGCCACCTCATTATAGGGAGGGCTATGCATGAAAACATATTATGGTTTGGTGATAGCAATGGGTAGGCAATAATGAAGGCATTGGCAACATTTTTTGTACCCCTTTTTTTTTTAGCGGAACATAGTTCTCACTCCTAGCATGTCATATTTTCGTATATTGTTGTAAAACATTAAAAACATTTTAGATGTATATATAAGGAACATTGAACATTACTGAATATAATCTTTCCACCAGCTTTACTGATTCAGTATCACAAGACTTTATTATTTTCCTTGTACTTTGAATTTGTGTATTGTTAACATTACAAAGTCACATTAAAAGTCATATCACCTAATCCAATGGTAGGAAGGATACGGAACGGCAATCTTTGATTCCAAAGTTTATACCAAAACCCGCGAATAAGTCTGTGCTTCATTTGGCCTCTAATTAAAGCCACATATTTCATGATATAAAACACCTACTTTGATTACCTTGCTGTATAAGTCATATTAACTGTTTGCGTATTAAAATCAAGGTCAAATGCGATTTTCCTCAATGTTATATTAAAGACAGACTTTTCGGGAAGGTTTAAACCCTTTGTGGCTCCTTTGTTGATAAATATTTACCAAATTGATACTGTAGCTGGTTTTATTTAGTAGGTTGAATATTTTCCCTGCAATATTATTTATATGATAAACACCACGGCCTGCAAAGAACTATAGTTAATATGAGCCATATGTTGAGGTGAGGGAGTTTTTCCAATGTGATATATGGTTTACTGAGAGCTACATGGCAACATCTATGCTCAAAGGTCAGAAAAGGGATGATATGGAAGAGAAAACTATATATGAGCTATTGATTTAAGGTGATTTAATAGGTTGTGTAGAAAACATATTGAAATATTCTTAGAGCTATACAGGCTAATATTAGAAACATAGATGTAGGCTTTGCTCATTAGTGTATGTTGTCATATAATTTACACATCTCTCCATACCTGTCCATCAATGGCCTCATATTCTGACAGCAACATTATAAACTAAACATATATATATATATTTATTGGAAAAATGAATAAAATTCTAGCACATGATTGGATGATTGATGTGAACACATCCATACATTAATTTCTAAGCTCAGTGAACTTTCACTTTTCAAAGTGAGTATCATTTAGCAATGTGAACATTTATGTTAAGTGAACATCTTTTATTCCTTTAGTAAATCAATGCTATTGCAACATAGTCTCAGAGTAGCTGTTGCAATCTGTGTGTAAAACTGAGGCAAACTGAGGTATGCCAGCCACATAAACACCTATGCATTTTGTAGCTCCATCGCCTAAGTGCTACAATGCTCAACCAGAGGAATCCCATTGTTTTCAATGGCCCCTGTTCACAGATGAGGGTTCTGTCCCTTGTAGCCTGATGCCTGTAGCTTGAAATATTACATTAGCTTCTTTTCAGGCAGAATCAGGTGTTTTGACCTCATAGACTGTAATGAGAAAGCCTGAAAAATGCTTGAAAAGTGTGTATTTATGAGCCTATTTTTAGACATTCCCATTTAAAGGTCTATGGGGCCAAAAATGCACAATTCCACTCCTGTACTACAAGTAGTGCATAAAAAAAGTTTGGCAAATGCTCATACAAATGCTCATAAAAACATCCCAAAATCACCTAGCTACGCTCACACTACGGTCTGCGTGATGCCTGTTCATTCTGAGTTATTCAAAACAGTTTGGTAGAATGTATTATATATTGTGGCGAAATGCTAGCAAAGAAAAAAAAAGTAGGGCAATTCTATAGTATGTAGTCTCTCCTCACATCATACAGGCCCAGGTAATCAAAACAGATAATACTGTTTATTCATTGCTGCTGTTGTCAGCCAATCAGATTAAGGAAAAATTAAAATAAATATAATAAATTGTTGTTTATATCTCAATTATTTACATAACTAATGTTGTGTGTAAATTATACTTACCTTCATGTTCACACTCCTGTGATCCAGTGATCGCCTGTCCAAATTACTTCTGTGTACTGTCAGCCTACTCCACAATCTGTAAACCCCGTGGATGTCTGTGATGCAAACACCAACACCTTGGAAGAACAAGTCTAAGACTGCATTTTGTAGTCACCTAGAAGGAGCCATTGAAGCAATAGATTTGAAAATTAAGAACATAGGGATGAACATATGTTATATACACCATATATATATATATGCATATATATATATATAGACCCCAGCTTTATTGATTACAGTGAGGTATCCTTTAAAGAAATATTGCTATAATAAAAGCGGTTCTTAGTGCTTTTAGGGGTTCATGATATGAAAAACAAGAAGACAAAATCAGCTCTTTTTGCATAAATACCTTCCCTAAAGGCCTTTTCCCTCCAAGGGGATCCAGGCAATATACCGGTATGTATAAGAATGGGCTTGTTCAGACCAGTCCCATTGGGCAGTGTTGTCTATCACTGTCTAAATGCATAGGCAAGACAATTTGCATTATGTCCTATTGCTTCAGTTGGTAAGAAGTAGGAATCACCAGCATTTAGTAGATAATGTTCAATGGCGTAGTGGTAAGCACTTCTGCCTTGCAGCTACTAGGAGTCACTGGTTTGAATCCCAGCCAGATCACTATCTGCAAAGGCGTTTGCATGTTCTCCCTGTGCTTGTGTGGGTTTCCTCCGGGTACTCCGGTTTCCTCCCACACTCCAAAGATGTGCTGGTAGGTTAATTGGCTCTTAATTGGCCCTGTATGTGAGATAGGGACCTTAGAATGTGAGCTCCTTGAGGGCAGGGACTGATGTGAATGTGCAACTATGTAAAGCAATGCTTAAATTGTCGGTGCTATATAAATACCTACAATAGTAAATAATAACATCCATTTATTCGGAACAATCGTCACACATATCACAGTAACCAACATTTCAGGGCCATGCAGGGTCACTTCATCAGGGCAATAAAGTGACCTATTGCTTCAGCTCACATCAACTAGCTGCTCTGGCATGTACAACACAAAATAGGATTTGTGTGCAATGCATTCTGATGCACTATAACACAACACAAGACAATGTGGTGCCGCCCATAGAGTAAAATAGAGTGTAACGTTAAATACAGTTTAAAGGAAAGAGAAAAAAAAAAACAAGCACTGCAACATGTTTTCACAACACATAACAGCGTGTACAATGTGATTTTGCATGCATTATGCGCACCTTAACCTGCATCCGCTAGTGTTATTGAGCCCTTAGGTAGCAAAAAGTTTAACAACACTGCACAATGGGGCATAGAAACTCTTAGCTGAATGAAGGAGCAGTACAAGAAAATTTGCATCAATCAAGACCAGAGGATACTGGGAAGATTTATCTTTAAAGTGCTTAAATAGCTCCTGGCTTATAACCGGTTCCTTGTTATCCTTGTGATTGCATTCCGTAAGCTCTCTGTAATTTTAATTTTCTTTCATAAGTTTTTACCTGTGATCATCGGTGAGCGGAGATACAGAGCACTCATTTAAGCTACCAAAAGAGGCATATCATTAAGTAGCTCAAATTATTCTATTGTGCATTTGAAATGTTTTTCCCCGTCGACATACACATTTCATGTTGTTTACTGGTTTCTCATAGTGGGTAGGTTGGATGGGCTTATATTGTTCCTTTATTTCATGGGTTGACACAATATAATAGAAATATACTGTATGCACAATCTATGCATGATGACAAATTGTGTTAGCATATAACCTTGGAAAATCTGTTAATTTATTAGAGAAGCAGTAAGGTTAATTCATTAAAGAATAGGGAACATGTAACATCTTGTGTCAAAGTAAATGTTCGGTACAAAAAAGTACTGTTGGTTCCACTTTTTCTACAAAAGTAATATTACAAAATGTATCAAGAAAACAGTAAAATGCATGTTACCTGTCATGTGCCCTTATTGCTGGACTAGCTTGGGACAAGCATGTGGCATCTGATCTGCATGTTTTTTTCAACGACTCAGAAAGCATTGAAGCAACTGGATCAGCAGGACAGTCAGGGAACTAGCATTTTCAGGAGCAGAGGTCAGCAATGGCAGCCTACCGATATATTCCATAGTATAAGTTACCTTAAGAACTAATGAACCCCTAATATACAGTAGCGCTAAACTGTTGTTATGTGAGCTTTAGAATCTTCACCCGTAATGACACAAAAAAAATAATAATGTCATCATCAATATTTACACATATTGTAAAATAATGGTGTGAACCCAATATTTTCCCTTAAAACCAGGCCACCGCTTAGTCTATAGATTGGCCAGCACTGTGTGAGTTTGATATTTTTGTTGGGTATACCCAGATACCCAGATACCCAGATTTCTTGGCTTGTGATAACGTTTAGCTCCCTGGATCCTGATCTGTGCTATTGTGCTCTGCCTTGCTTGATCTGATCACCCTGTTATTGAGCCTTGCTTTGGATAACCACTACTTTCTTGGATTGATGCCTGCCCCTACCTCTCACCTGATTATTGACTTTGACACCTCTCATTGTACGCATTGTGGGTTAATAGGTAACGTCTTTTATCCTGCAAATATAGCTCACTCCTTAAACCCTTGTGGCATCTAAGTACCAGTGGCCCAATATGCATTTGAGTGGCTAGCCTGCCCTGCTACACATATCATGTCTGAGAGACCCTTCACTACAACAAAGGGAAATTGTGATTGTGAAGCTGCATTTTAATAACCTGGGTGAAAGAGTGTGGTACTTTTTACATTTTTTTGGGGGGAGGTGGTTTTCAAAGGCTGTTGTGAGGTGCTGGAACCATAAAGGCAGTTCTGGAACAGACTGTCATCAACAATTGATGAATGCGGTTAGACTGACACAAAGCTAAAAGTTATACTTTAAAATATAAACAAAATTAAAGAGATACAATTAAATAAATACATGAAACATTATAAATAAAAATTCCAGTATATTATTCCAGAGACAACAGCAAGAACTCTTGTACAGTGGCACGGTATGTAAGCAATTTTACAAGGCTTCCCCCATTGTGTGGCCTGTTGGAAGCCACTCTGAATGGAGAAAATGCTGTTACCTTCGGACTTAAAGCTAACCGATTTATCTTACATAATGGCAGGTGAGGCTCTGGCTCACCTGCCTCCCCAGACCGCACGACCCGGCTTGAACATTATAGTGTTATAAATTCACAGAAAAAAAGCCTTCAAAATATTGTGCTGCCTACATGCACTGTATCAAATCACTTGTACTAGGTTCCTTTTTAAACAGGACCCCAACAGCCACTTTAAAATCATCAAATCAGCTTAAAGTGACATTAAACCCTCAGATTTTTTAACATAAACCAATACTGTAATGTGTGCCTTACTGTAATCCATGGTTGTTTCCCTTCTCTTTGCTTCTCTTCCTTTTAAATCCTCATGTCTTCTCATGCTTGGGGAGAACTTCCCTTTGCAGCTGAGTGCCTCTTCCTGTAGTGCTGGCTCAGGTTGCAAACGTACACACAGACACCATGTAGCCATTCCAGAGACAAGGCAGTCTGCTGCAAAACAGAAGTTCTGCCCAGCATGAGAACAGATACAGATTTAAAAGGAAGAGCACCAAAGAGAAGGGAAACAACCATGGATTACAGTAAGGCACACATTACAGTATTGTTTTATGTTAAAAAATCTGAGGGTTTAATGTCACTTTAAGTATAATGTTCGGGGACAAAAGAAAGCATGCAAAATAATGTAGCACCTACATGCGCAGTATGTAATCACTTGCAGTAGGCCCCATTTTGAACAGGACCTCCAACAGTCGTTTTCAAATCTAGAAATCATAGATATCTGCAACGGGACACTTTTTTTGGCAATCAGCACCAGCTTGTAATGATCCCTGTTAAATCTCTAAAATATCTCCCTAATCTGCTAAACAACTGTACAACATATTATTTGTGCGTCTGTGGCTGCAGGTAAAAATATCAATGCGCATTGAGTCCCAGCATTAACAGCTCACTTTCTCTGCCATATGTGAGCTTTCCCGAACTACGCCTTATATGTTCCAACACACACTGAGCAAAAGCTCATGGAAACCATGACTTTCATAGGGAGGGAGCTAGTACATAGGAAGACCCCCTTAACTGGCCCTTCCAAGCCACCTGATCACAGTTCAGAGGCCAGAAAGTGCATGACTGGTAATAGTTATGGCAGCAAACGATCACATTAGTTGTTCATTTTCTTTAACTGTGAATGGCTTGGGTTCGGGTAAAACCAACAGTCACCCCAAAACTGAAGCTTATCCCTACTGATGGTAGGATAACAGAAGGCATTGCATGGAAATTGGAGCCCTGCAAGAACAGGCTTCATTAATGTTTATCCACTCATAGGTACAAATGGGTTGAATAAATCTGCAGGTAAAACAGAACAACAAATTTTATAGCCAAAGACGCATTTATTTAATCTAGAGTTAAAAACACATGTATTTTTGTAGGGCTGTTACACAATATATACCATTCCTAGTAAGGTGGGCATTACATATAGTGCATTAATATTAATGTAATGTGAACTTTAGCATAATTTATTTATTACAAGTATTTATATAGCCATTTACACACTGTACATTTACATCAGGCCCTGCCCTTAAGGAGTTTATAACCTAAGTCCCTACCTCAAACGCATGCATATACAGTATACTATATATAACATGTCTTTGGGGTTTGGGAAGAATAACCACTGTGTTGCTTAGAAAATGTACTTACTAGCCAGGGCACGGGACCGCGTTCTACACACTGCATCCCCTTCTTCTGTTGTTTTGTTCTGCTTGTGTTCTGTATGTCAGTGTTCGTCTCTGTCAGTCCTCAATGTGATGTGTGGGGGTGATCGTGGGGGGCTTGGCCGCCCATGTTGTGGGGCTGGGCCTGACCACTCACCTCGACCTTAGTGTCGGTTCTATGTTGATTCACCTAAAAAATGCCTTAAGGGCGGGGACAAATCTGGCTACCAGACCTGATCTTGCAATATGTCGCCATGTTTGCTTTATAAGTTTCAATGTCTGTTGTTTTAACATTTTGAAGGGCCATGTGGCCTTCGAGTGTGCTCCATTGCAATGTACCCCACCCTTGTTGCCTCTAAATAAAGAATTTGAAAAAAAAAGAAAATGTACTTACAAACATAGTAACTGTAACAAATTATCTTGTGACACTTTATTTGTGCTTTTGCTATTACAAAGCTTTATTTCTTCCATGGAACCAGAGCACGGTTGAATTGTCCGGCATAGTGGTAAGGCTAGATCCTTTTCCTGTCTGAGTCATGCTTGGTGAAGAATGCTGTATCTCCATTGCATGCATGAAAAGAAATGGTAAGGGAAAGGATAATTTGTCCTTACATGGCCCACACTATGCTTAAAGTGAATCTGTGCTTTGCCCATGCAAGGAAAGCAACAGGCCGGCTTCAATGCAGACCTCCGCAGATGCATTTACTTAGCAGTCATTTGCTCTTCCACTGCTCTGTTCAGTTGCCAGAAGTGACAGCAAATCCTTGTATAAGCTATGTTCAAGAAAGTAAGGGAGTGCCACCAGTGATAGCAGAGTCCAAGATGGGGTTTTTAAATTATTAATATTATTATTATTATGTTTCTTCTTATTATTATTATTGTTGTTATTATTATTAATATTATGTTTCATATGTTTTGTATGTCTGTTTTGTAGCCTTGAGGACGGGAAAGACCTTTGAACCCCTGAAACACGTTGGCTGCTCAGGGTTGTCACTTTGTGAACAAAAATCAATGTTAAAAGCTGTTGTACTCTCAGACCTTAGTTTGGTGCTCTCATTGTTGTCACTTTGTGAATAAACATCAATGTAAACCACTTCAAAACAACCGTACATATATATACGTCCTTGTCCTGAAGTGGTTATACCAAGATCATAGCTGCTGCTGCAAACCTCTGAGTGAGAGCAATAATTCTAGGTCCATTATTCACTTTTAACTCTAAAGTGATAAAAAAATCGCCTATGGACAATTTTGAGTCCATAGGCCGGCCATGCACAATTTTAAGGCTAGACATGTTTGGTACCTATTTACTCGACATAAAGTAAAGTCCATGAACCCATCGCACTCGAAACCGCCGTTCCAAAGTAATAAAGGTGGGTGCTGCGGATGTCGACGGCTGGCCACCGTGATATTTAGCTAGTAGAATATATAGAGACACCGACACTCCAAATAGTGAATCAAATACGTCTGTTTATTGACATACGAACAGCATAGCATAATGGCCTCACGCTATGCTGCTCGTACGTCAATAAACAGAAGTATTTGATTCACTATTTGGAGTGGCGGTGTTTCTATATATTTTACTATTTACTTGACATGACACCATATTTTATATTTTTTTTAAATGGGTATTATCTTGTCTTTGTGTGCACTATTTATATAATTCTAGTTTATTCATTCCTAAAAATATACATTTAATAAACATTTGCACGAATATCATGCAACATAACAAAATGCAGCTACCAGTTTCGTATTCTACAGGGCCTCTGCTTTCAGAAAATATATAATTGTTTGGGGGTTTAAAGTAATTTTCTATCCAAAAATTCACATTTTAGCATGTGTGTGCAAGAAAAATTGCTCTGGTCCTATGGCAGGGGTGGACAACTCCAGGCCTCCAGCTGTGCCTTAACTACAAATTCCAACATGCCTCTGCCTCTGGGAGTCATGCCTGTAACTGTCAGTCTTGCAATGCCTCATGGGACTTGTAGTTCCAGAAGTACTGGAGTGTCTGAGTTGCTCACCCCTGTCCTATGGTGTTTAAAAGCAGTTAGGTTCTTAGACCTATGTTTGGAATCATTAAAAAGCTGACAGATGTTCTAACACTTCTATCCAAAACTAGCAGAAAAGCTTTGGTTGGAGTTTTGCTTATTTCACTACACGGATAGATGTGTAGACTCTTCATTGTGCCCATTATTTAGTAAGCTCCAAATATTTCATAACTGGGTTTCCTGTCCTCTGACATCTCTAAACCATTATGTTTCCAGGCCAGCAGTTATGTGAGCCCAGCACCTGGCCAGATGTGGACTACAAACCATAAACCCACCTAAGGAGACTGTGCTCTGTTTTTCCTTTTTTTCCCATAGTCTTTAAAGGCTCTGGAAAGTTGAGATTGGATCCTATAAGTTTTTCCTTTAGAAGCAAAGTCAGGGGAATTAGCTGTGAGTAAATTGCAGCCTCCTCTGTAATTATCCACATACTGAACTATTTACAGTTGACTTGAGTTACCTTAAGTGTAGATCAGAATGGATGGCGGTATTGATTAAACGCAGCATCTATTTACCTTCACAATAAAGTGTTGTGATTAGTAAAATTCACTTGAAAAGGGGGAGCAAGGGCCAAAAGTATGTGTGCCAGTTAATGTGCCTGGCAGTACAGCAGTATAGAGAAACAAGACCTCTTTGGAACTTAACATGTACTTACCATGAAAACTCATGTGAGCCATTTCTGTGACTGGTAATCCCACATATGGCCGTATTGTCATTGCTACCTCTTGTGGGCAGCATGGACACATTATAAACTTACACCACATGAATCTCGTAGCATATCTCCCAAATCTAAATTTCTGATATGCGAACGAGGGACTCCTTTCAGGATAAAATTTGAAAGCTATGGGCACATCCCTGCTGAGCTCCCAGTTATGCAAATCAAGGGAAGGCAAACTCCAGCCCTAGCTGTGGTGCAACTACAAATCCCATTAGCAGGGCCGTAAACTAAAGCTCACGGGGCCCCATAGCAAAAATGTCATGTGGGCCCCCCTGACAACCTCTCTCTGTGCTGTGAGTAATGATGCCAAGATCCTAAAGACTCCCCTTGAGCATCTAAAGCCATTTCTACACTGTAGGCTTAACAAGGGATTAGAGTTGTCAATGATACAGTACTGTATTATCTTCACATGTTCTGTTTAATTTGCTTCAACAACCTAATGGGGCCCCTTCCCCCCCCAGGCCCCATAGCAGCCGCTATGACTATAGTTACGCCACTACCCATTAGGACTTGCTAGACTCTTACAGCCGCAGGCATGACTCCAGAGGCAGATGCATGTTAGGATCTGTAGTTTGCCTGTGTACAGGAGCTTCTTTGGGGCGTTTTTCCGCGCGTTTCCATTTGTATTCCCGAGTATGGCTCGGGGTTAACAAAGCGGTAACCCCGAGCCACACTCGGGAATACAGCGTAGGACTTACCTTGTCCGCGATCCCCGCTGTGTCCACCGGCGGCTGCCGACTTCCGGATTCCGTCCCTTGCGGGGCGTAACCGGCGGGAAGTTTGAACTTTTTTTTTTTTTTAAATTTACAATAAATATAGAGAAAATAAAGGAAAATTTGTAACAAATCATAGCACTAGTGAAACGCGCGTTTTACTAAAGGGAAAAACGTGAAAAAAACTTATCTCCTGCAGCCACTTCCTACCGATATGCATGCACTCCAGCAACCGACATATGTCATTTCTCAGGGTGGGTTTGCTGATGGTAACAAAAGTGGACCATGATTGTGTAATGTACATTTTCCACTTCTCCATTTAGGGGGTGACAATGCAAGAGAGCAATCAGTAGACAGGGACAGAGCATTGTCACCTTATAACAGGTAGTGTCTGAACATGGACCTTCATTCCACGATCACTGAGTATTATTTTAAAGAAGGCTGCAAAAATATTGAAAATTATTTTTAAAATGATTTGAACATTGTAAGGCTTATATAAAATTCTAGTGATTGAATAAACTTTAACATCGATAAAAAAGATATTATATCTAAAAATGTTTTAGGTACCATTGAAATACACAAGCTATTAATTACATGAAACAATGTTTAAGATCTGGAGGATTTACTTTGGTTTACAAAGTATGTAAGTATTTACAATTCCATAACTAGCTATAGAGCTGCAACGTGCCCAAACAAACCTCCTATGACTAAACCAGGAGACTTTGTTGGGAATATTTGCTGTAAAGACCAAATATTCTAGCCTGTTGGACAAAACCTGGTTGTAAACTCTTTCATAAATGTTCAGATTGGCCAAGCCATCAAAACAGTCCTTTCTCTGTGTTGAGTAAACAACTGAAAATGATTTTGACTGGAAAAACTAAAACCGCGACACAAAAGAAAATACTTGAATCAGCAGGCCATTTGTGAAATGACATCATAAACCTTAAATGAGTGTCACAGATGACATAAATGGTACTAATACCTAGAAATGCACAGTACCCACAACAGCTTGAATTACAACAACTGGTGATTACTTTAGCTCGTAATGAAAGTTGAACCCGTGGTAGACGTTGTCTGTCTTTCATTTTTGACTGAGGTAATGAAAACTAATTTAAGCTAAATCATAGTTCTAAGACCGGTTTCATCTATTTCTGACGCATTTGTTCACTTAGGAATCCATCAGGAATCTGGGGAAACGCATTAAGATTCAGAACCAGCATTGTTACCTTGTACTGATATTAAATTGTCTTTTGTGACTTTATAATTGCCCTCTATTAGCTGTTTTACAGGGGTTCAGGGAAAGATTAACCAAATGTGGCTGAGAAGTTTGAAGGGATCTGAGATATCACAAATATATGTTGGGTTATCTGGTGCTGGATGCAAAACTTTATTTTATTCTCTTCCTGCCCTCCTAGTGAAAAACTGAGACCTGGGTACTGGTTTGAAATGATTCAATGCAGGCAGTCAGGTATCTGTGCACAGATCCCCTCATGATTGGAAGGGATGTCACTGTTGTAACATCGTTGTCCATCCAGTTTTTACCTCCATCTAGCGATGGAGGAAAAAACTTAAATTACCGGACCCATGTCAGTGTATGGGGAATCAGACGTAAAAGGACTTGTGCCCATTTACATCAGATTACCTCTGATATGGAACTATCAGGTCCAGCGAAACAGAACTCTGATCCTTTTGTTTTTCTGGACCTGGCTGGAGCCAGGGGTAACCAGTTGTAAATGGACACCCGTCCGTTTAGATCTGGCTGCCAATAGACTAACTTTGCGCTTCCAATCAGGTTCACCTGAAAACCTGGTAGGCGAAACTGATCGGAAAGCCTGTGTGAATGGGACCTATGTCTGTAAACTGGTTGAAACTCAAATTAAGATGTTGGTTCCCTTTGTATCTATGGAACACTTTTTTGAAAGTTCCATGATACCAGTCTTGCTGGTATAATGGGAATTTTTATCAATCTCATGCTGCTAGTTTTTTCCTCAGTTGCTTGCTGGAGGGCAGAGGAGGAAATTACATGGGGCAGTACAGGCGGCATTGTACAAGTTCTGCAGATAGTACCACAATAAGGGCAGTAGATGTGTTCAGCACATGTCCAAGTCTCATGACAAAGGGGTTACTGCTATATAATGCATCCTATTTCTTTTTATGGTTTTGTTTACCTCTCATCATATATATTACAATTATTATACAGGATTTATATAGCGCCAACAGTTTGCGTAACGCTTTACAATATAAGGAAAACATTACAATCACAATACATTTCAAGACAAGATGGTAAGGAGGGCCCTGCCTGTGAGGGCTTACAATCTAAAAGGGAGGGGCAAGTGATACATGAGGAGGTAGCTGTGTGGGGATGAATTGTTTGAGAAAGTGATATTTCAGTGGTTAGGTTGAGGTCGGAAAAGCTTCCCTGAAGAGATGAGTCTTAAGGGATCGCCTAAAGGCAGTCAGAGTGAGAGATAGACGGACAGGTTGGGGTAAAGAGTTCCAAAGAATGGGGAAAACTCCTGAGAAGTCCTGGAGGCGAGCATGGGAGGAGTTGACAAGGGAGCTAGAGAAAAGGAGGTATTGGGAGGAGCATAGGGGACGGTTAGGGTGATACTTTGAGACAAGGTTGGAGATGTAACCTGGGGCTGAGTTGTGGATGGCTTTCTAAGTGGTTGTTAATATTTTGAATTTTATCCTTTGGGCGATTGGAAGCCAGTGTAGGGATTGACAGAGAGGGGTGAAGACTTGTTTGTTTGTTTTTTTAACCATAATTGTGTAAGTTGGTATTTTCCTTTAAAAGCTAATTGAGATCCCTGAGCTCCCAGGGGCCTTTTTAATGTCTAACAAAGAAGAGGACTTGGTCTGATGCTTGACATGAATGTTGTTAGACATGTGACTACTTACTAAAAAAAAAAGAAAAGCAATTCTGGGCAAGAAGCTTGTCCACATAAACTGTCTTTTTGAGAGGATCATTCTAGCCAGAAACGGCACTTGAAAAGGAAACCACTATCTATTCTTATCCTAAACCTAGCCACAGACTTTGGGTAGTGTATGGATAATTGCATAGATATATGGATAAATGCTTGGTGAACGCTCCTGAAATAGGTAGGAAGCTTTCTTCTGTGGTATGCCTTATCTTCAAGGAAAGCAATGGCAGTTAGTCTAAAAAATCCTATTTGGCCAATCCACTGTGCTCAGAAAATGATTGGCCAGGGGCATCTGCTGCCACCCTGATACATAAAGATGATCGTCTAATGCAGATCAAGTGGCAACCCAATGCAATGCTTTGTCTTTACACACTTGTACATACGCTGTGTCAGATATAGCAACTCACACCAGTATAAAACAGGGGAGAAGAATATAAGTGTAATCTACAGATAAAGTTTACTGTTTAACACAACACTCACTGTGGTTGATTTGCTAAAAGAATAGAGGCCGTTCACTTAAGAAAGTTGAATGGAATGTTCCTTGAGCTTTCTTTACTTTGAATACCCAATCAAGCAAAGAACATTAAAAAAAACGGGATGCTTTAATGCACGTGACTGGGTTGCTGAATGGAATACAGCTTCACCTTATTTACTAAGTTGAAGTAGCAATTACTTTCCAGATTAAACCATTGCTACTCATTAGTAAATCTACCGCACGTCTTCAGTGTGCACTTTCAGGAGGCCCAGTGTCTTTTTCACTTCGGGTGAAAATGTGCTTGCTAGACACCGCTGCATGTTGAAACTAAATGTAAATTTACTAAGGTCAAATGTTCCTAATAATGGTCATATGTAGTTCTACAATTTGTGGAATGCAACCGCAGCGTGTGTGTAAAACTTTATAGTACTAGACAGTACACAAGCTCACCGGAATTTGCTGGGAGGCATTAAAGCCAACCTGTGGCTTTGTCTGGAATGGGCAAAGCACAAGTTTCCTTTAAAGGCTGACAACTTTATTATGCCACTTAAAGATATATTTAGTCAAAACATTTATTTAGTGCCCATTATAATAAATATATTTATTCACTTAAAAAATGTATTTAGTGTTCATTAAAATAAACATATATTTACTTAAAAATGTATATATTGATCATTATGTACTTAAAATTAATTTTTTGTTTATTATAATAAATATATTTATTTAGTTAAAAAATGTTTTTACTGTTCATCAATATAATAAATATATTTACTTTCTTCAAAATGTATTTTGTGTTCATTATAATAAATATATTTATTTACTTCAAAATGTATTTAGTGTTCATTACAATAAATATATTTATTTACCTAAAATGTGTCCAGTGTTCATTTTTATAAAATATATTTATTTACTTAATATGTATTCAGTATAATAAATAATGCAATAAACTTAGATAACAAAAAGTGAAAGAAAAAATTGGAGTTACGTACCTGGTAACTCTGTTTCTAGGAACCTTCCTATATAAAAGGTTGTATTTATTAGTATTGGTTTAAAAAAAGGCTCAAAGCCAATTTGTAAAAGCAATTGATTAAAACCAATACTAATAAATACAACCTTTTATACATTTCTTTGTTTGGAGTTGTCATTTTGGTGCTCTTAAAACCCCACTTTTTCTTCCACTTTTTGTAAACTACTACCAGGGGTGTGGCACCTTGTATCCAGATCCAGGCCAAAAACTCTTTATAAAATAAACTTAGATAGTAAAACAATACAACCATATTAAATTGAACACTCATTGACTTTTATGTTGCATTCTGCTTACATGCACCTCCATAAATATATGCCTGGAGAAGCTCTTACAAAAGTTTCCTAAGCCCCACAAAGCAAAGAACATATGTGTTCTTGGCTTTGGTGTGTAATGTGCCAGCACACATGTGTGTACCCCAGGGATCTGTCTTGTGGCCATCGGTGAAATCAATTTCTTGTATCAGTTTCTGGGACATGGATGGTGACAAATGGGCCTAAATGAGTATACAGTATGGCAACCTAAAACATCCTAAATAAATGTATATATGTAAAGTAATATGTAATTATTTTATAGTTTGAAAGTACACCATATTATACTTCGACTATATCCTGTTATTTTAACAATATATTTGTTATATAATGTTGGTAACTAGATCATTTTTATTCCAATTTTTTAGCACACTTTTTATAATATATCTTACAACGATTCGATTTTTTGGAAAATCTCTGTGCTGAAATGTAATATAAATTACTTGCTATTTACTTTGGTTCAAGTCTACTATTTGTTAATTTAAAGGAACTTGTACCAAAGGAAATATATCAACTGCCATTACTGACCTCTGCTCCTAAAATCAAAGACTCCAGGCAAATAGCTAAGTTAAAATAATAGCACGGATAAAATAATTTGTGTTTCTGTCCAACCAGTTCTGGCACACAGCACAGCCAGGTGGATGTCCTTTCTCAACCCCACAGACTGGACCGTGAAATAGCAGCAGCAGACTGGTAAGGAGATTCCTCTACTTACTCCTCCTATCAGCATGTTTCTAGACAACATATTTGCATGCAGCACACCTGATTCGCTGCCTTTTCTTTCACTCCCTTTCCTAGTCTGAGTAATCCTATATAAACAAAAGGACGTAAAAGTAGATCTTTCCAATGTAAGAGGATCCCGGTGACCACATGATCACTCCTGTTTTCTTGGAGTAAACAGTGAAGTGGAATGCCAAAACAGATTGTGCAACACTATAATTTGGGTGTTAGAGAAAAAATATTTAAATCACAACATAAGAGCTAATAAAAGCTTGTCTTTATCAATAATCTGTGCCAGCTATGATTTCCCGAATTCATGCATTCTAGTTTGTTCTCTATCTCTCTTTCCCTGAACCTTCAATAGGAAATGATACAAATTGTCATCTGCATGTAGCATTAATCATGTAGTAATAAGGGTGGTAGCACTACAATTAACCAGTGCTCAAGAAAATGCAAAAAAAGGCTCAAACATAAATATTGTCAGTGTGCTAGTTCTATGAAATTGCACGCACGTTTTACCATCCTAGAAAAAGACAATTTCTTCCACACAGTTCAGTTACAACACAATGCAGGCACCAGGAATCAGTGCATGCTTGTACTAATAATGACCCCAAGTATCTGGATGGAATACCAACATCAGGTGCATTCCTAAATGTATAAAAGGTACATTCCACTCACATCTGGCAACTAAAGGATATGCATGGTCAAAAAATAGAAATAAATCTGTATTTCTATATGGAATTTCCATAAGTAATCTCCCACGCTTAATAATCATATCCATCTAGAAGTTTGTAAACGTACTTATTGAATATGTCGATAGGATGTGCTTCCTCAATGCACTGACATAATTTCACACAGCCCTGCTGCCACTAGGCAAGCTAGGTAGCCGCCTAGGGCGCAGCCTCGACCACTCAACCCCCCCACCCCACCGTGCCCCCTCTCTATTTCAAATTGCAAAAGCCAATAGCAAGCTGGTTATTGCACCTGCCCACTGAGCAGAGAAGCAGAAGTGAGAGACAACTTTCTCTCTCAGGTCCGCTCCCCTGCTCAGTTGCTGGTGTTTCAATAGCCAGTCTGCTATTGGCTATTTCAAATTAAAATAGAGCAAAATAGTCTAGCACCGGCCCTGCTATTATGTATTCCTATTACAAATCTGATGTTATGACAAGATAGTATGCGCTGGGACTTTACACCTCCTTTAAGTGTATCTCAGGGGGAAAAAACATATGAAGTACATCTCTGCAGTATCTGCACATTTGTTCTATCTCTTGAAACCTGCTGCCAGGGCAGAAAAATACCTGTTGATGCTGCCAGAATCCAATGAGCTCCTATGTTCTTGATTGAACTGAAACTGTGCCTATGCTTCACTGATTTTCCAGTGCAGTGTTATTAGCCCTGCCTGGGTCTACCCTTGCTTGACTACAGAACGTCTCCCCCTATGTTATGGCGATGAGAGAGAGTGGGATGTTCTGTTGTCCAGAAGAGACTACTGGCTAGGCCTGGCAACGTTGCTTTGGGATTTCCTTGCAAATAGGAAGTTAGGAGCTAATGCATTCCTGGCTGGTCAATGGAATTTTCTGTGCTTGCAGAGCGTTTCTAAAGGAATAAAACATGTAAATGTGCATGTATTGCAGAGATGTACTGAAAATGTTGCTTTTTGTGTATTTTGCCCAGATATTCACTTGCATTTTCAGAAGGAGGTCAGCAGCAACTCAGCGATGATCATCTCCATATGTCTCTCACTAAAACAGGTTAAAAAAGTAGGGTTAGGCTTTAACATAGCTTTGTACTACTTCATGAGTAGTAGAGGTCAACTTTAAAAAGGATGTAATGCTCCTGTGTAACCTAACTACTACTTTCTCATGGTCTTTTCTGTTTAGATGTGTTTGGAGACGTAAAAGTGTTTGAAAAACTGGTGTATTCATGAGTTTATACGACTATGCAAAGTATTATTTGAGCAGCAAAAGGGTGGCAACGATTGTGATCATTAGGATGTTTAGACAGAACTGGTCACCAGTGGGGATATGTAATCTGAATCTCCACCTTTCACTTTCATTTTTTATTTGCCTGTATTCTCTCCCTGTCAGATCAGAATTATCAGCTGTCCTATCTCATACCTGAGATCAGTGCTGATAACATATTTAGATAATGTTGGCATACAGGACAAGTGCCGTCAGGACTGCGTACAAGAAAGGAACCTAAAGGCTTTGTTAATTGGCAGTTTTTCCCTCCATTAGCAGCCTAGAGTGACTCTCACTCTTCAGTGATAGGATGGCACCTTACTGGTTTAGCCGGCAAGGGATTGGCACTCCAGGCACAGGTGATTGTCCTTGATGCTCTCTTAATTATGGGTTGCCAGCATTGTCATGATTACCAGTCTGACATTGATTCAACAGCCTGGCACTGGGCTGGCAGGGAGAGAATACAAATAAATAACAACATATACATGCTTGTACAAGAGATCAGGTGACTCTGCAGCCATCCAGTTCATTTGTACTCAAAAGCCCTCTGCCAGTTCTAAAAAAACAATACCAAGATGCTGCTGCAGCCATGATCTTGGAATGGCCACTTCAAGATTAGGAAGCACATGTATGTCCTATGGCCCTGAAGTGGTTTAAGGGTATCGATGGGCCAAATGAATAAATCATATACATGATGCAGTCTATCAGTAGCATTACCAGTTTCTGTTTGTTCTAAATCCACCTGTACCATTGTATTGTTACTTGTTGATCCTGTTAGTAGATCTGTTATTCTTTCACTTCCAAGCTGTCCGGCAAAAGCAGTTCAACGGTTGGAAAAACCATATTACACTAACGAGGGTGCTTACGGTCAACTTTTATCCCTGTGGCCTACCTTTATTTTCCCAAAAAATGTTGCTGTAACTGTTTAAAACGTTAGCTGGATAGCTGTTTAACCTGTACCCAGTGATTCCCCCAGTGGGAGACTTTATTTGATGCAACTACGCTGTCCTTTTTAGTAATTGTTGTTTTAATGTTTGTGTATACAATTATATAAAAATAACAATAAAAAAAGATTATTCAGAAAAAAAAGTGTTAGCTGGAGTTAGGTATTAATTTGTTTTTCTCCTACATAAGGCCTTGTTCACACCAAATGCAGAGCAGATCCGGTCAGGTTTCTGCACACACACGCTAGTCTTTTAGATATGTTTTTGACGCGTTTTTGATGCATTTGGAGATCCAGAGCAGATCCAGAGCAGGTAAAATAGGGCCTGCTGCAGTTTTTTTACCTGCTCTGGACCTGCTCTGGATCTGCACGCAGCAATGTGAACTGGAGCTAAAAATACCATAGGAATACATTGGACACAGTTTTGATCCGGTCTGCACCTGCTCTGCACCTGCTTGGCGCTTGGTGTGAACTAGCCCTTAGTGACTCTAAACTCAGAAGTTACATCTTAAAAATGCATTCAAGTACCCTATTAACAAAAATGTATCTTATTTGTGTATCACTCGGCTGTAGATCCTCAAATCATCTCAGAATTTGTGCTGACACTGTCCTTCTTTCTGGAGGGTGGCTACTATTGTTCCCCATGGTCCCTGTGTGTGTTGTAAAGTAGCCACCACTCCAAGCTCGCTCTCGTGATGGACTAAAATCTCAATACAACAGTAAACTATGGGGTTGTTCACAAAAGGGTGAAGAGTTTGGTCGGAGAAGTGAACCATTTAGGCCAAAATAGCTGATTTGCAAAAATTCTCTAATTCAGCTCACTTTCCAGTTCAGCTATGTTGTCCTAGATTGTTCACTTCTCCTGTCTTCTCCAAACTCTTCACACTTTTGTGAATAACCCTGTAAATGTGAGATTGTAGTACATCACAGGAGTGAGCTTGAAGCTGTGACTACTTTACAACACACACAGGGACCATGGGGAACAAAAGTAGCCACCCTCCAGAAGGAAGGACAGTGTCAGTACCAATTTAGAGATGATTTGAGGATCTACAGCCGAGTGATACACAAATAAGATACATTTTTGTTAATAGTTAGGGAACTTAAATGTATAATATTTAACGCCTGAGTTTAGTGTCACTTTAAACTCCATGTAAAACTGCAGATCGTTCAGACAGGGTGACAACGCTGCTGTGCAAATTCACTGCAGGAAAACAGCAGTGCCACCTTGCTAAAGGAAGTGCAAAAATAACAGGTAATAAAACAGTGCTACCGGGAGAATTTAGAACAAACAAAAACTATTACTACAGTGAAGACTTGGAAAAACAAAAATGGCGCGACCATGCTAGTGACAAAAAGCATGATATATCTCATTTGGATTTTGCCCATAGTTCCACATTAATATTCCGACAAACACAGTTTGTTTCAAAAAGAATCTACCACAAGCTTGGAAGTTCTACAATATGATAAAGCTACAAGATCTGCATTATTTTGACATTCATTTTCATTGTAAACATGGTTGTAGCGGTGCTGAAGCATTGGCCACCAGACTCTGATTGCCCCCCATAGCCACAAGCAATGTGGATGCAGAAACAGAGCAAATACGTTTAAGAAACAGACAGGATTGGCAAGGGGACCGCAGAATCTGTTCCACAATATGTTCAAAACATTGGCCTCCGCATTGTACACGTGCCAATAAAATTCAGTCTACAATACAACATATACATAAGAAAGGGGGTTCAGAGCAGCCATGCCTGACAAGCCAGCCTCCCCATCTGCAGCTTACTTTTAAAACTGCATGACGACATAAATCTGCAGCTCCTATTTCACATCACGGTAATGGCTCGCCTCTTCAGTATTACAATAGATGTCACTGAGGATTTTCTTAGCCAGTGCCATATAAATCACCTCCATTGTTTAAGGTACATTGATCAGTCTAATGACTTGTAATAGGCTCATAATTGCTGCTAAAGACTTACTGCAAGCTTGCAATTGAATGTGAAATGCTTTACGATCAGAAGCAATTAAACTTCTTGAGATCCATTGATCACCTGACAGATCAGCGCACCCAATGACTTCAATCTTTTGTCTGGTTTACTTTTAGGAGAGTCAGAAAACAGATTCAATCAGTTTGGCTACTCATAAGTAACTTCTAGTAAATCTAAATCTAATCAGAAACATCTCACATAGGCTTTAACATATAATGATTTCAAAAAGATGTTTTCAGTCTTTTTTTTTTTTTAAATCTTCAGTTTTCATTAAAATAATACCTGGTGATCCTGCCAAGACGGTCCTTGTCCAATCACTTTTCCTGTTATGGAACTACAACTGTCTCCCAATTGTGCTTCTGCATTGTCACTATAGAACTATTTAAAAAGCAGTGGTAGTTAAAAAAAACAAAAAACTGCTCACATTTCTAAAGCAAAGTGGTGTGCTATACAAATGTGCACTGTGCTTTATAGCTTAGTGCAACAATCAGGCCTGTCCCTATGGTGAGGTAGCCTGAGGCAGCATCTCCTTGTCTCCTTGGGCCATGTGGGCGGGAGGGTGGTAGGTGTGTCTGCCGCCCCCTTTCGGGCCAAAGTGCCCCAGGTTGCCAAGAGCTCTTAGCAACCTGTGATTCTGACCAGCGTCCCGTCCAGCTGCTGGCAACCAGTGACCCCAGTGAGCTGGGCAACACGCCAAATTTAGTAAGGGGGGCATCACTAGCTCTCCACCCCCAGTAAGGTGCATCACTAACACCCTGCACATACACAACGTACCAGTAATGTGCATCCCAAGAATTCCGCCACCCCCCCCCATTCTTCCAAGCTAAGGAGGGGAAACACCCCTGGCCACAATAATGATTGGTCCTGGTAAAAAAAAAAAAAAAAACACCCTTAGGGGACCTTTGCCACAGGCCTGGCAAAAGCTGGTAAAAAAAAAAAAAAAACACCCTAGGAGATCCTTGTCACATGACCTGTCAAAGTCACATGACTGGCTTTCCCCAGTCACAGAGTTCTTTCTACTACACTAAGCAGAAAGAACTCCATAGGATACTGAAGTCTTCATGCCGCTGCTTGCATTTTATAAATGGGCTGCGGGACGCAGGCTGTGGTATGCAGTAGCAGTACCTGCTCTCCATTATAAATAAGCTCCTATGTCACATGCATCTCTGGTAGAGGCTTTAAACTGCAGTGATTAAACACATTGCACAGGTATGGTTCACTGTTATCACTATTGGGAGCAAGGCCATGTAGACAGGAAGTGGTTACAAAGGCTGGAGGAAATCAGCAGGACTAGGATGCAAAACTGGAGGAAAAACATTTTTATAGAAAAAATACATGGCTATTGTTTATATCATTCTTTAGCATGCCAAGGGCTGTATTTATAACAATATCATGGAAAAAGAAAAAGGAAGGTTTGCAAGAGAACACTTACCCTGTCACTGAGTTACAATCAAAAATAATATTTATTCCTGGCTCTACAGAAGAATTGTAAAAGGGACAAAACATCTAAAATCATTGAAAATGTGAGCACCCCAGATAGCAAGCAATTGTGCTGCAAGTTTGAAAATGACTTGCTAAAGTATTGCAGACTTGCCAAGCTTCAAGATTTTGTTGCACAATTACAGCAAGTGTGCATTGCAAGTCATCAGGTCAACATGCTCTGCAAAAGTGCTGTACACTTGCAGAGCTATTGCTAAGACCTGCAGGACTCTTGCTGTACACTTGCAGAGCTATTGCTAAGACCTGCAGGACTCTTGCTGTACACTTGCAGAGCTATTGCTAAGACCTGCAGGACTCTTGCTGTACACTTGCAGAGCTATTGCTACGACCTGCAGGACTCTTGCTGTACACTTGCAGAGCTATTGCTACGACCTGCAGGACTCTTGCTGTACACTTGCAGAGCTATTGCTACGACCTGCAGGACTCTTGCTGTACACTTGCAGAGCTATTGCTAAGACCTGCAGGACTCTTGCTGTACACTTGCAGAGCTATTGCTCAGACCTGCAGGCAGGACGCTTGCTGTACACTTGCAGAGCTATTGCTAAGACCTGCAGGACTCTTGCTGTACACTTGCAGAGCTATTGCTAAGACCTGCAGGACGCTTGCTGTACACTTGCAGAGCTCCTGCTAAGACCCATAGGCGTCTCTACAGGGAGGCAAGGTGGGGCAATT
>NW_017306312.1:1077293-1091297 GCF_000935625.1 Nanorana parkeri | reverse complement strand
CCCCCCAATTTTGACTGTGGTATCTTATGTGCCCCCCCTATATATTGTTCCTAGAGTCGCCACTGCTAAGACCTGCAAGACTCTTGCTGTAGACTTGCCAAGCAAATCTGCTACAAATTCAAAAACTGTCAACTAGAACTTGTGCTGCGAGTGTTCTGCAAGTCTACAACTTGCCAGGAATGTGTGCAGCAGGTTAACAAGAATTACAATTCAACCCTGCCACAAGTTTGTGTCAAGTTATCCCTGCTATCTGGGACATAAACCTCCAAACTACCTACGCATGAAATGATATGCCACAAATTCACACTTAGAAAAATAATCAGCGTGTATGTTGTTATCCAAACCAAGTTGTCCACAGGTTACAATTTAATTGAACATTCATCTTTAGATTCACCAACAGCTATTTAGTATGAAGACCTCCACAAGTGTATATCTAGTGAATGAATTGTTTAGACTTATCCAACCTACAGTTTGGGAAATGTAAATAAAAATGGACAGAGATTGGACAATCAGATTTGAATATGTGTGGTCAGCTTAAATAAAACTTGTACTCCATTTTAAGCATCTAAAAGAAAGTCCTGCCAGACAGCACAGAATGCCCGCCATTGCTCCTATAGTAGCTGTAAAAGCTTCTACTGTGCCCCTCTCTGATTTAGTTTTACTTGTTACTGTGGGGGGAAGGAGGGTTGACTTTATCCTAATGGCTTAAGCTGTGTATACACTGTTAGATTTTTGCAGCTTTCAGGCTAAACAGAAAAAATCTAACAGATATCTCAATTCATGCTAAATAACGGAGATGGAGGAATCTCCCACTGCAGCCTGAACAGTGGCTGCATCTGATTGGCTGTTAGGATGGCAATTTTCCACCCAGCGCCTTTGATTTTTGAATCAAAGGATACCAAACCAGAGCTGGCAGACAGGGACACCCACTGAGTGAATTGTGGCTAGTTTATCAAGAAATGGCTGGGATTCGCTCAGTGTGTAGCCAGCATAAGACTTCCCATATGACATTCCACTGTCCTATAAGAATGCCTTTACTAGCTATTTAGGCTGTCTGATTAGCCCAAGGGTAGGCAGCCTTGGCACTCCTGCTGTGGTGAAACAACAAATCCCATCCTCTGCCTCTGGAAGTTATGCCTGAGTCTTGCAATGCCTCATTAGACTTGTAGTTCAACAACAGATGGAGTGCTGAAGTTGCCTGCCCCTGTTTTAGACAGGAATAGCAGTTGGCAGGGCTTAGCAATGGAACATGGGAAACTCAGTGACGAAAGAAAACTAAATCAGAGAGGAGCACGGTGGCTATGTTTAATAAGGATAACAGCAGGTCATCTGTGGTTTCTGCTTAATGTGATGTTAAAGTCAAAAGGTTTTTAAGCTATTTAAAAATAGTGATGAAATCACTTACAATGGATGCTGGTTCTTAAAGTTTAATAGCTTTAGTTTCCTGCAGAATCAGCTGGTCCCCTGAGCATGGGTCCTGACCTCCTGTTATAGTGGCTCCTTTCCCTTGCAGGGTCCTATAGAGCCACCTATGTGTGTGTCTCCAAACACAAAGACATAGCAAGGCAAGACACTCTCATCCTCCCGTCTCCATGTTAGTACATGGAGCTGCTGGAGTCTGCTCTGTTCTTTGTGATCTTGTACTGGACAGAAGTTAGGGGAAGCTGAGCTGAGAGAATTGGAGCTGTTCTGAAATATAATAAATGTCAGTGTTTAGGCAAAAATATAAAGAAGTACTTTGATGGGCATTGCATATTTGTTCTATCTGTATTTAATATTGAAAAATAGATTGAGAGTTTAATACTACTTTAACTCTGTCCTTTAAAAGTTTACATTGGAGTGCAGGTTCACTTTAAGACCTGTATATAATGTGTTATATATACATGTAAAGAAGGAGTACTCCAGCCAATGGCTTGTGAGCCATATGTGACTTTTGCTGTTGCTCATGACAACCTCATAGTCACTGTGAACATCTGCTGAACTGTACACTTCTCATAAGCCTGAAGACAAACAGCCACACTGTAACAGATTGGTCATTTTACATGTATTTGTATTAAAATAAAATAGTTACTTATAAAATATAATGATCATCTTACAGTTTCAGCTTGACATAGCAAGGATCAGAAATAAACCCATACAAGGTTCCCAGTTATACTTCTCTACTTCCCTTCCAGTGGCTGGTGAGCCACATACTGCTTTCATCCACCTCGGCTATACTGTGACAACTTCTCAGTTAGAACTTCGTGCTCTAGCCAAACATTTTTACAATATACACTTCCACTAGACATGAAAACGAGCAGATGATGTCTTGTTATTCAATGCTATATAAATGTTCACCATGAATAACCAAAGCGTTTAGTTTTTTATCCCTTGCTGCAAACTGTCATCTTTTAAAAAGTAATTCACAAGCTGAGAAAGGACGATGAGCCCTCATTGAATATTTTTGAGTATGTTCCAAATTTATTGATCTCAGGTCTCTATGTATGGGACAGCATGTGCTCTACATAAAGTCATACGTGTTGTACTTGCCCTGGGATAGTACATGGAGCTCCCTCATTAATTCTATTCCCCTTATTATGCTTTAAATAAAGGTTTGGATACCGCAAAGAACAGAACGCTGCCGAGCTCCTCTCTAAAAATGAATTCTTCTCCAGCCCAGTCTCATTCACTCCGTATTGTACTCTGTCCCGGATACACTGCTTACAATGTACTTCTCATACTGTCACTCCACAACTGGGATTTAAGGAAACCATTCCCTGAAAGTTTGTTTTGTAAATGTATGCAGCGACTTCAATTTGACAAGATTGTTGTAGAAATAATAAATCCTTCCAATAATTGCAGTCATTAAATTAATCAAATGCTGGAGGTGCACCATATACCTTTTATATGACAGTGTGTGCAAGCATGAGATTACACCAAGGGGGAATGGAAACCCACATATACTGTAACTATAGAGGAGATGTATGCGAGAAGTATGTGATCCAATGTTTGTTATATACATTATGTATCTGTCTGCCTGTGTAACAAGACTATTTCTCTATAATCTGTCTATGTCTTTGTAATATATGTTTCAAATGAAATTCTTATACAATGTAATTCCTAGGGGACACTGGGTGGAAGATGATCCAAAGTAGATTATAGATGCTGCTTAGCTATCCTATTTTATAATGTATGTCACAATACCTGGCACGCTCTAATATAGATAGATAGATAGATAGATAGATAGATAGATAGATAGATAGATAGATAGATAGATAAAATTTAGATAAAATTTGTCTATCGTTCATCAGTCTGTTTGCAACAGCTATCTTTCTGTAGATAGCAGATAGATAGATAGATAGATAGATAGATAGATAGATAGATAGATAGATAGATAGATAGGCAAACAAACTAACATACTTGAACTTGGCACACACTAATTAGATCTATTTGTATATATCTGCCTACCTTTACAATGTGCCAACTTCAAGTCTATTAGTCTGTCTGTTTCTATCTATCTATCTATCTATCTATCTATCTATCTATCTATCTATCTATACTAAGTTCAAGTCTATAGACTGCTTATATCTATCTGTCTGTCTATCTTTAAGTGCCTCTTAAATAGGAAGATTTATTTCTAGTGTATACATCTTTTTCCACAATTACTTTTGTACAAAAGTAAATACCTGTAGCAAATGTATAAAAAATGTTAATAGTTAATGTAAAATAGTTTATTTTCATAGTTCAGTTGACATTCTTAAGTAGTCATTAAGGCAGACAATGCTGGGCACTACCAGTAATAATACAGTGTAGCCATGGTCAATGTATCTCACAATGTATGTATATATTTTCTGTCTATATAACAGACTGTAACCCTTCACCTACTGCAGAATTTTTATGTGGGGGTCGATCCACTTGGTGCATATATATCTACATTATCTATATAGGAGCAGGCTGACTGCACAGACTGCGGTGTACATATCCCCAGTGGTGTCTGCAGTGGAGTCCCCATGTATCCATTACACCCGCTACACCCAGAAGTGGCTATGAAGAAACTTATAGGCATTTACAAAGCACTGACATTCAAACTCCCTCCAAACACGACTGAAGCACAGGGGCTGGCTTCCCTCCTCTAAGGTGTTATTTTATCAGCATCAGTTGATTTGATAATAACCAGTCGATTATATAAAATTTAAATGAAAGTATAATTATAACATATACTGGTGGCAGATGCCCTGCTGCTGGCAAATGGCAGGATGCTATTATTTTTCAGAGATGTGCCTGAGGGTTGGAGACTTGCCTTCTTCTATGTTGTCTGTAGCTGGAGATATTTTACTTATTTGCACATTGGACCTGTTTATTGATTAAACAGATCAGACATCTCATATACTCAACACACACTACAACACAGACAGAGCCCCCATGTACGACCATGGACTGCTGTATCTCTATGGGCACTGCTGCCTTATCATCATATACACTGCAATGTACTATTGTGAGAGAGAGAAATGTGTATATATTGTTGTCACATTAAATTCATATTTTGTGTATGTCATGCTTTGGTATATATGAATATATGATACATCTGTATTATTTTTGGGGATTCATGTTTGTATATTGTGTGTTAGATTATACAGATGACATGATTTATCAGTTATTATAAACACATAAAATGTACAACATAACACACACCAACGTGAAAATGTCCTCTTATATCCTAGCAGAGGGTACAATGCCGCTGGTTTTAGGAGTGATTCCGGAGTTAATGATAACACAAAAGCAGAAAAGAAGTGAATAATACGGATTTGGGATTAAAAACTGATCCCACTAGAGGTTTGTCGCCCTGTTTCCTCCCCTCGGTGAAGAATTTGTTTATGCAGAAGGGATGTTTAATAGCACTAATTGCATTGCAGTTAAATTGCCCTGATTGCAGAAAAGGAGGCAATTTGCGTCCTCCCCGTCTGGGCTCGCAAGAAATTGTTCCATATTCACCTCTTTACAGAGAAGTGGAGGTTTAAGGCACAGAAGTCTGCACAAATTACCACTCCGGCTGACTGCTAGCATTCAGCCACTATAATAGAAGTATTATTTGGCCGTTTTGAATAATGTAAAACGGTAGAGGCGAACCATTCTGCGCTAAATTGCATTTAACTTTTACAACAAAAAAATAAAAACCCCGATGATTGTCTACCAAAGGGGCCTTTTGTCAATGGATATTGTCATTAAATGCCAGTGTTTTAAGTGGCGTCTCATCTGTGCCCTGCAGAAGACACATCTTTGTTTTAAACGTGAAGCAGAAACAGAAGAGACCCCCAATATGATCAATGGGAATTTGTCTGAATTCAGAGCACAGTACACACTGGCATTTAAAGGGCAGAGTGCGATCCTCCTGGACTGGGATAGTGTGTATAATGAATCAGATCGTTATTGATTCGTGGATGGATCGTGCTGCACACTTGTAAGTTGAATTTAATGCTAGACATAAAACGATTCCAAGTTCAGATAATCAGGGATTGAACTGCCCCATGGGATGTGTAGGAACGCCTCGATGACACCTCTATTAGCACACGGCCAGCACATGGCATTAATATGGAGAGCTTCACCTGTTGTAGCCCCGGCTGATCACTCACCTCTGGTGGGTTTGTCAGGATTAGAGTGTGCCTCCTCCAGATGATCACAAGAGTTGGATGACAAATTCTGCATCTCTCTCATCTCAACTGAACCAGCGAGAGGCATCCAAAGGCTCCGCTTGGCTACACGCGAATTTGTCCGCCTCTTGTCTGCGAACCAAACACCCAATACAGCGGCCGACACCACCGACACGATCAGGAGTGACAACCTCAGTCTGGCCATCGCTTAGGAGCCAATAAAAGCTGTACTTGGAATTTAAAAAAAATATGAATAAATGTCAATTATTTCACAGAGTCCATAAAAAGTGCTGCACTTATAAAAGTATAATATGTGTAATAAAAATGTATTGTATGGAAAAGTTAAATCAACGTATATACAAACAAATGAAAATGGAGAACTTTTAGGGGTGAGCTACCTTTGAGATCAGTGATGACAATAATGTGCCAGGGATGATGTTCTTTAAAAACGAAAATGGTAAGATGGCCAAAATAATAATAATGATAAGGATAATATAATAATATAATAAAATTATATTATTAATAATAATAATAATAATAACTATAGTTGCCCAAAAGTGGTATAAAATAAATGCCATTAAGATGCAGAAGAAAAGCTGCCACTGGCCAGTGTAATTAAGCAGACACTGATATTTTTTGTGCATCAGAATCTGTTGGCAGTTGGACAGGCAGAAATATTGTTGGAATTTGGGAGTTATTAGATGTGTGCACAACAATCTGGGCATTTCTGTCCTAATTTTTTTTTTATTTGGAGGGGAATTATTAACCCCCTGTAGGGCAGAAAGCAATGAGATCTGACCAGCTCCCTCTGGGCAGGAGAAGGTTAATCCCATTTGACCATTTTTTTTTCCTCCCCGAACTCCAAGGCAATGGAGCTTCCAATTCCTCCCCTCCTTTGAACGGCCAGGCTTGTAAGAGCGCTGATTTCTTGCAGCACGTCGCCTCTCATTGGCTGCGACCCGGCTCCCAGTCGGCGTTCGGAGCTTCCTGATTGGCTCAGAAGGGCAGCCAGCGGTACTTCAAAGCAGGCGCTGCAAGCGCAAAGCCTGAGTCTAGTCCGCCGCAGACAGTAGGAGGATCCGCACTCAGAGCAACTTGTGCTGAGGAGCAGAAGGCAGAGGGCTGCCAGCTACTGACCCCGGGCACTCACTCCTTTCCGCAGCAGTGCAAGCGACGGGCTATGGCTACGTCTTTACTTGGGGTAAGTCAACCTGAATTTCAACTTTCCCTAAAACTGGCAGCAACCGATGCACAATCACATGGGCAAAAAAGTTGCAAATGGAAAAATGAAAGTTTTCTCTAGTCTGATATCAGTCTATAACAATTCTAGCAGGGGATCCAATATGACTAGTAATACTAAAAATAATAGTAATAATAATCTAGGTGATGGGTAGGCTTGCCTTAACTTTATCCAGCATTTTTTTTTACCTACCAGTTTACTGCATTTCTTTTATTTCGTTCATAACAATGCAGCCCGAACGATATCACTTCTCCTAATCCCTGAACCATTACCACATCAATACAAGCAGCCAGCACTTATGTATGATTTGACTCTGCGGTTGTCTCCTGCTTCTTAAAAGCTCTGGCGCACGATCCCGTGGACCTGCAATAAAATCAGGTCCCCCATCCTTCTATTCCAGGGCTCCATAGGATGTGGCTCTAATCTAATATGGCAGGGCACTCATATCGCCTTGTAGGATTCTGATAATAAGGGAGAGGGCTGTTGTTGTATTCGTAGCCAACGATGGGCAATAAATAACCTCCATCAATTGGTATCTTATTTATTTTGCTAACAAAAAAAATATTTTCATTGCAGTGTAAATCTTTGATGTGCCCCAGATCTTTAAAAAAAAAAAAAAACGGCTTTAGATCAGTATTGATCCTTGCTAAAAGTAAAAATCATAATTTTATTTTATTATTACATCTGTATCAAACCTATTGCAAATATCTCCAACAGCTCATTCCTACAAAATTTACTTAGGTAAAATAATTAATGAAGGAAAACCAGTGTGCTAGTATTGCATTATTTTATAGTAATATAGTGTATATTGGGGGGATGTTAGTATTTTGTGACCAAAGACAAAAGGAATAATACAAAATAAATCCAGGTAAAATATTTTGGCACTTCAGTGGTGCACTCATCAAGGGCAACTCATTACAGCAAGGGTTGGATTGAAGGCAAGCTTGTGGGAAGGGAAGAGTTAAGTTGTTTGTGTTTGGTGATGTCAGTGACTCTTATACCCAGGTCTCTGGAATACAAGCTCACTCCTGTGTCTATGGCACTGGAACACTGTGCACCTGGGGTAATTAGGAGGCGATGGCACCTGGTCTGGAGTGGTTGGCAGGGGCATGCTGGAAAGGAAATGGGGATGAAGCCAGGGATGGTGCCAGGTTGGATGGAGATGTATTTTGATGATGTACTTGTTTGTGTCCCCCTAGGAAGAGCCAAGATTTGGGACCACTCCTCTGGCCATGTTGGCTGCTACCTGTAACAAGATTGGGAACACCAGCCCCCTGAGCAGCCTGCCGGAGTCCAGCGCCTTCGCCAAGGGAGGCTTCCATCCATGGAAAAGGTCCTCATCCAGCTGCAGCCTGGGCTCCAGTCTTGGGGGATTCACAGTCGCCAGCAGCAGGGCCTCCAGCGGCCTTTCTGGAGGGAGTGCCACCGCCAATAGCGCCTTCTGCCTGGCATCCACCTCCCCCACTTCCTCAGCCTTCAGCAGTGACTATAGTGGCCTCTTCTCCAATGCCTCTGGGATGTCCCCGCAGGAAGCAGCTAGCCAGTCCGCCTTCATCTCCAAAGTGCACGGGACAGCGGATGGACTGTACCCACGGGTGGGCATGGCACACCCATATGAGTCCTGGTACAAGTCAGGCTTTCACTCCGAGGTGGCCAACGGGGCCTCAGCCTGGTGGGATGTGCACGCTGCCAGTCCCAGCACTTGGCTGGAGGTGCAGAACCCCCCGGCCGCCGCAGCTGCTCTGCAAGGGGCTCTACATTCTGGGGCGCCACATAGCCAGCTCAGTGGCTACAGCCCGGACTTCAGCTCCCTTACCCACTCAGCCTTCAGCTCCACTGGCCTGGGCTCCAGTGCTGCCTCCCACCTGCTCTCCACCGGGCAGCATCTACTCTCCCAAGAGGGCTTCAAGCCGGTACTGCCCTCCTACCCGGACTCTGGCACCTCTATGCTCTCTGGGGCCACCGGCCCAGGAAGTGGAGCTACAGGACGCTCCGCGCGCAGGTATTCCGGCAGAGCCACGTGCGATTGTCCGAACTGCCAAGAAGCGGAGCGGCTGGGTCCCGCGGGGGCGAGCCTTAGAAGGAAAGGTCTTCATAGCTGCCACATCCCCGGCTGCGGCAAAGTGTACGGCAAGACGTCTCATCTGAAGGCTCACCTGCGGTGGCACACGGGGGAGCGACCTTTTGTCTGCAACTGGCTCTTCTGCGGAAAGAGGTTTACCCGTTCAGATGAACTCCAGCGGCACCTCCGCACCCACACGGGCGAGAAGCGCTTCGCATGCCCCGTCTGCAACAAGCGCTTCATGCGCAGCGACCATCTCAGCAAACACATCAAGACGCACAACGCGGGAGCAGGCGGCGGGGGCAAGAAGGGCAGCGACAGCGACACAGACGCCAGCAACCTGGAGACCCCGAGATCAGAATCCCCAGAACTCATCCTGGAGGGAGTCCGGCCAGGCAAAGACTCAGGCAATGACTCTTAGAAAGAGGCGACCTTTTAGGGGCGCAGACTGAGCCATCCCAGTGAAGGCAGCCACCTCTGGGGCACACAGGGACTTTAGACTTGGGCGCAGTGCAGGTGATGCCACCTCTGGGGCAAGGTGACTCCTGGGGGTGGGTGGTGCTGAGAGACTCTGGGTAGCACTGTGAAGGTGCAATAACTCCATGCTGAATTGCACTGGACTAGCTTGTGCTGGCAAACTTTTAGAGACGACAGCAATAGCATCAGTGGAGGAAGGACACTGACTCAAATCTACATTTATTTTTCTGTCCTGGTTTTCACCATCTTACAGAAGGACCAATAATTATCCCCTACTGGATTATGATGTTCATGATACTTCTTACAGGTCCATTCCAAATCCGAGTCTTTTTTTTCCTTCTTTAAAACAAACACAGACATAAAGGTGAGAAGTGCAACGTCGCAAATAGGAATTCTCTGGACATTCTCTGTATTCCCATGAAGCTGTATAAATAAGTTCCCCCAGAGTTTGTGTTCATTTTCCATTGCCCATGTAACTGTCATGATCGAAATAGTTTCTATTTGGTGGATTCCTGAAATTCAGGAGTTATTTTTTTCCTTCTTTTTTTTTTAAATTATTTTAATTTCTGATGCACTTTGTGAAAGTCAATATATATATATGTAAAAGATATTTAATATGTTGATTTAAACATTTGACACAGACACGTAAATTAAATTCAAGGAAAAAAAAAAATTAAATGCTTTTATCTGTACTATATATCAAAATTAACCTTGATCATATTTTGATTTTCCTATTATTAAAGCAGTCTGATCAACATGGTTTTTTTTCATTCTCGGCCTTCTTTTTCGTATTTTAAATTGAGGAGAAGATGTTGAGTTACAACAATTAAACCAGGACAGCTAATCATAGTGTTTACATTCTACAGGTCCTGGAAATACATAAGTCTGTAGTGTATAGTCGACAGATGTATGTAGTATTGATCTCAACATATGAAACATTGTAATGGCTGGATGTTATGGAGAATGGTTCTAGAGGTTCCAGGATACACCGAAATATATATTGCTGAATGGTCAGCATACATTCTAAATATAATATATGTTAGTCGGTATGGTAATACATATAGATTGAAAGATACATAGATGGATGGATAAAGATAGATAGATAGATAGATAGATAGATAGATAGATAGATAGATAGATACTGTAGATAGATAGAAATATTGATTGATAGCAATATAGATATATTCATAAATAGATAGATAGACAGCTAGAAATATAGACAGATAGAAGATAGATAGATAGATAGATAGATAGATAGATAGATAGATAGATAGATAGATAGACCTATACAAATATTGATTGGTAGATAGAAAAATAGATAGATAGATGGATAGATAGATAGATAGATAGAAAGAAAGAGAAGTATTGATGTTTATAATTTATATACTTCACCGACAAACATCTTTCTCTCTCTTTGAAATATACTTTTATTTATATATTATACAACAATATATACATTTCTCTTTGTACACTCTACATTTCATGCCCAAATGAGAATCGTGTTCAATGTTATTAATTTTGACTCTGAACACACAGCAAGCCTCCCGTGTCTTGTACACCCTCATTAGGGATTCATGTCTTATCAAATATCTAATTAATCTGCTAGACATCATTTGTTCTGGCCAAGTTTATCTGCGCTGGTCCAGGGGGAAAAGTGAGAATATTCTGCGGGACAAAAAGCTCCCTTGAAGATCGCCTTTAATTGTCTAAATGAACTGCGCGGAATTTGCATGTCAAACGCTGAGGGCCAAGCACACATGAAACCCAAAACCGATTTGAACGCTTCCAAAAAAACAGCACTTGATTTTTTTTAAGGTTCAAGGATACTGTGTTACTTTTGTTCTGTGATTACCCATTGCAGCGTCTTAGGCTGGAGAAGGAGGAAAGACAGAGAGAGAAGGGAGAGAAGAAAAAAAAAAAAAAGAGTCAGGAATAATTAAAGCCTGGGATCAGGCCTGGGAACACACTTGCAAGAGGAATCTCATTTAGACAGCTTCTTTCAAAATAAGGCACAGTTAAATTGACCAGAAGGCAATTATTGAAATGAAAATTATTTTAACTGCTCTTTGTCTTGCTTCTAGCGACGACGAGGCAGAATGCTGAATCAAAGTCATTTGGGGATTAGGGGAAAAAAAAGATAAACTGAATGCTAAGACAGGGACATTGGCAGTCATTATTTTTTATTGAATGTTGATTTTTATGGCCACCCTGCACATCTGCACAGCAGCTATTTAAAATATGTGTGTGTGTGTGTGTGTGTGTGTGTGTGTGTGTGTGCGTTGTTGTTGGTGTTTGTATATTACTATACTTCATTGGGGTGGCACTTGTAAGAAGGTGCAAAGCATTTCTAGCCACTATCGTAAAAATATAATAATATATATACCGGTAGCTAGAAATTATGTGCATCGTATTAGTGGCCCTCAATTTGAATCTCACGTTATTTTATGATGTTAATATAATAGTTATTATTATTATTATTATTATTATTATTATTATTATTATATGAGTTTGTTAGTAAATCCGGATTGTGACGTGCAGTATTTTACAGTAGTTTATTGGAGTGTAATGGAGATCCTTATAATTAAATAATTATATACAGAATTAAAGAAATATAACAATAGAAAGGAAGGATGGAATGAATTGAGAAAGGAAGGAATAAAGAAAGAAAGAAAGAAAAAAGGAAAGGAAGGAAGGGAGAAAAAAAGAAAGAGAAAAAGAAAGAAAGAAAGAAAGAAAGAAAGAAAGAAAGAAAGAAAGAAAGAAGGAATGGAAGGAAGGGAGAAAAAAATAAATGAAGGTAGGAAGAAAGAAATGAAGGCAGGCAGAAAGAAAGAAGTGAAGGTAGGAAGGAAGAAATAAAGAAAACAAGAAAAGGAAAGAGAGAAAGAAACAAAAAGAGAGAAAGAAAAAATGAAAGTAAACTTTTTCGAGGGAGTGTACTAGATAAACGTCTGATGCATACACATTGCCCACATTGGCTGGGTCCCAGTGCCATTATAGTTACTCGGGAATGTCATTGCCATGCATGGGTGCAGATTTGGTATTAAAATATCGTCCATGAAATGCTGAGGAAATGAGTCAGGCCCGGCAGTGTGACAGGCCTACATGGCTCAGTGTTCGGCTCACTGATCAAGGACCAGGGGGGCATTGCAATTGCCCTTTCAAGTCAAACACATGTCCATCACTGCAGCCTCCCCAGAAATGAGGAAGGGGTCTGGGCGTGTCAGGCAATAAATGGTCTCAGTAATCACAAGTAACTTACTCCATAAACAATTGTGCAGATAATACCTGTAGACAATGACCACTGTACTTCACTGAAGCAAGAAGACCAGGAGATCTGCTTTGCCACAAGGAAAAAAAAGAAAGAAATATATTTATATCTAGCTATCTTTTTATGTTTTAGTGTGATCTTTATGAACAAATTTCGGATGTTTAATTCCCCTGCTTGAAATAAGCAGTAAAACCCCGAGCTCCTTTATGATGATTAAATAAAAGAACCCGATGCCATAAATCCTTGAACCCAAGCTTTGCTCCAGCGATTCACAGGTTGACATGCAGAACACTTCCAGCAAGTATTTGCATTGCATTATCCTCTGTTATTATTAGTGTACATATTGGTTAGACAACGGCACATTTCCTGATATCGCCCGTGTCCCCATGGGAATGACATAATTCGATGAATGTCACTTTATGCCTTTTCTGTGACATGAAGAAATAAAGACAGAGAAAAGTCTATTGCAATTGACTCAACAAGACAAAACACTGCCGCTTCCAGGCCCCTTGCCTTGGCTTCTGCGACTCTTTAATGCCACCTATCGGCCAGTTCGCGAATTGCCTCCCTAAAAAGCCAACGCCTGAGCCTTGCATTTCCAGCACCGAATCTCGTTTAAGGTACCCATCATTTTATCTCAATTGATGGAATTTTATAATATGTAGAAGAGAAAATAATCCCATGGCAATGATTCAAAATAAACTTTTTTTTTTTTTGTATGAGTTGCAATTTCTCATTGATTGGGTGATATTTGTTTTTCAGGCTCACATCTTCTCTTTTCGTGCCTATGGTTTCCAAATCCCCAATCTATGAATCCATCCGTTGCTATGTTATTAAATGTACCGTGCACCTCTTCAGCACCATGGACAGCGCCTAATATTAATCAATGCTATATAGTGTAGCACTAACGTTGACACATACCATAGCGGTGTTATGGATTACACAACCTATTTAAATGTGTTTACAACCCCCTTCCCCCTTCCCTACTTCATCATAAAAAAGTTAAACTCTCATAAAAGTACCTGTCCATTCATGTCCTATTAAAAACATAGATTTTTCTAATTTTAACTAATATCTACAATACACAGGGTAGATCTGTCACATTTATTAATGACTGATTGACATCGGTATGTGTGATTTTCAGCATTGTTGCTTTGCTTATCATTGTATAATGAATCGCCCTGTACTGGTTATGGAATGATGGGTAAGTAGATATGTATAACACAGCTTACAATTGCAAACAAGTCATTATTGTGCACCAATAAAGTATTAGAAAAATGTCTTGGTTTAAATGTGAATTAGTTAAATGGGAATTATTAAAGAACCC
>NW_017306312.1:1075915-1077158 GCF_000935625.1 Nanorana parkeri | reverse complement strand
TGCTCCTCAGCTCCATCTAGTGGCCATAATGTGGTATACTACATACTTATTTCCTCTGCTCCTCAGCTCCATCTAGTGGCCATAATGTGGTATAATACATACTTATTTCCTATGCTCCTCAGCTCCATCTAGTGGCTATAATGTGGTATAATACATACTTATTTCCTATGCTCCTCAGCACCTTCTAGTGGTCATAATGTGGTATCATACATTACTGATCTGCGTCTCCTTTCACTAGCCAATCACATGCCCGGGGGTGAGTATAGATTGACATGGGCTCAGAGAAGATGGGTTGACTGGCCATCAGAATGAACATTCACAGAGATTCGCAGGGTGAAAGGCTCTGGGAATCGGCCATAAATAGAGCCCATAAAATGATCAAATACACAAAAAATGGGGAAAAAAAACAAATGAAAAAGAAGCCGTTTTGTATCAGCGCCGGTCAAAGATTTTGTGACACCTCAGAACTCCTCTCATTACATTCAAACGTTTGAAGTTCGGAGACTTCGCTGTTCCATAAAAGATGAAAAGCTGCATTAGGAAATGTCGAGCTTGTGGGAAGATTAAAAACGCGTCAGCGCCGGACCCCCCGCAGCCTCACATCCTCAGTGATGCGGCTGGGAGTGGATTTAAGGACACTTCCTGATGCGGTGACGGGGGAGAGGGAGCCGCTCGCTGTGACAGCGCAGGTAGAACTATATGAAGTGATTCCAGTCATTCCAAACCCGCCGTATACTCCATGACGCATCGCTGCGGCTCACTGATTTCTATCAGAGATAAACAGACGCCACGCCACACATAAGGTGCAGCAAGATGGCGGAGTGGATGGTTGACAACATGGGGAAATTTTTTTCTGAAAGGTTCCACCTTTACCATAGACTCCCAAGTGCTTCACCAAATTATTTTCCTGAAATATCCAAAATTTTACCAAATTTTAAAACTTAATTTTGTTCTCTAATTCCCCCCCCCCAAAAAAAAATAATAATAATCCCACTCTTTCTTTTTACCTGAAAGCTCAGACTGCTCCGCAGAGCTGCTAATTGCTGCTTGGATAGTAAGGCTGAAAGTCCTTGTCCATTTTTTTTTGCTAGGAAGACGCTGACTAGAAAATGTGAAATTGCCTTTCTGCCTAAAGCTGCCTTACCTGAATGTCATAATTACAGTAATTATGCACATTCAAATTATATGCTAATTAAATTAGAATCAAATCGCTCTAAATCTGAACCAAATGAGGTAGTAGTGA
>NW_017306312.1:972336-1075783 GCF_000935625.1 Nanorana parkeri | reverse complement strand
CATATAAACAAATTTTAAATGATCATAGCTTTCCTGGTAATCTGCACTCATCAAGTCAATAAAACAACTCCTATTTGGATGAATACAGATGCAAAATTGTAACTTTGACATTTGGTACATCCAGGCAGCTTGTAATAAGTAGGGGGATTTCAGGAGCTTTATTGAATGTTTCCTCTGTGTTTCCTAAATTGAATTCTAAGTGTAGAATGACAGATAAGGGAAGCACATGGGGCTTATAGTCCCTGCACATCTGGAAAGCCAAATATTTTGTCATCTACATTTTATTATTTGAAGAGAAATTAAGCCAGTCTTTTTTTTCCTAATATGTAAAATGGGACTGGTTTATAAAACTGGAACAAGGAGAGTGAAGCTGTTGTCCATAGCAACCATTCCGATTCCTAAAATGTGATTGATTGCTATGTGCAACAAATTCAGTTTTCACAAACCGTTCCTGGTAAAAAAAATGAACCTTCTATGGGCAACATCCTTATTATTCACTTACCTTGTATAAATGAACTTCAAGATATTTGCAATTTTAACCAGGTGGAAGTTGTCTGAATTGCACACATTTAATACAGACGTATAGCAATTTGACTGTGTATGGAGGTAAAATGATTGCAAAGGTCGACCACCAAGGACATTATTCAGCTGGAAAATATTTGGGTGATCCTTTTTGATCTCTGACTATTATGCAGAGATACTTATTTCTGTTTGAAGACTTAAAATCTATTGGCTAGTGCATGTTGGGTGAAAAAATAGATAACTTGAAGGTAAAGCTCTTGTGTTTGCCTAGCTATACATTGGGATGGTCCTCCCTGCTCTAGACATTTCAAGGTTGCCTAAAGGAGTTGAGAATCTTTACCTAATAAACTGAGTGAATATTCTATTTAAATATCCAATCATGTGAAAGCACATTCCTGTTTATTTATATTATCTGCATATGATTTGCTATTCAAAGTGAACACAGCTACAATGTATTGAGTTAAGATTCTAAACTCCTTTAGTACATCAGGTTTTTTTAATGTCTAATCTAATTTTGCTGCTTCCACTATGTTTTGGGAGGCAGCCAGAACAAGCAAACCCTACTACATGCAGGTTCTTCATCCCTTCAATCTGCTCCTTTGACAAGTGGATTGTATCAGGTGCACATGCCTGGTGACAAACAGAAAGATGTGTCAAGTCTAAGATAATTGAGTGAGTGGGTTTTATTTTTTTTTTTATTTCTGACTAATACTAAAATAAAAAAAAAAGCCTAAGACAAAGAGACAGAAAATAAGCATTTTGGAGGGGATAGAAGAATCTTTCAGAGTCATCTTGTCAGCTCTAAAATATCCCTAACATCAAAACAAATTAGGTGTTTTGAGAAACACCAACATAGCTGTGACAGTGGCGGGGACAGAGTGACACGGTGGCTCAGGCTGACCTGTCATACATGTATTTTCTATTATGAAAGGGACATGAGTATGGGCTTGTTTGCAGGAAAATTTTCGGGGGCCTCTCGCCACTGGAGACAATGTAATTATTTCAATGATAAGTCAATGTCACACAGTGCCAGGCAATAGTCTTGTGTGAGAGTTTAGAAGGCTGCAGCCTCACAGCAGGCAACATTTCATTGCTGGGAATTCCATTACATGGGGACAGGTATCTTATTGTCTTGACACTTGTTCTATTATTTAAACCTAATTTCAGTAAATGGCTACATTACATTATTAAATATGAACCAAAACATACATAAGGTGTCTTGCAAAAGTATTTATCCCTTTTCAATAATGAGCTCAGTTTATTAAATAACAAATCCTACATTGGAATTTATTTCTTGCTGATATTTTGAATTCACACCGCTGGCACTCTGAGCATGGATAATATGCGGCATTGTTTTAGGTTAAAGAAAAATCTTAACATGAAAAAAATAAATGTGCACTATGAATAAATGTGTTGTGGAAGATGCAGAAACACAATAACTAAAGAAAGATCCCAATGACTGTATAATTGTCCTCTACTGCTAAAATGTATTAATAAATAAAACAGCTATACGATCGGTATCCAGGTTGTGCATCTGAAGGGCAGCTGTGATAATAGAGAGGGAAAGACATTCCAGAGAAATAAGAGATAAAGTAATACATATGTAGACATATGGAATAAATAAAAAAAATATGTTTGGATGTCCCCATGGGTACTGTTTGGCCAATTTTCTGGAAGTGGAACTTATATCAAACTATCAGAATTTTGCCTAGAAAAAATTTGTCCTTCAAAAATCCGTGCATAGACAAAGGAGAGGTTGTTGAAAGAAACCATGGGAAGCCATCTATCGAGTTCAGTCTGGTGCACTGGTCAGCCATATAAAGAGTTCTGGTCTGTACAAAGACCAGAACTCATGAAGCATGAAACAAAAACATCACTCTAACAACAACTTATGAAGAACATATGAAATCACTAGTGGAGATTGTCAAAATGCATAGCAGTGACCCAGAGCCATTTAAGAAAAGGCTTTTGTGGTTAAATGAGACTAGAAGAGAGCTTTGAGGCCAACGTAACAAACAATATAAATAAAACAAGTCCAGAATTCCCAAAGAAGCTGGCAGTGTCAACTGTGACAAAATGTATCATTGATCTTATCATGAAGTATGTATCAAGGACAGGCAGCAGGAGAGCTGTCAGCATAGTCAGTACACAACTAGGAAGCAGTGCTGGGTGTAAAAGTTATAGTAATATTGATAATAATAACCTTAATGATATTTTATATTATAATAACATGAATAATGTTCTTGCACACACTCAGGGCTGGATTTCCCACAAGGCTGCCAAGGCCCGGACGTGGGGCAGCAGGGAGTAGAGGGGCAGCAGTGGTGTGGAATTCCTATCGCCTGATACCCAGGTGGGTTGTTTTTATCTACATCTACAGGGCTAAATGTAGAGCAGGGAAGCCACTGCTCGTTTTATACATGTGATCAAGGTGAAGAAGTAAAAAAAAAATAAGATAAATAAAAATTTAATTAAGTAAAGAACAAAATAAAAATTAAAGAAATAAAAAAAAGTGATTAAAAAGTAAAATAAATAAATAAATAAAAAATTACAATAAAACTAACCCTGCCGCCCCCGCCATCTGGTTGCCATTCTCCATTAAGGGGGCGGAGGGTATGGCATGGCGGGGGGGGGGGGCATTGAGGAACCTGACCTTAGGGCAGCAGAGAGAGTAAATCCGGCCCTACACACACTGACTCCTCAACTCTAATACAAGCCACTTTAAACTCTAGCTTTGTCAAACTTTTTTATGTAGAACCACAAACCTCAGCCCCAATAAAGTATTAACAGGTGTGAAATGCTGGGGTTTGTGACTGCATTAGGCATTCAGGGGTTCATTTCAGTCTGTAGCAGAATCTCAGAGGACAATTCGTCTACACTGCTAAGATAGATAAGCAAATGCTTCTTACTGCACAGAGGGGGATCTGTGACTAGACGGCCCTGAGTTCTGACTTCAGCCCTTTTATGCTGGAAACCTCACAGCCTAGTTTTCCTTATCAGCCTCCCTAATAGGACCCCCTACTACCCCAGGCCCCATAGCAGCAGCGCGGGCTGCTATGGCTATTGTTACGCCACTGGCTCTTCACCTAAACCAGAACACTAACATAAATTGTGGTCTGTGTCTGTTGTAAGTCAGTGGGAGCCATGTCGCGCCTGGGCTAGTACCCTTAATTGCATTGTCATGACTGATTCATGAAGCACACCAAGATCATCTGTTCATGGGAGCAATGTTTTATTGGTTTAAACCTTATCTATGACATGTTGAATATAAACATTGGTGAGGGTGCTCTCCGCACACCTTACAGCAGTCCCGGCCAGTAAGAACAATGGTGCTTGTAGTAACTGCCACGGATGGCACCGTGCAAAATACCAAGTAGAAAGACAAGTCACCAGCACTCGAGATAATTTAAATAGATTAGTCCTTTTTAATGGACGTCCATTAAAAAGGACTAATCTATTTAAATTATCTCAAGTGCTGGTGACCTGTCTTTCTACTGAATATAAACATTGGACACATTTTGACTCATCAGTCCAGAGCACCTGCTGCCTTTTTTCTGCACCCCCAGTTCCTATGTTTCCGTGCATAGTTGAGTCGCCTAGCCTTATTCCCACGTCGGAAGTATGTCTTTTTGGCTGTAAGGCCGCAGAAAAATGGCAGCAGGTGCTCTGGACCGATGAGTCAAAATTTGACATCTTTGGCTGTAGCAGGAGGCAGTTTGTTTGCTGAAGGGCTGGAGAGCAGTACAATAATGAGTGCCTGCAGCAACAGTGAAAGTCTGGGGCAGCATTTTTGTCAGTGGAGTTGGAGATTTGGTCAGGATCAATGGTGTCCTCAATGCTGAGAAATACAAGCAGATACTCATCCATCATGCCATACCATTAGGGAGGCGTGTGATTGGCCCCAAATGTATTCTGCCGCAGGACAATGACCCCAAACATACAGCCAATGTCATTAAGAACTATCTTCAGTGTAAGGAAGAACAAGGAGTTCTGTAAGTGATGGTTTGGCCCCCACAGAGCCCTAATCTCAACATCATGGAGTCTGTCTGGGATTACATGAAGAGACAGAAGGATTTGAGGCAGCCGACATTCACAGAAGATCTGTGCTTAGTTCTCCAAGATGTACCTAGAACAACCTACCTGCCAAGTTCCTTCAAAACCTGTGTGCCAGTGTACCTAGAAGAATTGATGCTGTTTTAAAGGAAAAGGGCGGTCACACCAAATATTGATTTGATTTGGATTTCTCTTCCGTTCATTTACATTTTTCGTTTTGTTCATTGATAAAAATACACTAAAAAAAACATATTAACATGTACACTTCTGAAAGCATTCTTACTAGGGATGTTCATACTTGGTACAAATACAAGTACAAGTACAGATACTTTATCAGCTCCAACACTAGATTAGAGAAAAACTCAAAAGTTAGGAGGCAGCTGTCATTTTGAAGGAGCATTGGCTACGGGGCTCCTGGAATTCATGCATCCCTATTTCAGGGCCCTTTCACACTATATCCAGTGCGTTCCGGCGTAGTCCAAGCCCGGAATGCACTGGATCGCATAGATCAGGCCGGGCCGCTTTCTGGGGCGGGAGGGGGAGTGGCAGTGCCATTCATGTCAATGTCAAAGTACTCAAAGATACCAATTACTGATACATTTTTGTTTGGTGTCATGTGACAGTTTTTCTAAAACAATACAGACTTATGAGTTCAGGACTGTGGTGGAGCGCCAGTGCCCAGTTGCAGCTGCAACCCCTGCACCACTGGTAGTTCTCGTGAAAATTCCAAGTATCGGCACTAGTATCTGAACATCCCTAATTCTTAAAAATAGTATCCAGAAGCGCCAGAGGCAGTCATCCCTTATCCCTCATAAGGAAAACATACTGAGCATAGGTGCAGGATGCAGCCCCAATACAGTCAGGGTGACTGTGACATCTACAAAAAAACACAAAGAGAGGGGCGCCTTTCCTAGTGCAGGTTAGTTTATTCAACAGTCCTGTGTGCAGATCAATGAAGGCAGCGTGCCCCTGAAACGCGTTGACACCTCATTGATCTGCACACAGGACTCATCATACGGATCCCTCCAGTGTTCCGCCTGTCACTGTCTTACAACCTGTTGTATATCTACTTTTGTGAGTACCTTTCAGGTAGTCTTCTTTTATGACTGTTGAATAAACTAACCTGCACTAGGAAAGGCGCCCCCCTCTCTTTGTGTTTTTTTGTATCCCTAATTCTTACTTTACAGAATTTATTCACAACTGCCCAAAACTTTTACATATGTGTTATTTATGTGTGTTTATAATCAAGCAGGGAGCTTCTAAAGCTCTCGAAAATGCAACCAGATTTCACACAGGTAGATTGGACGTGTCTTCCTACAGAAGTTTTGGTTGTTTAATGTCCTCTCTGCCTGTTTGAGTTGTCAGCAGTCATTTTCAGACTTCCAAGGTAGATCTGAATCTGACAGATGACTGTAAGGAACTTCTCGGCACTGAAAGTGAGTGAAATGAGGCTTTTTGCATGTGGGTGTGTTCTGGAATGCCTCTCCTGTGTTAAGTAAGCAAAAGAGGTTCCCAGATGGCCATAATAAAGGGAAGATGAAGTGGGAAGGCTGGGTATAGCACAGCAATAAATAATTAATATACTTAACAGGTGGACATTGCTCTTTGTATGCATCTCAAAGCTTGAGTTCCAGTTTTAGGTGGAATGAAGCTATGTTAGGGACATTCACATGTGCTGTGCTATTATAGGTAGATTTGGTTAGTGATCTAGATATTGTCCTGGCAGTAATCTGGATTTTTAATGGCATTAATCTGTATTCTATAAATAGATTTATAAAAGGTTTGTCCAACCAATTATCTATGTCTAAAATCAGCTGTCACTCAGTAATCGTCTGTGTACCATTTATCATCACAGCTCACAATGCAGTCCATGCTTCTGTCTCTGAGGGTAATTTAGAAATCCAGATGGTGTCTTATGTGATATTATCTCAGATTAGTTTCTCTACAGACATACCCAGCGTGCTAATTTTGAGCCTGTCCATGGACCTTCCCCACTTCTTAAACTTTGCTAATGATCAGTGAGGCCATGCATCCCAGAACTAAAGGTATCTGCACCTCAGTTTGATTAATTTTCCTGGTGTTCGGGTTCATATTAAATAAATAATATTAAAGAAATACAATCCACTTAGGGTTAGGGTTGTGTGCACGAAACACAAATCTTGTAAAAGTAGCAGTGACATCAACACTGTGTTGCACATAGCCTGGGCAGAGAGTAGAGCTGAGGGAGGTGCCAGCAAGCTCCACCCACTAGAGGCTGCCTGCAGAAAACTACAGGAGGGGGCGGAGACAAGACCAGTCACCCTGCACAAGAAGAGACAGCAGCAGTGACCGGTCTTTATTAAAGGAAGTTCCTGCACAGGGGAAAATAGTCATACTGGATTACTGCACAGGTCTGGAAGAAATACACAAAGGACACCAAGATTCAGGTAAGACTATACACGCCTCTTGTATTTGGACAATACTTGCTTATATCGGAGTTCAGCTTTAAGACATGTGAATATAAAAGTTTCTGTGTTGCCTATACAACCAACATCTACTGCAGCATATTTTACCATCCAAGCGAGAAGGTAGCACATCTTTACTGTATGGTCAATAGTCTTTTCCCCAGGGCAGACCAGAAAATGACAAAGGACAAGTGGATTGGTCGGTGACGGCAACACGGAGAGTCCTTGCTGCAGGATTCATGTATTTACCGACTCTCATAGCTATTCAAGGCAGGAATTACTTGTTTGAAAATGAAATGTATTTGCAGCTGGCTAAACAGGATGACAGAATTTGTGTGCAGGATAAGCGCAGAGCCATATTTACATGGTAGACACAATTACGTTGAGTTAATTCCCTTCAAAGCACTTCCACGGGAGTCACTGCTGTGCCTTTCCTGGCTGCTGCTGATTTGCTGCACGGGCACATTATGTGGTTCAAATATGTCAGGTCAATCTTAAAGTGGGCCTGTCATTCACTTTGTGCTTGAGATGTCATAATTGCTTTCCAGAATAAATATTTTTCTAAAGGTTTTTTTTATTATTATTTTTAGACTGAAGACTAAATTCTGTGCTGAAGTCATAGTACCTGTAAGTTATTCAAATTGTAAGAGCCATTCCATTTTGGTCCATGAGATTCCAGCCCAGGAAAGGGTTTTTCATAATTTCATGTTGTGTCCTTCTCATTGGTGCTTTACTTAATGAGTCACTGACCCAGAACAAAACACGCGGCCAATCAGGTGTCAGCACATCTTTTATGCACATACATGTTCCGAGTCAGTGACTCACTTGATAATGAAATCCTTGATGTGTGGTTGGGAACACCTCTTGAAAAAATCGTCACCTTCCTTGGTTTGTCTAGGTTGTTTATTTGAATGGGTATGCCAGATACACCCAACGCGTTTCAGGGGAATTAGACTTCCCCTTCGTCAGGGCTTGAGCAACAATAATAAGTAGTGAATGCAGGAAAAGCTCTATGTTGTTGTCTGAATTAGGGCTGGATGAGCCCCAGCTGCCTCTGGGAGTCATGCCTGTAATTATCAGTCTTGCAATGCCTCATGGGGCTTGTAGTTCCACAACAGCTGGAGGGCCGGAGTTGCCCACTCCTGGTGTAGCCTGTTTGCTGTAAGGACTGGATCTAGAGTTCAGCTATAATTATATGCAAGCTACTGTTTCCATGACCAATATCAGTCTTCCTACCAGAGTTACCATTTGGGTCTTTTTAACATGTGAACTGGGGTCTATTTTTTATATATACACACCAATAAAATACAGATTGTTAAGATCTGAGAGGGAACATCTGCAAAGAGGAATAAGGAGGCTGCAATTCTAGACCTTCTTCTGAAAATGCTGATCACCTGACTGTCTCTGGATTCAATACTTGGAGGCACTGACCTGGATAAGCAATGTGTGCAGAGAGAGGGCTTCTGAGAGATGAAGTTCTGGGGGCTTGCCTATGTTAACAGGAACTGAGCTCACAGCAAGCGACTTCTGCAAGCCTTTTACAAGTGGTGATATCACAGGGAGTAATAAAAGTTGTTTCCAATGACAGGAACAAGATAAAAGAAAAAAATTAAGGCTGGGACATGGTCTAGAGAGGGTGAGCGAGGAATGAGGTAAAATTTGGGTCATGCCTTGACATATCCTTTAAGATAAATATTAAACAGACCGTTTCTGTTTTGGGTGGTGTTCTTTTTTCAATAAAATGATTAAGAAATAGTAAGAGAGTTTTTCAGAAGTAAATTTCCCTTTATGTGAAAACAGAAATGTGTTCGTCCAGTTTAAAATGTAATGAAGAGTTCAGATTTGTAAATGTCTCCAATCAGACAGAATGACAGAACAGCTCTGCATATAAATATAGAACTATTACTGTTTGTGACGAATCAAAGAAATCTGCATCTGTGCACAATGGAGGAGGGAACGCACAATAATGAAGGAAGTTAACTCCATAAATTGGGTGACACACAATAAAAGGTTCCTCTGAGCCTGAGATTTACCAATTCTATGAAGTTATCAGTGTGGAAGTCAATGTGGTCTCAGTGTTTGGTTCTTACAGAGATAAGGACATTGATCTTTATAAATAGAGAGGAAGTTCGTGTTTGCTGCCACCATGGGCTTTGCAGCAAATGCCTAGGATTTGGACAGTTTGCAAATTGCAAATATTCACAGGTCAGAAATAGAGAACAGCCTAAAATGCAGTGCATAGTCCTTTCCCTGAGTCATAAGAGTCAAAAATTAGAGGGAAAGCTGGAAACAGCAGCCATATTGCTGGTGTGCTGGAGCTGTTACGAGGAGCTGAAAGTTCTGTGTAGGGAGACATATTGCTTTTTATCTATAATTTTATTTTTCATATTTTAGCATTGGCACAATCAGATGATGATGTATAGGGATCGTACAATGGGATGATGATGTACGATTGTGGCACAATCAGATGATATACAAAGATGATACAGTCGAATGATGTTGTACAGAGATGGTACAGATGATGATGATGTATAGATATGGTACTGTCAGATAATGATGTATAGAGATGGTACAATCAGATGATAATGTACAGGGATGGTACAATCAGATGATGAAGATGTATAGAGATGGTACAATCAGATGATGATGTACAGGGATGGTACAATCAGATGATAATGTACAGGATGGTACAATCAGATGATGAAGATGTATAGAGATGGTACAATCAGATGATAATGTATAGAGATGGTACAATCAGATGATAATGTACAGGATGGTACAATCAGATGATGAAGATGTATAGAGATGGTACAATCAGATGATAATGTACAGAGATGGTACAATCAGATGATAATGTACAGAAATGGTACAATCAGATGATAATGTACAGGGATGGTACAATCAGATGATAATGTACGGGGATGGTACAATCAGATGATAATGTACGGGGATGGTACAATCAGATTATATATGAACAGGGTCACAATGTGGTCTTATATTCTCCTTTAGATCTACACACAATTATGTAGTGCAAAGGCTCACCTGTCTGGATTCAAATTGCATGGAACATTTAGATAAGTTCTCACTTTACATAGCATTGGTCAGTTGAAAAAAGACTGTGCAGGGATTGTACAATCACACTGTAATGTACAGTGTATGGTGATCTATATATCTGCTTTCACGTGTTATGCAGCAGAAGTGCCAGGACCATTTAGTTACACCTCTTTTCTGCCTCTGGGATTGGCTTTGGCTCATCACTCAAGTGAGTGTTTTAGATAATCAAGCCAATGAATCCATTATAATAAATTGTAAGACAGGCAGCACTTAGTAAAAGTTTACCTTCAGGTCTCATGCTACACCTTTAAAGCAGGAAGGAGGGTCACGGCTTTATAATGTTACAGTCACTATTTGTAACACATGCCATACACTTGAAGATTGTATTGCTTTCGCTCTATTTCCAGCCACACACATATACTGGTATCAAGTGACCAAGCAATAAAAACTGGTGAAAATTGATCATAAATACCTATTAACGTGGCAATGAGGTAGTTTTGATCGATTCTTGTCCCTCTTTCATTTTCAGGTTCATCAGATTGCTGGAGACTAGGGAAGGATAGTTATTGAAAGCTGATTGAAAGCCATCAAATTGCCAAGTCTATGGCCAGAATAACCTTTCAAAATCACTTTTCTAATCACACCACATATTTTTGTTCTGCTTTTCTGTTACTTTGAATTTCAGTGCTGACATCCAAGTGTCTGGCAGTGCAGTCCTCATGCCACAGGTATTCAGGCTATGTGTGCCAAGAGAACATTCTCCACACCAATGCCACCACTATCTTGAATCATTGATGGGAGACAGGATGGATCTAAGGCCCCATTCACATGAGGCCGTGAATTCTTGCAACAAGAACCTGGGGATTCTTGGGGTAGGTATCCCAGGTTTATCCGTACAGACGCATCTGTCAATGGCTGTCCACACGTAATCAGACATTGAACAATTGCCTAGGGTTCAGGATAGATGGTTGTCCCTGGATGCAGACGTGTGCATGTAGCCTAACATCTACACATTGCAGCAGATTTGGTAGATGAGCATGAACCAGCATGTTGCAGATCCTAGGTCAGGGGCTTAGAAAGAATAGTAGCCAGAGACAGCCAGACAACTAGCATTTTTAGAAGACAGCAATGGTAGCTCGCCTATTAGTCTCAGCACAGATTGCCTTTTGCACAAGGACATGAGAAATATATTGCCTCCTACTCTTTTATGGCATTGGCTAATGGGCCTGTCATTACTGCTTCACATATTGATTAGCCCTGCAAGATAAGCCATTTCACATTATGACCGGCTGATATTATATTGTATCTTCGTATTCACTCTCATGATATATTTTTCTTCATGAAATCTGGCTTCTTACAATTTTCTTGTCTCTAGGCCACAGAGCGTGAATTTACCATGAAGACTACCAAGAAATCTATTCCGCAAGAAACCTTTTAACTTTCTACACATGGGCATACCAGCTTTATGACCAATTTAATATGGTATGTATTTAGAAGAGGGGGTCATGCAATCAATTAACAATAACTTGCCATGCAATGCAATGACAGATCCCATTTGTGGATTGGTAAAGCAACAGCACCCCCTTCTGGGCTATTACAAATTTGCTTGCGTGATGAAAAGTGCTTAGCAGGAAGATGAAAAAGCAATAAATCGCTAACTAACTATAACAGACCATGAAGTATAAGCTGGCTTGCCAGAGTACGTTGTAATAACAGTTCAGAATAAATCCATTTGGAGCCGATTCAGGTTATATAAGCTGCATCTGATGTCCCAAACATTGGGGGTCATTTACCATACTGTACGGGTTACCATTTATGCCCACTATTCAGGTGCAAACCTATCTGGAAAATGACAGTTTTAGAATGAAAGGAAGAAACATTTATACATGGTTAAAACAGACAGTTCTCATTTCAGACATGATTAAAGCATATGTAAACCCTAACATCGACATTTTTTATTCACTCCCATTTGGTCTTAATATTGAAATCATTTTATTATATCTGTTCGATTAGTGCAACAAATACCTGTTGATCCTGCCAGAAGCCTTGAGCACCGATAACTTCCTGTGTTCTCTGCCTTTGTCAACTGTTATCAGTTACATTTTTCCCAGCGCTCTCTGTGAACTGGAACACCCTTCCACTGTGTTATGGTGATGAAAATAGGGGGAGGTGTTCTGGAGTCCTAACACTCTTCTTAGATTGACAGCACTGCTCGTCCATAGATACAGTACAGTAAGTGAGTGATGTCACCCTAGGACAGGAAGGGTGTTAGTGGCAGGATCACCAGGTGAAAATAAAGGGACAAAAGCCTGGGCAAAGAAAACTAATGCAGCCACCAAATCTGAGGACTGCTAAGCTGCAATATACTACATGGCTGTTCCTGGGTATAGATACACTTTAAGGGCTAGTTCACACCAGGCCCAGTGTGGTCCGGCACGATTCGGCGTCGCAATGCACCGGATCGCATCCTAGCTGGCTCACTTTGTTTTGGGGCGCGAGCGAGCGTGGAGGTGCATTGAGGTGAATGGCGCCGCAGCCATGCCCCCCGGCCGCAGTGCGATCGTCTGCACTGGAAACGCGTGGCACATCAATGCCTGTGTTCCGGTCCAGTGTGGTCAGAAAAAATGCCCCATCCCGCCCCCAAACAAAGTGAGCCGGTCAGGATGCGATCCTGTGCATTCCGGCACCGAATAGGGCCGGAACACACTGGGGCTGGTGTGAACTATTCCTAAAGAGGCTCACAGTCCAGCTGGGAACTACAGTATTGGAACTCTGCAACCTAGTTGCAAATGTCTGTTTCATTCTTTGCAGTGTTAAAGTGAATGCAAATTCACATTTTTAAAAAGTTTTGGATAGATTAGGGAAGGGTTAAAACACCTGTCTTGTCCCTGCTGAGTACAATCCCCTTCTCTATTTGTCCTGGTGACCGTCGTCACTGAAACAATAAGCATAAAGTAATCCAGATTTTTAGAGTGATCACCATAGTGAGAGGTGAGGGACAACCCACTAACATGGGGATTCTGTTCACTCTGGAGAGATTTCCTCTCATGTCACATTGTATCCCCAGGACCGGAAGTGAAGGGAAATCACCCCAGTGGGACACAGGCAGCAAAACATTATCCGATAGGGGGTTTTAAAATGACCCCTTCTCTACTTTATATAAAACAAAAGAAAATGATGGCTTTACATACACGTTAATAGGTTGGTGGTTGGCACTCCTGCCTTGCAGCATTGGGGTCCTTGGTTCCCATCCCAACCAGGACACTACTTGCGTGGAGTTTGCATCTTCTCCCTGTGCTGGTGTGGGAGTACACCAGTTTCTTCCGGCACTCCAAAGACATTCTGGTAAGTTCATTGGTTCCTGCCTAAATTGGCCCTAGTATGTGCATGTGAGATAGGGACCTTAGATTGTAAACTCCTTGAGGGAAGGGATGGATGTACAACTATGTAAAGCACTGCGTACACTGCTAGTGATATTTAATTACCTGTAATAAATAAAGTACCCATACACTATACATTGGTAGAAATATTTGTTAGTTGCATGCTGAAAAGATAATCATTGGATTTTTCTATTAAAATTGAACGTATTCCCCACCAGGGCCGGAGGCTGTTAGTTCCGGGCTACTCTTGTGCAGTTGGACTATGGCAGTCTTGGAACATAGCATGTACCAGACAACAAGCAATCTGACAGGTTCCCTTTAAGCCGCTGTTTCTCAAACTTTGGTCACAACTTTTGCATTGTCCACACCCCAGCAGACAAATGGGCCGCTCACCTCTTCCATTACAATCCTGAATTGGCAGCACTGCGCCACTACGAAATCATTCTCAGGAAGTCCCCCACAAGCTCAGTCTTCTTCTTTTTCTTCTCCTCCTCGCAGTGGGTTAGTGCCCTCGATGTGTGACCTTCATCTACATCCCAAGATGGCAAGCTCTTCATCCTGACAAAAAGCCAACATCAAATCCGGACAAGCGGGAGATGTATAGAGTCATTCAGGCTACGCTTCTCTTTCCTTCTGCTTTGTTCTTCGGTTGGCAATTGCTGGAAATGTTCCCTTTTATCCATTGCAGCATTTTTTGTGATCCACACAACGCGCAGTGGCAGATTTATTACAATTTTTGTACAATATCAAGTATTAGAGAGTTTTACTGGGATAGTCATCAATCAATGTGAAGTTTAAAGCTAAATTCCGGAAAAAAACAATAATTGGAAATTTGCTATCTAACAATGAATGAATCCTAATTATGTGTGTCCAATCAATGGGTGGGTATTTAATGTACTGGACGAAATTCACTCTGTGTGTGGGGCTGTCGCCTCCCTTTCAGCCGGCTTCCGTGATCAGCTGATCGAAGAAGGCGGCTGGAAAATCTTCCTGTAATCAGAGCCGGCAGCCAATGAGCTGCCCACTCTGATCGGGTATTCTACAATGCAGACAGCGGCGATTCCTCAAACGACATGCTGTTTGTGTTGATGGAGGAATTGGGACAATTTTTTTGGTTCAGTCCGCAGGTTGAACAAAGGAATTTGAAAGGTGTATGGCCAGCTTTAGGTAAAAACTCAAACTATCATTCATTCCGTCACCGCTGAGAGCGACAAACTTCCGGCTCTGAAAATGACACTCCTGGCTCTAGTACTTTGTGGGTCACTTGTACTCCACCTCCTCCATTCATAAAATGTCTTGTATTCTTTTCACGGAATACAAGGAGTTGTGTGATTGGAGGAGGGGAGATTGTGATGTCCAGCCATCCCAAATGCAACATGCCAACACATTCTGATGCACATTAACATCCAATACAATGCATTGCAGCAAAACATTGCATGTTGAAAACTTAAGACAACGCTTAGGGTTTATATATATTTTAAAGTGTATTTCCACTTTTGCAGCCAAATTGGGACAACACCTATTTTATATTTGTTACATGTTCACATTGACATAGCATTAGCTTAAAACAAAATGGTTCTTGATGTTTAAACTGCTTTTTACTTTCTTAAACTTTACTTCTCCCCCTTTGTAATGTTAGGAGGGGCTGTGAGAGGTTTGTGTTAGCTCTATCTGTACTGTGCTGTCTGTCTTTGCCTTTAATACTTATGTAGTGTATAAATCAGGGGTAGGCAACATTGACACTCCAGCTGTGGTGAGACTACAAATCCTATCAGGCCTCTGGGAGTCATGCCTGTGGCTGTCAGATTATTGCAGTGCCTCATGGGACTTGCAGTTCCACAACAGCTGAAGTGCTGAAGTTGCCTACTTCTGGGATAAACATCTCTAACTTGTCTGCTTGTCTGGTCACCCATTATTGTATTCTATTTCAAGCTTACATACACAATGTAAATACATACATACATACATACATACATACACCAATAGCCATTCAAAATGTTTAATATCATGTAAAAATGAATGGTTTTGGGTGAGCTCGTACACCAGCACTTCTCTATTTGATTGCTGGCTTGCATATTCCACCACCCTTTAAAGTCTGTGGGAGGCCTTGTAAATAAGGAGCACAGCATGCATATATAGCAAACAATTATGACTGTCATGTACATATAAAATTAAAAGCTGCGAGCTAGCTAGACGCACTTCTTTTGTTTTAGTGGGAATACACAACATTTTCTGTCATACACACTATGCATCATAAACTGATAAGAAAACATTTCTTGTGTTCTTGAACAAGAAGCATGCATCTAACAAAAGTCTTCTCTAGGTCCCCATGGTGCAGCTAATCCCACCTCAGGTGCAGGCCCAGCTTAGACTTGCTTACACCACTGTACATAACACATAATTGAAACCTTGAAACCACACAATGAAGTAGTAAACTGTATTACTTGTGTTACCTCTAGGATCCGTGTCTGTGCAGCCAGCGGTATGGCCCATCCTGTCTGCCCGCCATGTGTTGTGTGCGTGTACGTCAGGTTGTGGCTTATTGGCTAGGTCTAGTTGTGTGTGTAGTAATGTAGTCGTATGCAAGCATGCAATGGTGCACGTTTGTAAGCGTGCTTTACTGTGCATCCCTGATGCCTGGTGTGCTCATTGGCTGGGAGAGTATTTAAACACCTTCCTTTGAGGTGGTTGGTGCTGCGTCTTCTTACCAGCTACCCTGTACATTGAGATTGCTATCATTATGATTACCTGTTGCTGACCTGGATCACCTGATTTTGCTCCTGTCTCCAACCCCCGCTGACAACTTTGCCTGTTCTTATTATCCTCTTACCTGCTGCCTGCCTTGACCTCTGCCTTGTACTTACTACTCTGCTGCTTGCCACCTCCCTCAACCTCTGAATGCTACTGACTACTCTCTTGCCTGCTGCCTGCCTCGACCTCTGCCAATTACTTACTACTCTCTTGCCTGCCCTGACATCTGCCTGATGCGGACTACTCTCTTGCCTGCTGTCTGCTTTGGTCTGCGTCTGGACGCTGACCTCGCTAGGTCATTCCATTCCGTTTCCTCCTCTTAGCCACCCTGTAATCCCCTGGTCTGGCCAACCTAAGGGCCTGGACTGGGTGCTGGCTTGCAGCAAAACAGCCAGCCACTAAGGTCAACTGCCCATGACTTCTTGCGGGGTTCTCTGGTGAAGACCAGTCGTTATTTTAGACTCCAAGTGTTAGAAGAGCCTGCGTCACCTGCCAGGGTTGTATAAACAGGATGTCACCAGCACACTGGAAAAAATGTGTCAAAGCAAAATGTCTTTTACGCACGAACATTTTGTCACCAGGATGGTGATGTTTCAGGGCCACACAGGGTCCCTTCATCAGGCAATATATGCCAGGGATGTCACCCATAGCATTTTTATTCCGTAGCCTAGCATGGCTCTCTAGAGCTACGCACTTTAATGTGTTTGCTCTCATAGCACCTAGTTACAGAGTCTATGATTAATCTTTATAGGAGTGAAACGCGTAAGTGGGAGGAGCTCTAGTGAGCCATGTTAGGCTGGTGAGTACAAGTAAAGCTTGCTACAAGATCTTGCAGTGTGCGGTCTACGCTCTTTTAGACATGCATCATACCTATCTAAACATGTACTTGAATTAGCCGTGTTAAATTACTCTGTGCCACTCTTAATGCTCCAATTAATTGCAGGATATTCGCCACCCCTTAAATTTATTTTAGCAGCCAGTAATGAAGAACTGGTGCTTTGATTCTGGCCATGCAGGCATCATCAATTCAACATTCTTAACAAATTTTAAACTTAACTCTTTTTTCTTTTGTTCCCTTTAAATGATAACCCAGTTATCCATTTTTGTTGCACATCTACATATAAAAAGCCTTAGTCTGCCATTCCAAAAGCTTCAGTGATTACCCTTTATTTTCTAATGGCACATGAGGTTTAAATGTTTTTACACTAATATTTTCCAAAGCCACAGTGTATTGAGATTTTCAGACAAGCTGTGTAATTAAAATACAAATACGACTTGTACAATCAAAATTACGTTGGACTATGCAGGACCCAATCTTGTTGGTATTAAGACTAAAGGAAATTGACATTAAAATCAGCACACGGGGTGGTTCATTCAGTCCACATGGAAATTATTACGGTATTGTTAATGGTATCTTTTTTTTATAGCTTTTAATGAAAAGATCCCAAAGAGTCTCACTTAATACCCCCTCCTTTGTACGGATGTTGGAAACCAAATAGTTACATTGTTAATGAGTCCTGAAAATATTTTATATCAATTTTTTTTTTCCTCGGCTGAAAAGAAGTGACATCCAGGGGCTTTGAACAAAGCTTGTGATCAGGATAAAAAGTAAAAAGGCAATTTGTAAAATTATATATGTTTTCGAGACTGAGGAAAAGAAGGCTGAGGCTTTAAAACATGTTGCTATTTCTGCTTGGTGTTAATTGGCTCTATGACAACATAATGAACAGGTTTGCAGCTTTTCTCCGATCAGTAAAACCACTGGTGAACATTAGAAGAATGTGTATTGCAGCAAGTGCATTATCATGAGAAGTTCTTGTATAAAAAAAATATATTCTAGGTTGAGATGACCATGCAGGGTTGGTTCAGGTTGGTTTGGAATCAACAAAGAAATATAATAAAAAGAAAACAAATATGTTAAAAGCTGTTAAAATGTGATTGGTTGTAAAACAACGCAAATGGAAAACAAAAAAGTGAGGAAAAACAAAAGTTAAAAATTTAACTACGTAAAAAAAAAACCAAAACACAAAAGCTACAAAAATCTGAAAGCATAGCTTAACCCCCTGCCAAAAATGTAATATATTGCAGCTTACCAGTTCTCCAATGTGGTGGCTGCATGTGTTTCCTTTATGTCCTTTTTTACCTGATAATTTGGCCAGTTACACACTTCCAGTTCTAAGATGACAACACTCACTCCATCTTCTGTATCAGGACAACTATGGAACCCTGCCATTATCCTTCTGTCCATTAGATATAAGGGTCAGCCAAAAATGTGTTTCAGTTCGTTTTTCGTTTAGGATTTTTCATTTTTCACATGAATCCGAAATGGTCGTTAATTTCGAATGATATTTATGAACAAAAATTTGTTGCAGCAAAGTGACTTAAGAAAAAAGTGACATTTTTCTTTTTAACAGTCCACAGAAACAATAAAAAAAACTAAACAAAACAGTTTTCACCCCCTTAGGGGGAACCCTAATGCCAAAAGAAAAGCAACAAACAAAAAAGTGTGGCGTCCCCCCTAAAATCCTTTATCAGATCCTTTATCTGAGCGGCGGCCTGGCAGAGCAGGAAAGGGAGAGGGACAAGCGTGCACCCCCCCCTCCTTTTTAATAGCAGGCCACATGCCCTTAACATGGGCAGAATACGTTTGCCACAACCCTGGCCCAGTGGATGTGGATCTGTGGGCAGGTGGGTTTATCTGATTCTGGGTGCCCCCATAAAGGGGGCACCCAGATGCTGCCCCCCCCCTTGTGAATGAGTAAGTGGTAGTGTTTACCCCTACTCATTCTCCAAATAAACAGTCAAATTGTAAATAAACACACTACACAGGTTTGTAAAATCCTTTGTTTGGAAAAAGAAAACGCAACAAAGGTTTTTGATAAGTCCTGTATTAAAAAAAAGTGTCCATCGATGTAATCCACAGGTCAATGACAGCCACCGACTGTCCCCGATGAACTCTTGCCACAAAATGACAGGTCTGTGCTTGAATGTCAATAAGGGGGGGTGGAGCGAGTTGTGACATCACAGGACTATTTGTGCCCCTTTCTTGATATTCGGGAGCAGACCTGTCATTATGACACCTCTGCATCCAAATGCTATTCCGGAGTAGAGGTGTCATAGTAACAACTCTGCTCCCAAATGTCAACAAAGGGTGGTGACGTAAAATGAGGTCAGCTGCCTACCTGAATATACTGAATGACCAGGTTTTTACATCAATTGCTTTTTTTCCCCCCTGATGGCTCCACAGCATATTCCAAGATGACAATGCCAGGATTCATCGGGCTCAGATTGTGAAAGAGTGGTTCAGGGAGCATGAGACATCATTTATACACATGAATTGGCCACCACAGAGTCCAGACCTTAAACCCATTGAGAATCTTTGGGATGTGCTGGAGAAGACTTTATGCAGTGGTTCGACTCTCCCATCACTACAAGATCTTGGCGAATAATGAATGCAACTCTTGATGGAAATAAATGTTGTGACATTGCATAAGCTTATAAAAATGAAGTCATGGCGAATGAATGCCGTAAAGGTGAAGGCGGTCCAACAAAATATTAGAACGTGTGACTTTTTTTGGACAGGCAGCATACAATAGAGCCCAAAGGCACGTTGATAGCTAGGATAAAGATCATTAAAGGTATAGGAATCTATGGTGAGCAGCACTGCGTTCAAGATGGGGTCCACCTCAACGGGTTTAAGAAAAAGTTATGGCAGGAAAAAGAAAAGAGCAAGCCCACCTTTTTTGTAATGTTGATGTAGATATGTTGTAAGGAATGTGTTAAAATTCTGCCTAAAAATCTTTATTAAAAAAACAAACTACAATGTGAAAAGAACCACGACTGCTCACTAAGTTGTAAAAGGCACAGATGTCAATCAAACAAGCTACTCCAAAGAACCTGTATGCCCTGTTGGGACAAATAAGGTAGCCCAGGTATTTATCAGTAGCATGCGTTTACCAAGCAGCTGGCTATAAAAGCCTTCTGAACCAAAGTGAGAGCACTGCATTTAGGTGTTATGGTTTCTTTCTTTACATCTTTAATGAGATCAGTGAACATTTCATGATGTATTGTTTCCATTGGAAAAGCAGATTTAAAACAACCGAGTTCCAAAAACAATAAAGTTTAATTTGGTTCTAGGTATGCCACCACATAGCTGATGCTGCAGTATTGTTGTTTGGCCAACCATTCCTGCTTTCGTTGCTTGAACTTTATCATACACGTCTCCATCACGCCTCTGATGAAGTGGCCATACGCATTAACCGGGGCTTGGAGTCACTTTGGTGCCCAGCCCAGTACTGCGTCAGACATTGGAGATTGGGATTGTAGCTCTGATCTAATATTAGCTTACAGAAACTCTGTATACAAACACAATTACATGATAGAGCTGGAGGAACTCATGCCATGCGAGTGTTCCCTACTGTTTAAACCTTGTTTAAAAATGCTAGCGGAGTTAGCAACAGAGGGGCAGTGAAGTATAAAATCAGGATCCAGGAGAGTAGTCAAGAAACAGGCCGAGGTCTAACACGAACAGGCAGCGAGGTACAAAATCAGCAGGCAGAAGAGTAGTCATGAAACAGGCCAAAGTCTCAGTAATATTCAGAGATCAATCTAGCAGCAGTACACACAGGAACAAACCCAAATAAACAGGCTCAGAGCACAGGGAGTGCTCGGTATTTAAAGGCTGAGATGATTGTGGATTGGCTGCAGCTGACAAGCAGGTGGGGCTAGAATAGAAATCTGCAGTGCTGAACACCTTGTGGCTGAAAGGCAATGCCTCAGCACTTACACCCCAGAGACCCAGGGGTGGGTTCCCCACAGCCACAAAACAGGCGCTGAGCAGACAAGCAACTGACAGTCACAAAAGGGTGACTAAAGAGTTTGGAGAAGGCCAACATAGCTGATTTGGAAATATTCTCTAAATCAGATCACTTTCCATTTCAGCTATGTTGTCCTAGATTGTTAACTTCTCCAAACTCTTCACCCTTTTGTGAATAAAGGTGCCCATACACTGCACGATAATCGTATGCGATCGAATTTTCGTACGATAATCGAGCAGTGTGAACGGAGACGTGCGACCATTTCTACTGTACGGTCGCACGTCTTCTGTCGAACCAGCATGTTCGAAAACCAGCCGGGAATCGTACGATTCTCGGCTGGTTAGAACATTGCTCGGAAGATAAATGCTGAACGGGCCGGTGTGCGCACGCGCACACTGCCCGTTCAGCATTGCGGTCATCGGAAGCCCGCCCCTCAGGGGGGCGGGCTTGCGATGATCGAGAGTGCGATCTGCCTGTCCAAGATAGGCAGATCGTACGTTTTTTTAATCCCTTTACAACCATCGCAAGACTAAGGTCTTGCGATGGTTGTACAGTGTATGGCCACCTTTACCCTGGTAAAACCAGAGAGGGAACTGAGTTTGATTCCATGGAGAGGAGGATATAAAGTGCACTCTTACCTTTAAGCTAGTGGTCATTCTGATGTGGCGAGTTCCTGTCTAGTAGGTGGTGGGATTGCACTTTTTACACCTTGTTGTTCGGTGTGCTGCCCATTATTATTTGTTGTCATTTAAATATATGAGAGCTGTTTTACCTGCCAAAGAATTTGTATTTCTGTCTGTCCAGTCTGGATATATACACAGCTTTGCCACACAGGACAGTCCTGTCTGGAAGGCGAGGGGACCTGATTTGCTGCAGTTTTACTTCACTTTCAGGTCTCCTCTGTACCCCTACACATAGGACAGGGAAAGGAGAAGCAGCGCACCGTTGAGCTAATATCTCTACCAGCTCTATTATCAGCAGGCATCTTGTACTTCATCATGCCTGATATAGCTAAATAGCAGCAGTTTTTCCCCTTTATTTTCCACTTGGTGGACTACTGCTTGATGGTAGGGAATCTTATAACATCTGAATGGAGGAAGAGGAATACCACATTTCAAATATACGTGGCTGTTACAGATTAAATACTCTCAGCTACTCCCCCAGAAATTGAGGCCATATATAGCAAATTGCTAGCCTTTGGTTTAATAGAATGGTAGCGTTAATTGTAGCGTATGATTGGAAATGAGACATCCGTGCAAAAGAAAATAAAAACATGTAGGACTCGTTTACACTTCAGCATTCCATTAATGCATGTTATGGCACACATTAGTACATACTGTGTTAAGGCAGCTCACTCCTTCAGAATGGGCTTCCAATGTACCACAACAGATGTAAAAACATTCCTTTTTTAACCCTGTAGCACACCACAATGCACAGTATATGTATTGTGGTGCACTGCATTGTACTATACAATCTGTTTGGGTGCCATTCAATGCACTGCACATAGAGCAGATGTGAATAGGCCCACAAAACTTAACACCGGGCAAAAATATAAAAGGGGTGGTGACATGACAGTCCTGCCCTTCTTCCAATCAGAAAACACCTAGGGGCGAACAATCTAGGCCAAAATAGCCGATTTGGAAAAATTCTCCAATTCAGCTCACTTTCCAGTTCAGCCATATTGTCCTAGATTGGTCACTTATCCTGCCTTCTCCAAACTCTTCACCCCTTTGTGAATAACCCCCCTAGTATTCATTGATAAAAATACTAGGTGTTCTCTGAATGGCTGCTGTACTGAGCAAGCAACCCCTGTGTTTTTACAGCTGAGGGGAATTTTCTCATTGCAGTATCAGGAATTGGAAAATCTATGTAAAGCACCGTAGAAGCTTTGGCTACTACAGTGCTTTTACAGGATCACCATGGCCCTGGTAAGTATAAAATACATATACCTACATAGGGCCAAGCTAAACCAATGTAAATATACAAAAATATTTATACCTGGAGTTTTGCTTTAAGTAACAGCAAAGATCTCCATGGGAAATGGGAATTGAACGTGAGATAAAACTTGTATTGTGTAGTGCCTAAAATGAAGACATCCACTGCTGTCAATGTATTAATGATGAGGTTCTTCTTAAATTAAGTGCATGTCCAGCCAAAACCTTTTTTTGGTTTTGTTTTGGATAGAGAACAGAACCTTTTTACTTTTGTCCACGGGCTCCAATGGAGAGATTTCACTTGGGTACACACAGGCTGAATGAAAACAATGTGACAGGTTCTTCCATCCATGCTAGCAGTGTTGATAAACGAATCTCCCACAGTGTACATTGCACCAGCCGCTGTCAGAATACCCAAACAACGCTTGCAGCAAACAGTGCTGCAAACACTGTTCGGCTGATGATTTCCCAGCATGTCCCTTTCAGCAAAAGTCAATCCAATGATCAACTTCTGTCGAGGGAATGGGGCCATACACAAATCAAATTTGCTCTGTGTGTACCCAGCTGTATGGTCATGGCGAGGTTTCACCAGACAGGAAGTGAGGGGAAAATCTGCAGCAGGGACACAGACAGAAATAAAATGCTGACCGCGGATCAAATCTTCAAATAAGTTACTAGTAAAAGAAATAATAAGAAAATTGTTTGCGTTGCTATCGGGGGTTTCACTCTCACTTTTTCTAGAAAGTGAATTTGGGGTTTCACTCTCACTTCCTGTCGGGCTAAACCATTATCACTAGGACAGTAATCATAACAAAGCCCCGGTTTGCAGTAAAAACTCAACAGGGGTGCTAGATATACATCTAAAAAACAAAAATCTGTGTGCAGAGAAACAGAAAAGGACTGCCATTGTTGACCTTTTGAAGATGCTGGTTCCCTGGATGTTGTGCTGAACAAATGCCTGCAATGCTTCAAGTCACAGACAAGAAACCAGCATGCTGGAAGAAGTCACAATTTCTTATCTGCATATTTGTTCCAAGTTAATGACTCAAGGCATTGAAGCCATTGTCTCAGCATGATGGCTGCTAAGCAACTAGCAATTATCATTGATAAGACACATCACTCATTCATCTCATCCTAACATTTATTCTCTGGAGAGTGGGCGGGTTTAACATTTGTTAATGGGGGGAGGGGGCTCCCCCCCCCCCCCCCCCAAAAAAAAAACAGCTTGTCCTATAGAAATTGGCGCCACTGGGGGAAAAAAAGCTATTTTAGGAGAAGACAATCAAAACGTCTGTAAATAAGCCAAATCCTGCCACTTTTTGCACCTACTAAATGCAAAGGGCAGCCTCCTTAGCCAACAGTTCAACAGATTCATGGGTGAAAGGGGGGCACTGCTCAATCATAGAATCTGGTAGACATGTCTATACCACAGTGGCTGGAGTTTTCTGGAAGATGCTTGTTCTATAAACCCGAGGCCTTTTTTACATGGTATGCCCATGGATTTTCTTTAACAAAATGTTCCCATGCAATAAGAAGTCTGTAAGCTACCAAAGGATGAAATATAACCTTTTATATGAGGAAGGTTTTTATACAGATGTCCAGTCTATAGTTGGCCAGAGCAGATCCTTCAGAATTACTGAAGGGGCAGACAAATCCTCCAAGAGGAGAAGTGAGGGACGGGGTCCGTGTCAGGCAGGTTATTTACTATAAAAAGGTAGCCAGGCACAGATTCCACCCTTCAGTTTCCTCCTCCAGCACACACATGCCCCATTTAGCTAATGCAGGAACATCGGAAGATACCGTAGAGGCCAAGCAATGAAATGATAACCTTACGTTTATAAAATGCTATGCTTATGTATACACACTAAGAAGTCTCCCTATGGCAAGGGTTTTTTTTAATGAAAATACAGTTGCCCTTTTAGAAGAAGATTTGGATAAACAAGAAAACAAGTCTCAAAAGAAAAACAAATGACGTAAAACAAAAATGAGTAATAAACAATGCTTTCTATTTAAGAGGGAAAAACCATTTGGTTGACTGTGACTAGATATTTATACAAGTGTTGTCTATTAAAATCAATCCAATTAAATTCTTTCCCTCATACATTGTCTATTAAAAAACATATTAGAACTAGATTGGTTGCAGTAGGTAAAAGACTGATCTCTTTCACTGCTCCTACGTCTCCCTCAGTCTCGGCTTCTGCTCCTCGACCCTCTGCGCCTCTTCTCAGAGTCATACTGCTTCCTGTCCCGATGATCATTTCTGGTTGGACTCCTGCTTTTATACTTGTTGCTTCTTGATCGTTCATTACTTGGGCTCCGTTTAGATCGAGATTTCTCAGGCCTATGGCTTTTCTCTGATTTCTCCTCTCTTTGATGTGATCGGCTGTATTCCTCTGTCCTGTGATGTTCCCTCTTTTCTTTTTGAGACATTTGGATCTCAGATCTGGAGCTGCGGTTCTCCTCCCAACCACCATGACCTTTCCTCTGGCTAGATGAAGGTTCATCTTCTCTTCTGCTCTTCTGTGACACTGCTTTATCCTCACAGTCATTACGGCTATCATCAGATTCCTTGGCACGCTTTGTTTTTTTGGAATCTTTCCGATGTCTTTTCTCATCCTCACTCTCAGAGGAGCTGTCACTACTGCTAGATGACCCACTGGAGGAGCTACTACTGCGGCTGCTGCTCTTATGCTTCTTCTGCTTACTCTTTCCTTTCTTCTTTTTTAGCTTCTTTTTCTTGTCTTTCTTCTTCTTCTTTTCAAGACGATCTAGTTTTCTGGGACAGGAGTAAATAATGAAAGTCAAACCAAGATGCAGGTTGTACAGCAACTAAAGGCAACAGAAAAACTGGCGAACTTCTAGTTTTATCCATGACATTGTGCACACGAAACAGATCAATTCATTTACCTGGAGTTTTTTTGCCCACAAACCCTTGCACTCAGCTTAAAGCCCAACTCTAGACTGATCTTTTATTCCCCCCAGTGGTTCAGGATGTGCTCCTCATTGGTAATACATCACTTATCTTTTTATACACTGTGTGCTGCAGAGTGTGCTCTGCAATTGTACTTTAACATGAATCTGAATGACCTACAGTTTCATTCACACCCTTCATCAGCAGACAGGCTGTCATTACCATGCCACACACTTCACATGTGGACATTACAAGCAGTGGTCTGCATGCCAATGCAGCTTACTAAGAAATACCTACTACTTTGATGCTGCACTGATGACAGGGGACTTCTCTGCTCCCCTATAAGTGCCTGTGCAGAAATTGCTCCTAATACCCAACCCACCAAATGACTGATTACTTTTTGGGAGTTGCAGTTGGGCATTTTTATTTATGTGTGACACATTACACGTAGAGTGCCCTGCCAACTCCTACCATTAGCATCAGTTTAGAAGACCCTGTGATTATATCCATCTTGAAAACAGATCAGGGCATGGGCAAAACCTTTTAACTTGCTTGCAAGGGGATACATAAGGAAGTCTGGAGCTGTCTGCATTGATTGACTAGACTATTTCTGTAGGCATGGGTTGAAGGTAGTTCTGGAAAGGGCTGTAGCTTTGTTATCACTCCTTTCTGTGCACCCTTCCTCCCTCAGATCTACATATCCATACAAATTTATCAATGACTTGCTTTGGAAGGTGCTCTCTCTGCCATTGCCAACTTATTTGTCAAAGTGCATTTCTTCACTATTTGGTAAGCCACTGAACTGGAACAAGAAAGTGCAGAGCAGATGTGGAGACACCTAATATGCTTGTTCTAGGCCAGTGACTCACTAAATAGTGCAGCAAGTATAAGGATGACAGCCTTGAAGAGTGCACCCTAAAAAAACAAGTCAGCAATGGCAGAACTAATATTATCATCTTACAGGTGTCCTTTCACATTGAATTAAAAAATAAATACATTTTATTATGTATTTATGAATACAGAGCTGCGTTAATTTCGGTTGTTTATGTCTTCCTGGCATTTACTGTTAAACATCAATTTAAAAAGGAATTAACTTATAACATAACTGACTTAAAAACATTACAGTTTTCCTTTAAATATGAAAAAAAAAGCTTTGTATTGTTCAGTGCAAGGCTGAGTGTGTTGCAAAGAAGATCCAAATTCCCAATCAGCCAGCAACACAGGTATTTCAGCAAAAGAAAGAAATGTTTGAACCAAGCCATGAGGCTGTGCTAATCAGCACTGGTTTACTAGCCTGAATGAACTTCCACACCAGCCACGTTCAATAATGTATGTAGTATTTCTTGTTTTTTGTGCCCACATAATGGGGGAAAAAGCTTACTGGTTCTTCATTGTCCATGAAATAAATTCACAGCATAAAAATATTACTTGGCTTATGGCCTGAACTAGTTATATATTCCATTAGAAAAAATATGTGCGTGTAATTTACGTAAACACCCACCATTGTTTTGTGTAATCCCAGCATTCCTGCTGTCAAGACAAAGTTAACCAATAGAGAAACTATTCAACAACTCCGTGTCTAAATCCTATAATTCCCCTCATTCTAGGCATGGCTGAATATTTTCCCCTCAATGGACGAGCCAATTACAGTATACATTGCCACTTCACAAACGCAAGGATCATGCTGTTTAATAAGACTTTATATTTGTCTGTCTCAGTACAGAACAAGCACATGAAACTATTTAATAAGGACACCCATGTGGAACGGGTCAGATTGGATAAGATGCACAGATAGTTTGATTCTAACTAAAGAATCGGATGTGTTTTGTTAGAGGGTAGCCAAACAAATTATACATGACTGGAGAAAATGGTGACAATCATTTCAGAGTTCTGCTCACAGCACTGATTCTCTCCAGGAATTCTTCAGTATTTATTACAGAAAACATAGAAATGTAACTTGTAATAGACTAAACTGGTTAAAGAGGGAGGGGACATAATGAGATACATATAAGCCTACTTGGAGAGATTTCCCCTAATTTCCTGTGCGGAGCACATTGGTATAAAAGGAGAACTTACCCAACAGGGGCACAGTCAGCAAATAGATAATTGGCACAGGCTCTACTTCTCTAAACCATCAATTCCCCCCTAAAGAAAAATAGTGATGTAAAAAAAAGGAAATTTTTACATCAGTGTAGATGGAACCTGCCATGACAAAAAAGCAAGTGGCTCTTGCCAGCTTCTATAAAAAGTAGGCCGTTCCCTGACAGTTAAGCTAATCCTCTGGTTTCCCTGAAAGAGAAGCTTTACTCACTAATTTAAAAGGTAGTAGGGCTGTGGAAATTAAAAAGATAAATTTCTCGATTAATCGTTAAACTTTTTAAATCGCTAATGAAAACACTCACCTCTCAGCCGGCTTCCGGGAGTCCCGTCAGCGATCCGGTGACGTCACGGACATCACAGGACTCCTTCCCCAAGTGACTCAGTCGGCTAACGAAGGGAAGGGGGGAGGAATCCGGTGACGTCGATGTCCGTGATGGCTAACGAAGGGAAGGGGGGAGGAGTCCGCTGATGGCGATGTCCGTGACGTCACCAGACTCCTCCCCCTTTCGTTTGCCCACGGAGCTACTTGGGCCGGTGAGTTTGCCCATTAAACTTTCTGCACGAGCGCCAGCCAAGGCATTGGCCTATACACATACAGCACAGCAATGAAGTCATAAAATGAACTAGGATCACACGTGCTGGATTAGTGTGATCCTAGTTCATTGTATTACTTCATTGCTGTGCTGTATGTGTATAGGCCAATGTAGTTGGATCTGTATGTGCGTTATAATTAATCGAAATTAATTGATTAAAAAAAATTTTAGATTAATCGAACACGAAAATTTTAATCATTACCAGCCCTAAAAGGTAGTATTAAAAACTATCAAACTTTTTTTCAGTAATGAATAAAGATCAAACAAATATACATTGTCTAGCAATTTATTTAAATTTTTGCCCAAGCACTTACAGTCATCACGTTTCCAAACACATGCAACTCCCTCAGTTCCACTTCCCTGAACTTTCTGTCCAGTACAAGATCACAAGGGTCTGAGGAGTCTCCATCAGCTGTTCATCTACTAGGCTGGAGAAGGGAAGAGGGGAGAAGGGAAGAGGGGGATAGCAGAGGGAAGGCTTGCCTTGCTGTGCCTGTGTGCTTGTAGAGACACACAGCTTACTAGCACACACAAGGGTGGCTCTGCAAGGGAAAAGAGCCTCCCTAAAAGAGGATCAGTGCTCAGGGGGCCAGCTGATTCTGCAGGAAGCTAATAGTTTGAAACATCAAGGAGCAGCATCAATTGTCAGTGATTTACACGCATGTAAAGTAGTTTAAAAACCCCTTTGAGCACAACAGGAACTTTTAAAGGCATATCAATTGTATGGTACCACTGATGAAGTCAGTAGTGATGTCCCCGAGAGCATGATCGTAAACACGGAGGAATGGGACATGTGACCTTAAATGGACTCCAAGATTTTACAGTGACTGGAAAAATTCTATTTTCTTTTTCATCCATTGAGAAAAACAGCATGTCCTTGCAGGAAGTCTGTCTGTATGTCCAGGGATCAAACTGACTTTTCCCACGAGAACCTTCGAAGGTTCAGAATCCACTCGAACGTCTGGACAGTCAGAGACACATTGCACGATAGCACTCTCAATGACAGTCTTAACAGGTGTCTGTCTAAGTATTTCACAATGGGGATGCCATGAGAGCAAAACAAGGCTAATATTAGGACCAGCACCTTGTGAATACCCAAGATGCAGATGAGAGACACCGAAGGGCAGGAACACAAACTGGTAGTGTAGGGGCCCCAACGCAAAGTGTAGGAATCCCTGATGTGCTGGAACATGTAATTAAGCATCTTTGATGCTTACAGAAGCCAGAAAGTCTCCCTGGTGAAGGGAGGCAATGATACATTTGGTGGATTCTATTCAGAATTTTTGGACCCGAATTAAGACATTCAGAACCCCTTTTGGGTATGGCAACAGTGGGCAGGGTGGGTTAAAACATATGAAACTGTTTGCTACAGTAACTGTAGCAATAACACCTCAACCAAGATGAGGGGGCTTGATGGACACCTGCTAGTCTGTGTGTTGACAAAGAAAGGTCTGATGTGAGAAACCAAGAAGGGGGCAAGGAGCATAACTCCAAATCAGATATAGAATCTGCTGGAGAGTGCACGGGAGCAAGCTTATGGCCTGTGTAATCAGAACTGGGTGATTTGTGTCATAAAGTCTTGCATGACTGTGGTAAAAACCTTAGCCATAAAGGGCAGACGACCCAGCCACACCCGAAAGAAGCTAAAGAGGACTCCAAGGACAGGATAGCAGAGGGCAATATGACTTCAGGCTACGGATGTTGGTACTATAAGTGGGGGAGCTTCAAGCAGCCTCAGAGTCACTAGTAAAAAGTGAGCTGCGGGCATCCAGTGCAGTCGGACTATCCCCTCACCTTTCAAAATCAGACATCTTTCAACAATGTGATGGAAAGGTAATGTATAGGCTTAGGGTAAGAGGCAGGGCCTCATATACTCACAAAAAGCAGACAGTTGGTAGAAGCACCAGCAATGTACAGAAGAGTGTTGGATTGAAAAAAATAAAATCAAAATAAAAAAACAACAAGAAAAACAGAAAGTGATCGTCTTTATCACAGTAGAGCTGAAGAAAAGGCATCCTCCTAAGACACTAGCAAAAAACTTGACCAGTGAACAGCCTATATCTTTAGTTATTCAACCCTATACTCTTAAACTTAAAGTGACATTAAACCCTCAGATTTTTTTACATAAAATAATACGGTAATGTGTACCTTACTGTAATCCATGGTTGTTTCCCTTCTCTTTGCTGCTCTTCATTTTAAATCTGTATCTGTAGGGGCGTGGCCGGCGCATGGCGGAGTGAGTCGCATCTTTCCTCTGCTCCCGTGCGTGGCGCCCCTTACAGCCTTTCTACAGCTCCATTAGCGACCTAAACACCTGATGGGTACCAAAAGACACCCCAAGACAACTCCGGGCACGGGTGGACGTAAATCGGGGAAGCTCTCCACCTTCTTCCAAGCCTCGCAGAGGTCGCCGCATTCCCCCGCGGCCCCGCCGGCTGGATTGGGCCTATCTGAACAGGCCCGGAACTCGCCACGTGCGGAATCCCCTGCTGGACGGGCTAACACTCAGGCTGGTATATCCACCCCTCGGATAGGCCTCCCCCACTCTCCGTCGATGGCTTCAGTATCAGAGGAGTCAGTGGATCCTGCAGATTCCGGCCGGGAAGAGGGTGAGGATGACCTGAAGGCCTATATTCGCTCACTGCCTACACGTGCAGATCTGGAGCATTATGTGTCTCGGATGGAGTCCGCCTACAAGGCCAAGATGGTTGGGCTCAAAACAGATGTCGCCCATATCGGATCACATTTAGATGACCTGGAAACTACCCAGGACACAGTATCTTCCAGATTGGACCTACACCATCAGATACTGCAAGACCACTCGGTCCAGCTACACGACCTGATCTACCAACTGGATGACCAGGAAAATAGATCCCGGCGCAACAACATACGCCTCCGGTGGGATTCCTGAATCAGTGGAACCTGCGACTCTCCCTGACATGGTACGTGCTATTTTCAATCAACTCCTGCGGAAGCCCAACGACGAGCCGCTAGAGATTGACCGTGCACATCGGGCCCTGGGCCCGCGGTCAGCCACCCCCAACCGCCCGAGGGATGTCATTTGCAGAGTGCACTTTTATTCAGTTAAAGAAGCGGTGATGTCGGCGGCACGGCAGTCTGATGAGATCCAGTTTAACGGCTCCACAAATCTCCTTCTGGCGGACCTATCTCGCCGTACCCTCCAGATGCGCAGAGCCCTCAAACCACTTCTGGAAGTGCTCCGTGCAAACAGCATCACTTACCGCTGGGGCTACCCATTTCATCTGATTGCATCCCGCGATGGGAAATCCTCGATCTTCCGACATCTGGGTGACCTGCCGCGGTTCCTTGGCTTTTTTCAGCTGGCCCAGGTATCCCTCCCGGATTGGCCCTACACCACGAGCTTTCCTGATGTCCCGGTCCGTGAACACTGGCAGACGAAGTCTCCTCGCAGATCTGCTTCCTCAGCAACCTCGGTGAAGTGATTTGTTTTCCTCCCTTTAGGCGGCTTACCTAATGGGGTCCGGAGACTTTCGTCCCATGGCGGAATGTTCCTTACAGTTTGAGAACACTGTTTTGCCCTGTTCTCTATATCTTAGGAACCCATGTCACCCCTGCTTTTAGATAGCGGGGTGTCTGTTCATGGTTATGGTTCATGCTGGTTAAACCATCTCCGTTTCAGTTTACAGCTCACTGATATGCCTTATGTTGTTTGCATCGTTCAAGTTACAATGCATAACCCCATCCTTACTTTAGTATGTATATGCGTTTATTATTACTAGGCTGGTGGTGGGGCGCCGCCCACGAGCAGATTTTCCATCTGTTCTCTCCGTTTGGGCCCCCCTGCCCCCACACTAGGTCACCCACGTTACAGTAGGTGTTTGGCCATATGGCCAGCTTTAGATGTTTGGGTTCTCTACCTGGAGCCTGTCCTGGTGGGCATGGCTCTATGGTACAGTCCCATCTGGGCTCCCCTTGCGAGCCACCTTTCTATTTGTTATGGTTGTTTTTCTTTATGTTCTTTGTCCTGTCACCCCTGTTTTGTTTGTGTATGGTCTTGTCTCTTTTATGTGTTCCTGGGGCGGTACGTACCATTGATCGGTCACACTGTTACCTTCATTATGCTGATTACTCTGCTTTTGCATGTCCCTGTCAAAAGGTTCCTTTAATGTGAAAGGGTTTAACCACCCCTCTAAAACGGTCCCAGATTCTTTACCACATGCATAAGCAAAAGGTTGATATTGTGCTCCTGCAGGAGACGCACCTTTGCGCTGGGAAGCACCCAGCTTGTTCCCAGCGCTACTATGGGGAATGGTTTCACAGCACTGACCCCTCTACTAAATCTAAGGGCGTTTCCATTGGGATTCACAAAACATGTAAGATTAACGTATTGGACTCTGCCATTGACCCCTTTGGGGCGATATGTTTTTCTAAAAACCACGTTAAACGGCTCCAAGTATACAATTGCGAATATCCATTTGCCTAATTTTTCCCAGGTTACCGCTTGTCTGCGTTATCTGAGGGTCATGGAGTCCTTCGCGGAGGGTGCCATAATTATGGGTGGCGACTTCAACCTGCCTCTAGACCCACGCCGAGATGCATCCTCTGGTAGAAGTTCCGTCTCGAATTCAGACTTACGTAAGTTGAAACTTAAACTTGCCTCCATGCAACTCCTTGATCTTTGGCGGACTCTACATCCTGACATCACAGACTACACCTTTTTCTCACATGCACATAACTCCTACAGTAGGGTTGACTACGTGTTTGTCTCTCAAACCTTACTTGACACCTCCCCGGGTATAAGCATTGGACCTCGCGTGTGGTCGGATCACGCGCCGCTTTTCTGTTCCCTCCGCTTCTCTGCGATGCCACCCACCTCCCCATTCTGGCGGTTGAATGACAATCTCCTCTCTGACACAGTGTGCTGTGCGGAGATCAGGCAGGCCGTCTCTAATTTCCAACTAGATCATACTAATGACCCGACCTCTCTCCCCATTAAGTGGGAAGCACTCAAATGCGTAATAAGGGGAATCCTTGTCAAGCATGGTGCCAGACTTAAGAAGTGGAGATCCCAGCAAATTACCTAATTATTTGCAAAGATAACCACACTAGAGAGATCACAAACTAGGAGGAGACGATTCCACGGGATTGGAACTCCTAAATACTTGTAAACAATTGCTGGCGCTACTAGATCAGGCTTCCTTACGCTACATGGATCGCTACCTGAAGCGATCGTATGAATATGGTAATAAATGCAGCTCCTTATTGGCCCGCACCATACACCCTCTCTATCTTATCCATACGCTCTCCTGACGGTAATACTGTACATTCAAATACTGACATTTTGAACTCCTTTCATGATTACTATACGAAGCTCTATAATCTAGATTCCCTTGACAACACACCTCCCCCTCTACGCGACCCCATGGCTTTATCCGAATATCTAGACAGGACTCCCCTGCCATCCATATCCCCTGGGCTACACTCTACCCTTAACTCTCCCTTCACCATTGAGGAACTCACTAGAGCCATCAAAGCCACGAAAAACGGTAAAGCCCCAGGCCCTGATGGTTACACAGCAAGGTTTTTTAAAACTTTTTGCCCCTGAACTCTCCCCACTAATGGTGGATGTCTTTAACTCTATCTCCCCTTCCTGTCCCTTTGCCCCTCAATCCCTGCTAGCACATATTTCCCTGATATTAAAACCAGGTAAGGACCCTTCCTTGCCTGGGAGTTATCGCCCGATCTCCCGATCGAACTTATGGTTACCCTGGATATGCTTTCAAGACTCAGCTGCTTTTTCTGCCTTATTGACCTCAGCACCATAGTTAGGAGTTGTTTTATTACTGTGTTCTGTTAGTATCGTATGTTGTAGACTGGGCACTGTCTCAGGTGACTACTTGAGGCTACTACCTACCCTCACGGGCAAATTGACCGTTCTCGTCCCCCCACTATCTGTATTGTATTGTCCTGTCCTTGTTTTGTCTTGTCTTGCATCTATTGGCTTGTCTCCCCCCCCTCCCCTCTACATATATTGAGGTATACAGAGCCGTAAAGCACTGCTCAGTTGCGGATGCTCATATGCCCTACATCGCCATAAGCTCTTCATTTGTTTCTATGTCTTGAGACCTCCCCCCTGTCGGGAGTCATTCAAATGTACTGGGTCCTCTAGACCAACTTACCTGTATACCTGCATACCCTTTGAATATACGCTATGTATGTTATATTTTTTCTCCTGTTTGAAACGAATAAAAACTTTGACTAAATCTGTATCTGTTCCCATGCTGGGCAGAACTTCTGCTTTGCAGCAGACTGCCTTGTCTCTGGAATGGCTACATGGTGTCTGTGTATTGGTTTGCAACCTGAGCCAGCACTACAGGAAGAGGCACTCAGCTGCAAAGGGAAGTTCTCCCCAAGCATGAGAAGACATGAGCATTTAAAAAGGAAGAGCAGCAAAGAGAAGGGAAATTACCATGGATTACAGTAAGGCACACATTACAGTATTGGTTTATGTTAAAAAATCTGAGGGTTTAATGTCACTTTAAAGTTGAAGCAGTAAATCCAGTGTGTGTATTACTGAGAGATGTAGAGAGTAGGAGCAAGATATGGTGGGTGGTAATATTGTTTAGTTCAATAATTATTTAGCCACTTCCTAGCATTCATACCTCAGAAGTTTCTGCTTTTGCTTTGTTGTTAGAGATTTTAAAAACTCCACTTCCGGGTCATCTTCCTCCTCCTCTGCATCACTGACAACATAAACCTACAAAAAAAATAAAAAATAAGAAAACAAACCACAGACACATGCAGCATTGTGTAACCCCATCAAGAACATCAAATTGATTAAAGTGGAGCTTTTTATTACCAAAAAGAAATTGTGGAATTTATGCAAAATATTTTTTTTTTGAAGATTCCATTTCATCCCGAATAATCATTGAAAACCCTCCCTCCCCTTTACACCAACTGGGAAAGATGTTTCTTAAAGATCCATTTGGTGACTTAGAAACCATAAACTGTTTTTTATTTAGAAGTTTAACCTCTCTGCCATGGATATTATGGTTTTCGTGAAAAATACAATTGTGCAAAAGTGTTATATTAAAAAAACAAAAAACTATAAAAGTAAAGTTTTATGTATTTTAAAGTGTGTTAAATCTTAAAACAAAAAAACAAAAACAAAAACAAAAAAACACACACAAAAAAACCCCAGAAACATTACACATTATAAAACATGCTGGTCTTCCTAAGAAAGCCCAGAACTACGGTCATACTTTCTAGCAGCCCGTGTTAAACTAATTAAAACAATGCTGTCTTTTGCTATCAAATAAGGAGGGGGTGGGATGACTTATTTAGGGCTATTTTAGCTCAGTAAGTAAGATACAACAGAGGACAGAGATCTCTACATGGCAAACCAGGGATTTAACTAGGCTAGTGCCTAATCCTCCTTTTCTTCTTTTTGAGCCATTCTTTGGTGGATAGGCTAGAGTGCTTCATATCATTATCATGCTGAAAGATCAATTTCCGATTCAACTTCAACTTTCGAACAGATGACCTCACATTCTGATTAAGCACACTTTGATTTGATGAAGAATTCATAGTTGACTCAATAACGGCAAGCTGCCCAGGTCATAAAATAGCAAAGCAACCCCACTCCATATTTCCACCACCACGTTTCACAGTTGGTAAGGGGTTCTTCTCCTGAAATGCTATCTTCAACTTAACGCCAAACATGCCTACTGTTACTGTGGTCAAACAAGTCTATCTTTGATTCTTTAGTACACAACACATGGTTTCAGAAGCCCTGGCTATTGTCTATATGTTCAATGGCAAACTGTAGTCTTACTTTAATGCTTTTAGACAGCAAGGGCATTTTCCAGGCACACCTTACATGCAGTTAAATTAGTGCAATCTCTTTCTGATTGTAGATGCATGTGCTTTGGATCTAACTTTTCCAAGTTACCAGCTCACCTCTCAACTGAATTTTAGGGTTGTTGGAGAATTGTTGGTAACAAACTACCAGTCATTTTAAGTCTACAGCACTAGTAGATTTGTTTCCTAACATTACAGCAGAATTATTAAGTTCTAACAATTTGGCAACCTTTTTTAAACCCCTTGCCAGACTCATAGGCAAGGGGTATCCAATCAGAGAGGTATGAAGAAGACTGTACAATCAGAATGTAATGTGTAGGGTCATCCTTAGTGGAGAAGAGACTTCACAACTTGAATTAGGTCCACCCAATCACTCCTGCTGTGCCTATGACATCTATTGGGGGAAATACAACCAAATATTTTTAAGTTAGCACGCCTAATTACCCCATTCATATTTACACTTCAATGACATCAGATGAAATCAACCATGAAACAAAGAAGGAAAAAAGAAAACGATTACAAAAAATATATAACTGATTGCTGAGTCTGTATCATCGCAAGACAGATGTTTCAGAACATTGTACTATAGGCTTGACTGTAGTAAAAGCAACTATTATTTCGACCTTAAAAAAAAAAAAAAAAAAAGCTTCAGCTTCTATCAAAGCAAATGACCCCATAATAATTTTGCACATTTTTCCAGAAGAGATGGCAAAAGTAGTAAAATGGTGAAAAAAAACAAGAAACGTGGACTTTGTTTATGCAATATAACAGCTCAGTTGTTAGCATGAAGTCTCTATTTCAAACATTCAACTGCTATAAAAGCCTTCTGTACATCGGGGGGACAATGTAATGTGCAAGCAGAGCACAATGAAATGGACAAGATACAAAACATGAATATAGAGTGAAAGTAATATGTTGCACTAAGTTTAATATCCCTGTCCTTTACAAAGTGTTCTAATGTGTTGCAGTTTGCGCCCATGCAGTGCTTTGTCTGTCTTCAAAAGCTCTTGACAAATCCATCACTAAAGTGCCTTGCGAACAGATTGCTTGGAGAAAAAAGCTTTATGGAGTGGTCATCAGGCAGCTCCAGCATCACAGTTAGGTGTGTTGTTGCTGTGGAGATAGCTGCCTTTTATTATGAATATTCAATTACAGCAATCTCTGTGTGTCGGGATGATACAAAGCCTAATGCACCCAGTTTTTTTTATTTTTTTATTCCAGCACCATCAAGTCAATGTGGAGCACAGCCGATCACCATTGTGTCCATCTAGATACAAATTCTTTCTATTGTTCCTTTTCAAATCCTCTTTGGGCTCTGCCAGCAGGTATCAGGGACAGAACAATGTACTTGGGGATGACAGCCATTACCTAGTTTGGCACTTTACAACTTAGGGGAACGCTGATCAATTTAAGCAAGAAGAGATTTAAAAACCAAAACAAACTAATTTAAAAAAAAATATTTCCCTATATAGCAAGTCTAAAATAAAAAAAAAATCCTCTGCCATCATTTAATGTTCTACCACCACCCTACAAATGCCAAGTAGCAATTTTCAAGTAATCAGATGTAAATGTATAGATATTTTCAGCTTACCGATAAGAAAAAATAGATAAATATATAAATAAAAAAAAGATCATTACCTGCGATGGATCATTTACGGTCAGGTTTCTTCCCAGTACATTTTGTTTCAGAGCAAACCCACTGTTTCTCATCTCCGCCATTAACTCCGAGGGGTGCATTGATGGTCCTGTGAAGAGGAATTTTGGTTTGAATGCATCACTGATATCTACCTATCTTTATTCTGACTCCGCGGTAGGAATGTGTTTGAAGCTTTGTTAAGTCAAATCGCAGCTAAATCAACTCAATAATCTTCTGCTGGGAAAAGCATCGGATATGATTTTCTAAAACAGCAGCCAGGAGATTTGGAATACAGAATAATTGCATTTGTCTTAAAACGAGGAGCCCGGATTCTCCTCTTATGTAACTTACTAATGCCTGTTGTATTGTGGAGGATTCTCATTACAGGACAACGCAAGAAGGGGTCCTGGTGTTCCCTAGATTAAGCAACGAGCATCTTGGCAGACTACCATCCAGCACAAAGCAACCATACCAGAAAAATATGTGACTGCCAGCTATAAACTTTCATGTTCGCAGCACAATACAGTGGTGAAATATGGCTCATATTTAAAATCCAGCTACTTGGAATGATCATTATTCCACTTAAAAACTGGCACCCATGGCTCACTTCACTATTGGCAAGATGTAAATTCGTGCCACTCAAAATGGCCTTTAAATGCTCATTTCATACTCGTTATTCCTGCGGTGCCGGCCATTATGAACGTACGGGAAACATTTTCTGCTTATTGAAATAATTACAATAGGTTTAAAAGGCCCAGGCCTTGGCAGCTTAGTATGCCATCAGGCTAAAGGCATAGGAGAATAAAAGGCAACATAAGAACAGTGAAACACATAGAGGAAGGAATAGAACTCTGACTGATACATTAATAGAGACAGTCAACCCCCAAATTTGATCATTCAGCATTTCTGACACTTCGTTGTTAACGTAGCACTATTTTAACAAAGAGATGGTAAAAGATGACTGTTAAAAGAGGAACTCTCAGAGAAATTATTATACGAGATATTAAAGTCAAAATATAAGTTATTTTATATGTTATAAACTACCAGTCATTTGGATTCTGGCTGCTCAGTATTACATTCAGGGTCTCATATCATTTTTATTTGCATGCGTTCTTTATTCTGCATTTGTTCCATGTCAGGTCTCTCCACCCCCTGTATTCATTCTATTCCTTTCATTGGGTATTCCCCGCACATTGCCGGTGTTAGGCTCCTCTCTTTGCTATGACGTCAGCTTATAGCTGGAACGCACGCTGTCCTCTTTGTTTTTCTTACAATAGCCAATCCCAGGCCCCTCCCTGGTAATGACATCAGCCTTTAGCCCGGACATACACGGGATAACGATGATCATGCTGACATGGTGGAGGATCGGAAGTGTTTGCCATTTCACATATGGTAAGCAATCAGTGTATGCTTCCTATAGGGTCTAAGTTTACCTTGATTGTTGTCATCTGTGCCTTCATTGGTGTACAATGGAGCAGAGGATTGGTGCTGATTGATTGGTTACCAATTGGTCGATTGCCACAGGACCCCCATGACGTGTATGTGTATATATTCCTGTGTCTTTGTGTAACTTACTAGCTCTGAGGAAGGGGGAAGCTCCCCCGAAACGCGTCAGCTAGTCGGTCTTCTCTGGGATCTGCTTGTTATCCTATTGCTCATTCCAATTTATCTCTGAGTACATTTTATGAGACTTTTTACTTTATATAAAATAAACGTTTTTACACTAGGAAAGGTGCTGTCTGTTTTTTGTTTTACTATTTTATATGTTGATTTAATCACTTACACTGGATGAATCCTTCAGAATCAGCTGGTCCTGAGCACTGGCCCTGATATTCTATTTTAGGGTGGCTTTCCCTTGTAGTGTCCTATGGAGCCATCCTTGTGTGCTAGTAAGCTGTGTGTATCCCCACAAACACAAAGGCACAGCAGGGCAAGCCTCTCCCCTCCCCCTTGCTTCTGTCCTTTCTCCCTCCTCTCTTCTTTTTAAATTCTTTATTTTTGAGCAAACATTTTACAGTAAACAAATAACACATATACAGTCGATAAATGATATCGTACAGGTACAAACGTAGGAAGCATGTCTATTTCTCCTATCTCTAGCCGCTTAATTCGTCAAGGATCCAGTGGAAGCAGCCTAATAACATATGCAGCGTCTGGGCGTTTGGGGTATCCCTCCTCTCTGCTACAGCTGCTGGAGACTGCTCTGTCCCTTGTGATCTTGTACTGGACAGGAAGTTCAGGGAAGCCAAGCTGAGAAAGTTGGAGCTGTTCAGACACATGACTGTAATTTGTCGGGCATAAATGTCAAGAAATACGTTACTGGGTGGGCAATGTATATTTGCTTGATCTGGATTCATTACCGGGAAAAAATTGAGAGTTTAAAATACTTTTGGAATATTTTTTTAGTTCAGCTAGTGACATTTCTTAAAGCAAACCTGTCAGGATTTATAAGAATGGGTTGAAAAAGGATAGTATGAAACCTAGCAGCCAAAGTAATAGTAACTCAGTCTTCCTGCACTGTAGACAGATGAGGTTGAACTAGATCTAGTCATTCAGCAAGAGATGTCCAGCTTCAGGAATGCATCCACATACAGTAGAAACATTTTACAACGCATAATAGGTCAGAAGACGGGGACTTACTACTATTTCAATCACTAATTTTCATAGCAAATGTTGTCGGATTTATGACCCTTTGTTTTTACGTAGCGTAAAGAGAAGCTGTTGCTAATGAGTCTGTGAAAGATACCATCTGACTATTGAATCAGAGATCGGAAGGCATGGTATGCCTACCGCCATAAGAATCCTTGACTGGACTGATACGGAATTACTATTTCTGTAATCAATTTGCTGTAATCACCATCATCTGCCAAAGTAACTAAGAGAAGTAGATTTCAAATGTATTTTTAAATGTTATGTTATGACAGGATAGCTGCATGTCAATTGAACTGAATGTCAGTAAATCAACTATCAGTTGTATGACATTGTCTGGTTTTAAATCTTATTCTACAAATGGCTTAACAATAATGTGTCGATTCAAGGGAATCATTACTGAGAGAATATCAGCTGACCTCCCCTTCGAAATTGCCAGGCTGACAAGCTCATCCAAGGGTTTTAATACTTTAATTAAATAAGCCAAAAGAGTTTTGCAGTTTAGGAATTCTGGACTTCACTGGCAACCTAAATGTTCAGGTCAGCTGAAGTCATATCAGCATGAAAGCCAGGAAACCAGCATTTTCACATGGAGAGTTCGGCAGTATCAGTCTAGGTTTTCTTTTTGAGCAGGTTTCTTTTAATACAAGCACCACAAAGTACATGCATGAGCTATGCTATCTGCCTAGGGGGATCTTCTGGTTTCAGGTTAAAAACTAGATAGACAGCTCAACTTACATGACTTGGAGTACCATCACTGTCCCTCTGCAAAACAATGAGTGTGCCTCTATGGCCAATACGGTGTGTGTGTGTGTACACAGCAGACTGGGACAGGGGCTGCTAATAACTTTTCACATATTTTCAGAAAGCAACTTACTGTATGGAATTAGTACATTTCAAAAAGTCCCATGAATGCCAACACGATTAATTCTAAAGCAATTCTAATATCATATCATCTGGGCAATGATGGATAGATAGATAGATAGATAGATAGATAGATAGATAGATAGATAGATAGATAGATAGGATAGAATCTATCCATCTATCTATCTGATAAGTTTTCTGTTAAAGAACATTTTACCAATTGAATAGAAGTTTAGGTCCCATGACCTGCACAAGGAACTGAAGACTGGAATCCTTTCTGTTATATTCTGATTTATATGGTGATGCAACTTCTCTAGACGTCTACAAAAAGGAGTTTACATTTGTGGTTACACTGACATGATCATAGACCATAGGACTAAACTGACACTTTGAGACAACATAAGGAACAGGAATTGAAAGGAAAAGAATCTATGAATCTGCCGGTCTACACACACACACGCCTACATGTATTGTATGTCACTTCTATTCTTTTAATAGGAAAGTTTTATGATTTTGAAATTGAATAATGTGTTTTTTTTTTATGTACTGACCTTAGTTTTCACCGAGCAAAGATAAAGAGACTATCTCTGGTGCTAAAACACATTAGCTTTTCAAACAATGTCAAAAAGAAAGTTTCCGAATTCTGACAAAAACCCATTACATTGGATGCAAAGAACATCAGTCAGGTGAAAGGTCAGGGATTGTGTACAAAGTACCTCAGCGTTATCCTACTTTCCACCATTTTCACTCAATTTGCTACCGTTGCCTGTAAGCTATTGGCAGACGCTGCCTTCCTTTTCACAGCCTTATTGCCCGCTCCCTATATGTTCACCTGACATCTGTAGAACAGAAAGTACCAGCTCTTCGATAACACTGAAATGCCATCCTTTCTGAAGCTTCTAAACTTTCCAAAGACCAAGCCACCATGTAGAGATACCTAGCAAATCTTTTTCATCATTTCAGCCTTGGATTTGAGCATCTCCATGAAGCCAGGCTGGGCTGCGTCAAGAGGGAACCTCCCCTGACTCCTCATGCTGTTGGGTGGTGACCTTAAAACATAGTCGTGTGTATTTTTAGACATACCCTAGCGTTTTTACGCGCTTTGTGTCGTTCTCTGTTATGTTATCAAAAGGAACCATTTTGACTAGATATTTTAAAAAAAAAAAAAAAAAAAAAACACCTGGGGACTAGAAAAAAAATTCAGGTTCATACAATTCTCTGAATGCAAACATTGCATTTCATAGTACTAACTGTAGTCGGGTCCATGTCTTTTTTTTTGGGAAGAAATTAATTCACACAGAAAGCTTACAAAAGGACCATAGGTTGGAAGCATATGGTGTAAAATATGGTTCTCGAAGTGGGTCACTGCAAAAAAGGTAATCCTGAAAAACTATATAAAACTGCAATTATTCTTCATTCATAAAACTCTGCGCATAATTTTTTAGATCATGGACTGCGTTACACCCTAACCAAGCCATAGATAAATGTCAAGCCAATAAAATCTGTACATATGAAGATCCTCCGGAGTAAAAACAAGGCCCACTGACACATTTGAGCAAATCTAGGCCTTAATATTAGCAGTACCGGGTATCCTTGTTGTACACGCGAAAAGCAGTCAGTGGTAGATAAAAGCACCAGGTGAGCCATTTCTGCTGGTCACATTTAAATATTCACCAGTGACTACAAAGTGACAGTGGCAGAAAAACATCCATGTAGAGACAGTCATGACTGGGCAGTTTCCAAAGGGTCTGGGAAGGGTCACTTCAACAGAAGAGACATTTCAGCAGTGAATTCTTGTATTTTATGCGTCCTCAAGCAGTGAAATAATTTTGTTACATCTTTTTGATAGGTGCAAAAAAATACTTGTTGATCCTGCCAGAAATCTTGTGAGCTAATAATGTCCTGTGCTCTCTGCCTGTTCTGCACTCTTATCAGCTACATTCTTCCCAGCTATATCTGTGAACTACAAAACACCTCTACTCTTGTGTTCTGTAGTCATGTCCTATGGATACAACGCTGCTTCTCCATAGACACAGTACAGTGAGTAAGAGTGCAACCCGAAGACAGGAAGTGTCTTAGATACACTTTTGTTAATAGCTAAAGTACTTGAATGTATATTTTTTAAGTTTAACTCCGGAGTTTAGTGTGACTTTATGGGCAGCAAGAACAGGCTACCAAGTTAAATATGCAGTCTGGCTTGTGATTAAACACCTGATTACAACAAACAATACGTGTCCTGCATACCTGACCCATCTGCAGTGACTGAGCTTGCATTGATCCCAGAGAGACCGAAAAGTGGACATTCTCGGTCTGTGTTCACATGACCCCACTTGTGGCATTTGATACACCTGACGTTGCGAACCTGTGGGAAAAAAGCAAAAAACAAAACAAAAACATGACTTTCTAGTAAAATAAAATCAATGCTTTTAGCATTCTACACATCAGAGCTTCTGCACTGCATCACAATGACCCTAGCCTGCAGTGTTGGTGCATGCCAATACTGCTGCCATCAGTCTTGTTCTGTGCTCCTAAACCATATCTACTCTTAATAAGAATGTTAGAGCAGTCATTGAATTCCCTGCTTTTTCCTACTGTTGGTGCTAACAATCAAAAGGGTTATATTGGTGTGGTCTGGGACCAAGCTAAGGTTAAAAAAAAAAATACAAAAACACTTTTTTTTGTACTCTGTAAATCTGATGTTAAAGAACTATGGGGTCAGTGTTTTTCCCCCATAGTTCTCCTTAGGGTAACGGGAGGACACAAACTAGCGTCCTCCCGTTACCCTAAGCTCCGTATACCGCGAGCTACAGCTTGCGGTATACTGAGACGCCACAGCTGGAGCGGATCCCGACGTAGATGACGGGATCCGCCCAGCTGCGTGAGTGACATCTGGCTCTGCCTATCTAGAGGCAGAGCCAGCTGTACCCGCCCCCTCCCCCAGTCAGCGCTGGAAGATCGGAGCGGGGACAGGGGAATCCAGCCCCTCCCCCTGTCGTCACGGCAGAGAGCCGTGACAGGATCGAGAGGCGAGCGAACCCGGTATGTGTTCGCTCACCTTCGATCTACTGAGCCGACCTGTGACAGTCTCACATCACATCGCTCAATATCGCTTGTAGCTCGTCGCTGGTAGCTTGTCGCTCCTACATGACCCTTTTTTAGAGCGATTTTGAGCGATATTGCTCCTGATTGCATACAGCCCAATAGGAAGAAGTTGCGCGACACGTCGCTCAAAGTCGCGCGATTTCCATGTCGCTCAGTTGTGAATGGTGTCTTAAGCAAACACTCTCTGCAAGTGAATGTTCCAGGTAAATGACAGTGATTGACTCTCCACCTGAGAATGTCTGGGGAAAGTTAACTTGCTGCTTTATAAGTAGACACCCTGGTGTAGAACCCTTGGTGCAAGCGGTAAGCTTTTATATTTTTGCTAAAAAGTAATATCTAATTTTGTTGGTCTTTGGGGGAAAAAGGTGTAACGATAGGTTTAAAAGGCTTACCAGCCTAATAAAATAGTATAGGGGGGCATTAACAGGCTGGTTACAAGTATTGTGGGTCGGCCATAGAACTCCTTGTTTTCCCATACTTGGTAAAGAGCAACAACTATCAGTGAAGGCTAGTGTAAAGAATATAAACTTAGACACAACCAAAATAATATTCAAAATAACATGTTAAAAGGAGAACTATGGGGTTAAGGCTTTTCCCCATAGTTCTCCTTAGGGTAACGGGAGGACACAAACTAGCGTCCTCCCGTCACCCTAGGCTCAGTATACTGCGAGCTGTAGCTCGCGGTATACTGAGAAGCCGCAGCTGAAGCGGATCCCGACAATTGTGCCGGGATCCGCCTAGCTCCGTGACTGACAGCTGGCTCTGCCTATCTAGAGGCAGAGTCAGCTGTACCCGCCCCCTCCGCCAGTCAGCGCTGGCGAAACAGAGCAGGGAGGGGGGAATCCAGCCCCTCCCCTGTCACGGCAGAGAGCCGTGACAGGATCGAGAGGTGAGCGAACGCCGGTATGTGTTCGCTCACCTCCCGATCTACTAAGCCGACCTGTGACAGTCTCATTGTCACAGGTCGGCTAGAACCATGAGGTGAGTGAAAAGCACTCACCTCATAGTTCTCCTTTAAGATTCTCTTAGTGAGGACACATTGACACTCCAAGCTAAACTACGGTTTTTACAGAGAGGACACAGTGACACTCCAAGCTAAAATTCTGTTTGTAGAGAGAGGACACATTTACCAGAGCACCTGCTGCACAGTAAGTGGAAAGGGAAACTTAGTTACTTGTTTCTGAGGGAACTTCCTGTCAGTTACACACTTGTTCCCTCAGTGATGAGTGTCCTCCATTCTATTGCAGGTAAGGGAGATGATTCTTATAAGCATAACTTGGAATAATAGATTAAACTGGTCTAGCTAATGTTCCTGTGACAAGTGAAAGTAAATGCAGTGTGATTATAGGACAGGTGGCATCTTCCTTAGTGCAGCTTTGGGGGAGGATGTTCCCAGCAGACAGAGCACATGTTAATTACAATAATTCTGTACTGTACCTGCACAGTTGTTATGCTTCATATACTGTATTATTGTTTAGTCAGTTACACACTTGTTCCCTCAGTGATGAGTGTCCTCCATTCTATTGCAGTTCATATTAAAGCACCCTAATTTCACCCAACCCCGATCGCACTGTGGAGTTTATTCGTCAGAAGTGCAACACTAGCAAACAAAATAGGCCGCAGATATGCTAAAGTCAGAAAATAAGACTTAGCAGCCATATGTCCCAACCATGACCATACTGCTCTTTTCAATTAAAACCATATCTGACAAATGAAGAGCACTGCAGTGTGCTTCATGACTTTGGACCAAGAGAAGCCCCATTCAGTGCAAAAGAAGGAAACCTGTCACATGACCTGTTTAAGACAGAACTCTCCTATGTTTGTGTGTTCTCCACAGTATTAATCAGGAGGACATACTACTGAACATTGGCGGCTTCCCTATGTGGAGTATTTCCAGTGGCCAGAAAATGCTCTGAATTCCACAATGAACAACAGAATCATTCTGCCACATGGTTTATTCTTGGAGCCAAAATCACAAATCAAATCACAAAATCATGACTCTTACCTGTATACCAAAGGGCTGATCTCTGATATTCATGTCATCTTTAGCATACCTATAATAAAAAAAAGTGAATACTTATCTGTAGAGGACAGTAAAAACACTCACCATGATTAACACAATCTGCAATATAGTAAATGCTACTGAAAGAGAAATCCACTATGATGTTCATATTCAGCACAACATCCATTTTATATAAAGGAACTACATGTCCATTTTGAGTGAAGACTGAACTTTTATGCAAGGGTGCTCTCACCCCTCCTTACCTAGAAATGTAGTCTCTCAAATTCAAGATGTCTATTAGCCTTCTATATTATGCCATTTGCTAGCTCTGTTGAACATTCCTCACCACCCCCTCTCTCTCATCTTAAACCTATCATCAAAACCTAACGTGCCGTAATATAGTCAGAACAGATCCTTTGGACCAAATGTAATAGCTGACCATCAGCACACTATCAACAAGCAAGTTTTACAGCAATACAGCTTCTGTGTACTAGATATTTTGTTGCCGTTGTGCATAGAAAATGTTGTTAAAATAAAGCTAGATGAAATTCCTTACTTTTCACGAGGGGCCATCTTCTGCCATTCAAATTTGTATTCAGTTGTCTCTCCTTCCTGCACAAGGAAGAGAAAGAAAAATGACAAGAAAATAAAGATACTAATGATGTTAAGTAATAATAAACCGAAGAGGTTTAAAGTCTAAATGCATTGCTTGCCCTAATTTATATTGCTGATTTTAATATACTGCATTGTTAAAACTAAAAGGAGGTATGAAAAGAGGGGAAGGAAGACCACTAGGTAACTCATTCACTTCTTTTTTTTAATTTTCATTTTTGCTGGCTGCTAGGAGTTGTCTGTACACAATGTGACCTACTATACTTATAAAAAATGGCTGTAGGGGGACATGATCTGCTTATCACTGCCCACCAATTAAAGTTCAGCCAAGGTAGTTTATAGAAAAGAAAAAAAAAGCAGAGAACACCTTAAAATGATCGTCATGTCCATAAGGCCTCATTCACACTGCGTATTGTACCATATGCAAATAAATGGCTCCATACACACAGCCCGCGTATGGAGCCGTATATTTGCGCAGCGTATATATGCGCAAAAACAGAATGGAACAGGGATGCGTCCGGGCAGCGTATCTCTGCGTATTTACGCGCATATACGTGCGTACAGCACATTAAAATTCCATTACGAGTGATGCATTCTGGGATTGCATATAGTGCACGCATATACGCGCATAGACGCAATATACAATTTTGCTTGCGTTGTGTGTGAATGAGGCCTAAAAGGTGTATAAACACATTGTGGAGTCTGCAAGGGCCTAGGTTTGTCTTCAAATTAGGTCCCTTGTATCTGGAGAGACCCCTAGCTTCTAGGCCCAGACTGTACACAAGGCCATGATGCCTCTCCAAAATGAGAATAAACTCAAACACTAACAGCCCTCAATTTCTTTAGCACCTACAGTGAAAGGAATGAAATGGTTGCTAAAGGAAACACAGATGAGCTGTCTCTTACACCTAGTCATAAGAGACTCAGAGCTCTGCACATTCTGTAATCCAACAGTGACACCAAGAGGTTACAGTAATGATCTGCACCCAAGTGATATTAAAGTCAAAAGGATTTTAAGCTATTTCAAATGCTGATGAAAGCACTTTCAATAAATGTTGCTCCTTGATGTTTAAAAGTTTTAGTTTCCGGAAGAATCTGCTGATCTCCTGAGCACTGGTCCTGACTTGCTGCTTTAGAATGACTCCTTTCTCAAGCAGAGTGCTATGCAGTCACCCTTGTGTGTGCTAGTAAGCTGTGTGTGTCTCTATCAACACACAGACATAGCAAATCAAGCCGGTCCCCTCCCGCCTGGCCCCCTCTCCTCCCTCCTTCCAGCTAGTAGATGAACAGTTGCTGGAGTCTGCACTGTCCTTTGTGAACTTGTACTGAACAGGAAGTTCAGAGAAGCTGGCTGGGAGACCTGGAAGCAGCTGTTCGGAAACATAATGATTGTAAGTGTTTTGGCAAAAATGTAAAGCAATGATCTGGATTCATTATTGAAAAAAAGTTTGAGAGTTTATTACCACTTTAAATGAGTCATCATTGACAGCTGGTACTCCACCACGAGTGTGTTATACAGGAATAGAGCAACTTTACCTCGTTTCCTGTTATAGGTGTAAGAATGTTTTTTCTAAACCTGGCTATAGACCAGAAGTCAGAGAAAACACTCAATTCCCCAATTCCAGAGCTTGAAGGGTGATTATTCAATCAGCTAAGTTTCGGATTCTATCACTCTGCAGTTATTCCATCTCACATTTTTTCATTTTCTGAGACAGGTTTGCTTTAATTGTATCGTGAAACCAAAAATCACAAATCAGCCAAATGTATTTCAACTTTTGCAGGTATATTGACTACCTTACATTTGTTACGTTTCCACTCACATAGCAGAACTATTTAAACATTGCTGCTTAACTTTTTACTTGCTTAAAAATCCTACCTAGCTTTCTGTTCTATGTAATGTTCAAGAGGGGTTGTGGAGTAGTTTGCCATAATTAACCCTGTCTGTACTGCGCTGGCAGATCTAATTTCCGATTGTAAACTAGATGTGCACACTGTCTGTCGTAACAAAGTGTTAAAGATGTCAAGCCTTACATAGTACATTATACACTCACTGGCCACTTTATTAGGAACAACTGTTTAAAGTGACATTAAACCCTGAGATTTGTTTAACATAAACCAATACTGTAATGTGTGCCTTACTGTAATCCATGGTAGTTTCCCTTCTCTTTGCTGCTCTTCCTTTTAAATCCTCATGTCTTCTCATGCTTGGGGAGAACTTCCCTTTGTAGCTGAGTGCCTCTTCCTGTAGTGCTGGCTCAGGTTGCAAACCTATACACAGACACCATGTAGCCATTCCATAGACAAGGCAGTCTGCTGCAAAACAGAAGTTCTGCCCAGCATGAGAACAGCTACAGATTTAAAGGAAGAGCAGCAAAGAGAAGGGAAACACCCATGGATTACAGTAAGGCGCACATTACACTATTGTTTTATGTTAAAAAATCTGAGGGGTTTAATGTCACTTTAACTGCTCATTAATGCAAATATCTAAATCAGCCAATCACATGGCAGCAACTCAATGCATTTAGGCATGGTGAACATCTGCTGAAGTACAAACTGAGCATCAAAATGGGAAAAAAGGCGATTTAAGTGACTTAGAACATGTCATGGTTGTTGGTGCCAGGCGGGCTGGTCTGAGTATTTCAGAAACTGCTGATCTACTGGGATTTTCACACACAACCATCTCTAGGGTATTACAGAGAATGGTCTGAAAAAGGGAAAATACCCATTGAGCGGCAGTTCTCTGGGTTACAATGCCTTGTTGATGCCAGAGATCAGAGGAGAATGGCCAGACTGGTTCAAGCTGATAGAAAGGCAACAGTAACTCAAATAACCACTCGTTACATCCGAGGTATGCAGAAGAGCATCTCTTTACACACGTCGAACCTTGAAGTAGATGGGCTACAGCAGCAGAAGACCACACTGGGTGTTACGCCTGTCAGCTAAGAACAGGAAACCGAGGCTACAATTGGCAAGGGCTCACCAAAATTGGACAATAGAAGACTGAAAAAGCGTTGCCTGGTCTGAGGAGTCTCGATTTTTGCTGCGATGTATTCAGATGGTCAGGTCAGGATTTGGACTAAACAACACGAAAGTATGGATCCATCCTGCCTTGTATCAATAGTTCAGGCTGGTGGTGTAATGGTGTGGGGGATATTTTCTTGGCGCACTTTGAGCCCCTTAGTATCAACTAAGCATTGTTTAAATGCCACAGCCTAGCTGAGTATTGTTGTTGTCCATGTCCAATCCTTTATGATCTTCTGATGGCTACTTCCAGCAGGATGAGGCACCCGGTCATAAAGCTAAAATCATCTCAAACTGGTTTCTTGAACATGATAATGTGTCCAATGTCCTCCGCAGTCACCAGATCTTCAATAGAGCACCTCTGGGATGTGGTGGAATGGGAGATTCGCATTTTGGATGTGCAGTCGACAAATCTGCAGCAACTGCATGATGCCATCATGTCAATGTGGACAAAATGATCTAAAGAATGTTTCCAGCACCTTGTTAAATTTATGCCACAAAGAGCTAAGGCAATACTGAAGACAAAAAAGGGGTCCAACCTGGTACTAGCAAAGTGCACCTAATAATTTGTCTTAATACCTAATAGTTTGCCCAACTAAATCTACTTTAAAATTGCTCAGAATAGCTTACAAGACGCCCTTTGAATCCTACGTATAATCCTGCTCCAAAGAAACAACTAGCTAGAAAAGGTAAGAAATACTTTCTTTGTTTAGGCATGCTGTGTGAATAGGCATGCTGTGTGAATAGTAACACAAACATATAGTGAGGTTTTCTCAAATTTATCTGCAAAAGTGGAAATACACTTTAATATAAAAAAAATGCAAATTGTCTATTCTATAAAACGCAGCACAAAGAGACACAGTTATGAAAACTAGTCTAATTTATCAAAGTATCTTTAAGGCCCTGCCGATTGTTGTGCTGCGTAGTTTCTCTGAAAATACACTTTAATAAATGAGGCTGAGAGGTGTCCAAAAGGTACAGGAAGTGCTGTTGTATATTAACTACTTTGCTTACCTCTTTTATTTCTTTATTGATGACCCAGGGGGAGGAGGGAAGACACAAAACAAGAGCAATTAGATTTAATAAGACGAGGAAAAAAAAAGTTAGTGCTCACAAAATCAGAATCAAACTAATTTCCACACCCCTTATATGACCCCCATCTTGTAGTTCAAGATTCCAATGCAAGTGTGTGCAGCACAGTGCCGGTTTAATCTCAAAGTTTTCCATTGCACACATTTCATGTGTCCCAAGAGAGCTATACAGGCGGCAAGTTTAAAAGGAGAACTACGAGGTGAGTGAAAACCATTCATTCTCATAGGTCAAGCCGATGTGAGACAATGAAACTCTCACACGTCGGCTCAATAGATCGAGAAGTAAGCGAACGCATACCGTCGCTCACTTCTCGATCATCTCCCTGCAGAGAGCGGTGACTGTCAGTCACCGCTCCCCACAGGGATTCTCCCCTCTCCGATCCTCCAGCGCTGACTGGAGGAACGGACCGGGAGGGGGTGGGCACAGCTGTTTCTGCCTCTAGATAGGCAGAGCCCGCTGTCATTCACGCAGCTGGGGGGACCTCAACAGCATTGTCGGGATCCGTCCGAGCTGCGGCGGACTGTAGCTCGCAATATACTGAGCTTTGGGTCACGGGAGGACGCTAGTATATGCCCTCTCGTGGTCCTTAAGAGAACTATGGGACAAACACCTACCCCATAGTTCTCTTTTAATTCTGGTGCTTGTCAGTTGAGAACTAGGCTACATTGGAATTTGGTGGTGTTTACATGCACCTAAGCTCCAACTTTTTAGAAGTCAGATTTTGCAAAACTTGATGTGTAGGACAGACATTTTCAGACTGTTACCTGCTATAGAAATGATGTTTTCATTTTTACCTTCACATGATCAATGGATTGCATCCATGATTTGTATTTATTGTATATTGAAGTATTGTTTGCATATCACCTGCTACATTCTCATATACACATACTGGTCTCCGTGCCTAATTGAAACTCTATATGGTTCCATATGAACAGAGAGTGTGGGGGGTGCAAAGTGCGACAACTGAGCTTCGGTTACTCCGTTCTGTGAGCAGGCCTTTTATCAGCAAAGCAGAAAAGCTCAGCCTAATAAGAATGTGAAGAGAGGCCCAGAGCTCCATCTGTTGGCTGGAAATAGTAAAAATAAAATATTCATGTACAATATTTCCTATTAGATATCTGCTTACTGCTTATAAAAACACAACTTAAAAATGTATATTATTTATGAATTCTGTTTAAAATAATTATGAGTATTTACCTTTTTCAGCTCCTGGTGGTGCTTCATACATGAAATTCAACCCACTTTTTACCTTTTCATCACCTAAAAGTACCCTGTTGATGGAAAATAAAAATATATAATATGTAGTAAAAACTAAATACATAAAGTGGCCAAAGTCAATTTCTAGATACAATTCAGACCCCAGAGTATCAGGGGTCTGGTATTTCTAAGATCCAGGGGGTAGTGTTCCTCAGTAAAATAAACACACCTGTGCCTTCCAGGCCTTCCCACCTGAAGATCATTGATGTGCTATGTGCAGTAAATCCCCCATTAAACTTTAGATTACTCAGTATTAAGTCTTGAATGTGTCCAGCTAGTCAGCAGAAAAAACAAAAACCTATCTAAACCGATTCAGTATGTCAGGGTGAAACAGAGGTTTTTGCTGCAAACACTTATGAATGCATGTGAAGCCACACGGGCCTATTCCATTCGATACCACGCACTAAACGGATGTACAGGCTATCTGAATGCTGTGTTTGACCGGCCGGTTTCTTCGTTTTTTTAACTGTGAGTTTCTACGTGTTTTTAAATAAATGTTTCTACCTACGACACCAAGAGGAGGAGTTTCTTTTTGTAATTTCCGCTATCCTCCGACCTATGGGATATTGCTGGGACGGATGCTGGGATTCATTAATTAAACTTCCTATTGTTTACATACAACAAGAGTGCGGTGAGCGCGCACCCCTAAGGGGCGGTTGAAGTGGACACTGACACGCGGTGTGGGGAAAGACCTTTCAAGCACCTTGGGACTGTGTTGCACATATTGGATTTAATACTAGCAACATTTCACCATATATTTATATCACATGAAGTGTGAGCCATTCATATATGGAATTTTTTTTTTATTGCATGTATTTATTTGATTAATTCTTTGAAGGTTTGTCACATATGGAAATTATTTTTATTGCATGTATTTACTTAATTCATATTTGTCACTTATTTTATGTACACTATAATTTACATTTATAATATATCTGACTATAATTGCACATTATCACTTTTGCAGGTATTGCACCTTTATAATTATTTAGTTACTACTGAGGTAGTGACACACCTGTGAGTGCACAGGTCACTTGTATTTGCATTAAATATTTGTGCACAGTAATTAAGAGAGCCCTAACTTAACATCAAAGTAGGTTCATCTAACCTACCACCAATCCTTAGCGCTGCACATTCATTACTTATATTCATTGTGACCTCAGCGTCTACAGTGCAGCAGCTCTAATTAGACCCAAAGACTCACCCATAGGCCCAGATTTTACACATTTGTCACCTCTGTAACATGCTGTTCATAACTCAGAATTATCTGAATTCCCAACTACAGGATAAATGGCAATGCATAAGGTGAGAGCTGGCTTACCTGAAGACAGCCCACTGCTCCAAGGTGCCTTTAGCTGCCTTAAGTGTTGTTGGACTTCTGCCGTGTTCCTCTATTTTTAAAGCTTCATGCACATGGGTGTCTGCTGGTTCTTTTGCCAGGAATCCCAGGTGTGCCTGTTCAGATGTGGCCGCCGTGCCCATTCAAGTTCATGACATGGTGACAGCAGCCACATCTGTCTACAAGCAAATCGTACATTTACCTGTGAAATGGAAAAGATGTTTGCCCCAGGACGCAGAGAGCTTGCTTCTGGACCAAAGCATCTCTCCTGATCCAGAGGTAATCATATTATGCAAGCCATAGACAGATGCGGCCGATGTCACCCCGTCATTAACTTGAATGGGCACAGCAGCCGGATCTGAACGGGTACAACTGAGATGCCTGACGCAAGAATCCCCAGACACCCGGGTGCATGAGGTCTAAGAAGCAGAAGGCTGCCTTTAGGCCAGTCAGCTTGCACCTCATGCATTTCTATCTATCTATATATATATATATGTCCCATAGTTGGGAACTTCAGACAGTTTTGAGTTATGGAACGCACTTAACAGAGGTGCGTTGATGTGGCAATGCGGCTTCACATGTATACAACAAATACCTCAGATGTTAAAACCCATTTATTGAGATTTGTGTGCAGAGTATCTGAAGAGTGTGCTAGGGAAGTTTTGTACCGCTTTGTATATGGCCGTGCACATGCGCACCCTTTCTTTTTTAAATCATTTTAAATTGACTACCATTCTTAAGAAATGTTGTTGATCCGCCAGATCAAAATGTGACTGTGTGGCCAGCCTGAAGGCAGAAAAGCCAAATTCTGCAAGCATACATCACAAGAAGAAAAAAATAAATAATCCTTTCAGACATTCCATGTTGATGTGCATTTTATTTTCCACAAATTGGGCATTTAAAATGTAACTGGGGATAGGTGGGACTAAAGTTGGCTTAACTTATGCAAGTGCTGCCTGCTTCTAGCAGTTTGTGATCTCCAATGAGTACACAAGTGCACTGCTGCACAGAAACTACTAATAATAGCTCTCTGCAGTAAAGAAACTAAATGAAAACAGGTCAATGGAGCAGACACCTTACGTGTTCTCACCTGTGTCCCAGACTGCAATTGCAGTGCAAACACAGACAAGCTCAATGTAAACAATGTCATCTAAAAACTGTCCTGGGTCTGTGATGACAACTCAGGCAAAGAAAAGGCAGAGACAAGGTGTTACATTTGCAAAGTTGTTTGGTACCCCCGGATATAAATGAGCTCATGCGTTGTAAAGCTCAACTCTGGGTAGATATAAAAGACATAAATAAACGCAGTTCTGTGTTCATTACTATATAACTCAAAGGGATTTTATCAAAATTGGAGCAGACAGAAACTGGAGCAGTTGCCCATAGTAACCAATCAGCTCCTCTCTTCCGTTTGTTCAGTTAAGCTTTGAAACTGGAAGAGAGAAGCTGATTTGGTTGCCACGGGCAACTGCTCCAAATTCTGTCTGCTCCAGTTTCTAGAAAATCCCCTTAAATGTATTTTGTAATTTATTGTAACTAGTGCAAGTACCTGAATATGACTTGCTATCAGCCTCTTGTGATTCTTATACATCACTCAGACTGGGAGCCAAGCAGGTGCGCTGCATGCAAATGTGTTGACAAGGAACATGCTGGTACAGAGCATCAGTCTTCTGAGTCTTTTTAGCTGTCCACCAATAAGGCTGGAGGGGTGGAGAGGGGACACCAGTGTATTACTAACTGCAAGTGGTATCATCCACCTGGCTGTACTCCACAGCAGAACTGTGCAAGTCTCAGGATTGGATGGACAGAAATACTAATCTTTTTGCATACACAGCAGCTTACATATATGTATTTCATCTATGTATGTATGTATGTATGTATGTATGTATGTATGTATGTATGTATGTATGTATGTATGTATGTTTTCCCTGTGGATACAGATAAAGTGTAAATACAGTTTTCCCGCTTGTGCATGTTTTGGCATTCACAAGTACAAGACATGAAAAGCACGGCTTATGTGGGGGAGGGCTTTGGAAACAACCAGAGAATATACCATTGGAACATACCGATTGTTATAAGAGTCTTGTTCTTTTAAGTACTGCTGCATCAGATCGTCTTGCTTTTTCCTATCATAGGATATTTTCTGTTCTGCCATCCATACCTAGGACCAAAAAACATTCCTCAGTAAATGTTAGGAAACACCCCAGAAATCAGAAGCAGTCAGTCTGATGCACTAGGCCAGGGTTAGGCAACCTTGGCTCCCCAGCTGTGCTGAAACTACAAAACCCATCATGCTTCTGCCTCAGGGAGTCATGCCTCTGGCTTGCAATGGCTAGTGGGATTTGTAGTTTCAGCACAGCTGGAGAGCCGAGGTTGCCTACCCCTGCACTAAGCTCAATTTGCACAGCTGTGGCACAAGGATAAGGATCTTTATTTCAGATATTTTAAATCACATTCAACTGGAAAACGATCACGTTTCTGTGAGTTGAGACTAGTGCTTTCTTTAAACATGAGTCACATATCTTCCTACTGTAAATAAATGTTAAAAAAAGAGCAGGGTTTTATTACATCAATGTGCCTTATATTTCATTAAAATGAGTCATAGAGTTATTGTCAAGACGAGTGGCATAGCTAAAGAACTCCAGGAATTATTCAAATTAACCCTTGCAGCACTGCAAGGTTTAAGTGCTCGTTTTGGTCTGCGGACAAAACAAAAAGACATAAAACTTACCCGATCCTCCATCCTGCCTGGCTACGGAACCAGTCCCCACAAGCCTCTTCTCCTCCAGACTCAAGCAGTCTAAGGACCTGTGACATAATCATACCTAATGCAGGTCTATTAGATGTGAGGGCACCGAGGGACATACCACAGCCGGAGCAGAGACGTGAGCAGTCACTGCCACAGGACAGAGGATCAGGTGAATGGATCTGGTTTAATTTAGCTCCTAGACCAAAACGAGCAGTTTTTATTCAAATTAACCCTTGCACTGCGGCTACCCCGCACTGCCAGGAAAATCTTTAACACTTCTTCTTTAAAAGGTGGCCATATACTATGCGCATTGCGGCCAGTCCTTGATGAACAAGCCGGAATTCACACAGCGGGCGCCGCCGTCAGTCCCCTTTCAGTTGGCTTCTCTCAATCAGCCGATCGAAGGAGCCGGTCATGAAATCTTCGAACAAACAAGCCAATGAGCTGCCAGCTCTGTTCAGATGTTCTGACAGTGGCTGGCGGCTGCTATCAGAATACAATGAAGAGAGCGGGAGATTCCTTGATCAATGCTCATAAGCGTTGATGGAGGAATCTGTTCAGCCCGCGGGTTTGAAGGAAAAAAATAGAACAGTGTATGGTCAGCTTCAGTCTGGTCATATAGCCATCTGGTCCCAAAAGGGTTAATGAAACGTTGCCCCAGCTGGAAATGTTTACTACGTTATTGCAACCAGGAGCTGACAGAGAAGCTGTTTAGGAGCAGCTCTATCAGGCATCTACTGTCCCCACTAAGGAACTTCACCCAATTTGTTGTCATCTGGACAGAAACCCAAATTATAGAACAGGAACAGAAGGAAAATCTTTTAAGGGGGACACGTCTGTTCTGTTGACAACTAAGAGGGGATTCCCCACACTTTGAAGAGATTTCGGTTTACTTCCTGTTGTGTCCCCTGGACAGGAAGTGAAGAGGAGCTCTCCAATGAGACACGTAAACAACTGAGAGGAGGTTTACCTATGAACTATTCAGGCCAAACGGTTTGGGCTTTAGATACACTTCAATGGTGATACAATGATAACCTAAGTAGACATTACTCACCTTCTTGATGTTGGATTTGGAGGCAGGATGGAAATCCTTTTTACACATGAAATTGGCAAATGACTTGCCCATGGCTGCTGCTCTCCAGGGACGATCTCACTAGTAAAACTCTAGACTTGCCACAACCTACACCATCAACACTACATCCCAGGGACAACACCACTTCCTGTTGTGTCTTTCCCGGATGTGCGTCTGTGGAGGGTCGTGATATGAAAACGTCATCAAAACAACGACACACCCTCCAGCCAAAACGAGTCCTTTCCAGAGAAGTTAGGAAGGCGTTTACTGTCTCCGTCTCCGCGGTCATTTTCTATGAGATAAAATTCGTTCTATCACAGAAATTTGTACTACGGAAAAATGGCCGCCACAGCAAGTTCTTGGTATTAAATCGGAGACACGTTTTACGCCTCTTCTCTCTCTCCTCCCGCACGTAGCTGTCTAAGAGGTTTTACGCTTGGAGATGACGTCAATGACGCTAATGGATGGCGGCGGTAGATTTCCAGTCACAATATGGCGTCTTTGACATACTTGTGACAACCAGCTGTTCGTCTCCTGGCTGGAGGGGCAACTGCAGGAACCGAGTAGGGAGATCTCCCCTACAGGAGTTATAGGTGAATGAGGGAGGCTGTGTTATATCTTGTTTATATTAAAGTGTATTTCTACTTTTGCAGGCAGATTGGGATAACACCTATGTCATGTTTGTGACATGTTCCCATTCACATTGCAGACTTTAAAAATATTGAAAATTTGCTGCTTATATTTTACTTGTGGAAAATTCTTAGCTGGCAACCTCTGCAATGTGATGTTAAGGAGGGTTGGTGGGGAGTCAATGTTTACCATAATTAACCCTGTCTATACTGTGCTGGCTGATCTCCTTGTTGATCTACATTTCAACACTAAGTGGTTTGTATGCACTGGAACGCTCAGGACAAAAAAATCCCATTTATTTCTATAGCGCCTGTTCACACCTGAGCATAGCATTGTGCATAAAAAAGTGTCTGTCGCTGGAAAAAGTACATGACCTTTTTTTTTTTTTTTGGGGGGGCGTAGATCAGCATGATTTGTCCCCATAGACTCAATAGGAAATGCTGGGAAACACGCAACACAATTATTTTGTGCGTTTTATGCGCATTTTACCATTTACATTTAACCGTTTTCCCATTCACATCAATATGTCACAATCTAAACGTGAGCATAAAAACGCGCCAAAAAAAGCGGGGGGTGGGGGGGGGTTTGGTTGGCCGGTTTGAGTGGTGGGGCCACAGCATCCCGGGGGAAGTGGCCGCAGTATCCCAAGTTGCTGAATGCTCTGTGTAGCTTCCCAACCAGTTCACTGACGTGACCGTATGCCAGGGAGCTGAGCTGGATGCTCTGGCTGGTGCCACATTGAGCTCCTGGCAGCCAGTGACGTCAGTAAGCTGGGCAAGATACAGTATAAAGAGCCGCTGATAGCACGGTCCGGTGTCTGCCTCTCCTCCTAAACAACAAATCAGCACAACAACCATGCTGCCCCCCTACAGTGATCATTCCCTGCCAGCACCCCCTCAGTAATCATTTTTTGATAACGCACCCCCCTTCCCCTCCTGGAACAACAGCACATCACAGTGAATACCTTAGGGGCAGGCTTGTCCGCAATCAGTGGTGCAATACTCTGGCTCCTGGTCAGTACTGAGGTCTGGATATTCAGTAACATGGACAGAAGAATGAAGGGGCTACCAGTGTGGTGACGTCACTGCACTTGTATTCCGTTGAGATCTACAAGTCCCTCTGATGCGATAGTTGCTCCATTTTTAGACCCTGTCAGAGGATCTGTGAATGAATGACAAGCCTGTGTAGGCAGAGTCGTGCACATCCGCACCAGATTAAAAAAAAATATCAGCAGGATGTGTGGGGGGGAGAGAACCCTATGATTCAGGTAAGTGGAAGGCCCGATGCGACCCTGGTTCATGTTACACCCTGAATACAGGTGTATTAGTAAACATGGTCAGAGAGATGAACATGGTCCTTTCATGTACGCTCCCTTTATCTGCACACTGCCATCTGTTTAAGCCAATAGAAGCTTTTCCATGGAGTCCTATGTTTAATCTTCTCCAAAGAAACTACTAGAAAGGTCAGAAACATTAAAACATAAATATATATTTAGGTTATACTGTGATATTGGGAACACATAACAAACATCAAGTGGGGGGTTTCTCAAATCTGACTGCAAAAGTAGAAATACCCCTTAAATCAGCTTTGTGTCTAACATCTCATTCCCACCATGTCAGCTGATCTTCAGAGTTCAGCTTTATTGGTGTGTTCAGAATTGGCAGATCAATCCACTACACATACCCGGCAGATTGATTCGGAGTATAGTCCTGACACCTGATACACTAAGGGCCGGGTTACACCTAAGCAGTGCGCTAAATGCACAATACCATGCGTTCAGCGCACGCTGTTGTACAGTGCATCTAGCGTGTGGTAACGTGTGCTAGGTTTGTTCTATTGCCATTTATTTGAACAGAACTCCAAAACACTTCCCGGCGGCCGTTCATTGCAGCTCAGTGCGTAGTATCGCAGTCCCGTGCATTGTGGTGGGAAATGTAGTGCGTGCTTTACTTTTTGTACCGCAGAAGAATGTACCGTATTCTAAGTCGCACTGCAACATACGGCTGTCAGGAGGTGCCATGCAATTGAATGGCAACGGTACGCACCTAGCACATGGTACCACATGCTAATTGTGCTGCGTGATAGTGTGCACTAAACACACACACACACAGGGGAATGAATCAAAACTGGAGCAGCTGTGCCTGGCAACCAATCAGCTTCTCTCTTTCATTTTCAAATCTTAACTGAACAAACTGAAGAGAGAAGCTGATTGGTTGCCGTGCACAGCTGCTCCAGATTTTCTCTGCTCCAGTTTTTTTTATAAATTCCCATCACAGTATTATGCATTTAGCGTGCCACCTACGTGTGATCTGGCCCTAAAACATTTGCCTAAATAGTTATGCCACGTATTCACATATGAAGTGTACTATTGCTGGCCACCTTCTGGAAATGCCATATGCCTGGCTGTCATGCTGATCCTTTAGCCTCAATTATTTTTTAAATCATTGATACGGAAAAAGGATTTTTACCATGAACTCCAGCTTTACCTGCTGCTCACTTGTTCCAGGTCAGTAACTCAGAAAATATATAGGCCTACAATTTAGCATGACAGCCAGACAACCAGCATTTTCAGAAGGAGGCCAGCAATAATTCTTCATCAAATTCAGTATGAGGTGCTGTCATTGCTGTCTTTGGCCACCAGGTGGCATATGTAGTTGATTTTGATGCCAAGATTTAGGCTTAGCAAGTTGTCGTTATTGTATTCCAGTACATTTCGTATTAGACATGGTCATCGCCCTTAGGCCTCAGACTGACATCTAAAGATGAAATATTTCATCCGATAATGGTTAAATACTAAATATAAATGTAGAAATGTAAAAGCACGATGGCTATCCTGTATGTATAGTCTTAATTGTAAGTGTGTGTGTCCCATAAATATATATTTTCCTTGTTATACAAGTCCTTCTGTAAATCATATTGCAGGCAGTGGAGACAACATGGAACCCTGCTCATGTGACACTTTCGTAGCTCTTCCCCCTGCAACGGTTGGTGCCCGGATTATCTTTGGGAAGAACTCGGACAGGCCCAGTGATGAAGTACAGGAGATCGTATACTTCCCTGGAAGGACTTATGGAGCAGGAGAGAAGCTGGAGGTCATTATTCCCAAGATACCAATTTTGCTGCATAGACATGCCTGATGGATGTTTCTTATTTGTTCTTCTACTTTTCTTTCCCACTAGAGCACTTACATTAAGATTGACCAAGTGGAGAAGACTCATGCCGTGGTATTGAGTCGCCCATCCTGGTTGTGGGGAGCTGAGATGGGAGCCAACGAATTTGGCGTATGCATTGGAAACGAAGCAGTGTGGGGAAAGGAAGAAATTGATGATAAAGAAGCACTCCTTGGCATGGATCTTGTCAGGTTGTTAAATGAAATGCATTTTTAAAGCCGGAAGGAATAACCAGGAGGATAGTTTCATCACATCCTTATATTTGCATATCTCTTGTAGGCTTGGGTTGGAGAGAGCAGAAACAGCGGAGGGAGCCTTGGATGTCCTTGTTGGCCTGTTAGAAAAGTACGGACAAGGGGGGAACTGCATGGAAAGTCAGATGTCATTTACCTACCACAACAGTTTCCTGATAGCGGACAGAAAGGAAGCCTGGATACTGGAGACTGCTGGCCTGTACTGGGCTGCAGAGAAAGTAGAAGGTAATTTGTGCAACTAGTGAACCTACAAATACTGTAAGCTTGTGTTCAGTGATGGGACTTCCATTATATTGCTCTTTACAGATATGTTAGTATTTAGTCTCTTCCCCTATGGCAATGAAAGGTTAATTCCAACATTAAAGTGACACTAAGCTCAGAAATTAAATTTTCAAAATGCATTCAAGTACCCTAACTATTAATAAAAATGTATCTTATTTGTGTATCACTCAGCTGTAGATCCTCAAATCATCTCTGAATTGGTGCTGGCACTGTCCTTCCTTCTGGAGGGGGGCTACTTTTGTTCCCCATGGTCCCTATGTGTGTTGTAAAGTAGCCACCGCTCCAAACTCCCTCCTGTGATGGACTACAATCTCATGTTTAGTTTACTAATTTGTATAGAGATTGTAGTCTATTACGGGAGCGAGCTTTGAGCGGTGGCTACTTTACAACACACACAGGGACCATGGGGAACAAAAGTAGCCCCCCTCCAGAAGGAAGGACAGTGTCAGCACCAATTCTGAGATGATTTGAGGCTCTACAGCTGAGTGATGCACAGATACGGTCCAGTATTGTTCATGGTTAAGGTACCTGAATGCATTTTTAAGACTTAACTCCCCAGTGTAGTGTCACTTCAATTCCATGTTACACTCATATTTAGGGTATAACATGGAATATGGTGCCCTCCACCCTCATACCTGAATCGCGGGGTGCTTTTCCCTGCAGGCTCCTGTGGATTCGGTGTGGCTGTGCGTAGCTCTGTCCACACAGACGCATCATTTATTCACAGATCATCCACAGGATCTGTGATTGAAGAAAACTAGAAATCCCATATGCCATTGCGGCAGAGAGACTTGTAGATAACTTCCTCCATCTACAAAACCAAAGGGCTGTACCTCAGTACGAATCTAGGGCTGGAGGAACAGTCTGCTGGAACCTAGGCATTGCATTTGTGATCCTCCAATTGCAGTTGCAATACTTTGCAGGTTCCAATACAAAAAAAATATTTTTTTTGCAATATGGGTACATTTTATTATTTTTTTTGCAAAAAGTAGATTTTGCCTTTTTAAGGTGCTTCTTTCTCTTCCATCTTTCTGGGTTTTATAACCTAAATGATATACAGAAAAAAGCATAGGCATTAATAAGTGGATGATGCCCCACCCCTTTCTATTTTAGTTTTTGGGAAGAAAGCATTGGTCATGGAAATGGGCGAAAGAGCAGAAGTTTCTTTCATGGCTGGTGTGACCGCCATTGGCTGTGGCTCAGAGACACGCATATTTCACAATGGAGAATAACATAAGAGGGAACTGAAAATAACATGCGACTCTTGAGGGACGGGTTTGGGATTGTGGATATTTGAGAAATATGATGAGGTGCCAGTTTGGCTACATTAGGGCCATCCCAGCAGCCAGTGTATCATTCTTATTCTTTATGGATTGCTGTAAATACTGGTTCTACGCTTTGTTTTTATGTGCAGTGCTATGCATCAGACCATGGACACTTCCAGTATCTGTAGCTGATATACATGATGTAAACCTGCTACAATAGAAACTTGGGGACTGCCATTCCTGAATGGGTGCAGGTTCCAGGGCTTTCATTCTGATCCAAGCTTCACTGACTAGACAGGAGGCAAGTACAGAGTTAGACTTTTTACACTTCACTGGCTTAAAGGGTTATTAAACTCTTGCGTGTTTTTGCATATATCTACTGCTAGCAAGCAGTAGATATATGGAAAAACTTGAAAAAAAACCTTTTGAAACAGGTTTAAACTTACCTGTGTCTTTGCCGCACGCTCCCGTCCAAACATCTGAAGAGTCTCGGGCGGGCGCATGCGCACTTCAGATGTTGGGCCGGGAGATGAGGAGACACACAAGGTAAGTCTATGGAGCAGTGTGCAGCCGCACAGAATCCGTGGGACATCAGAGAAGAGGAGGACAGAGGAGTCAGCGCTGGATCAGAGACCAGCAGCAGCGCTGGAGGGACAGCTCAAAAGGACAGTAAAGAAGAAGATGATCGGATTAAGAGGCATCTTTTAAGGCAAGTCCTTACAGCAGGATTGGGAAGGGGGGAAAAAAAGTTTGACTTTAATGCCACTAGGATGGCAGCCACGTAGCCTGTATCATTAAAAACAGGTTGGTAGTGGCAGCCCTCAGATTTCTATCTTGACAGGCAGGGTAGGTTGCTATTACTGGGGCCTGTAAGAGCACAACGTTTGGTACCCTATGCAATACCCTCTGCAAGTATTACTTCCTTTATACAGTGCTTGTACTTGGAATATTGTAACAATGTGTACATACTCTTGTATGCGATGGCTGCATTTCGAGTAAAGATGGGGAAATAAATTTGTGGCCAATTACTATGCAGAGCAGAGAGTTGCCTGTTTTGTCTCTGCCACATATGGACACAAAGCTATTGTGCTGAATGGTAAAACTGGCCCCGCTGACAGGTTCTCTTTCCATGCATGTGATCATGTGAGTAGCATTGTGAAGTACTTTCTGACTGCAGTTTGTTGTGTTTTCTGACAGAAGGCATAAAGAATATATCCAACAACCTCTCTATCACCACCAAGATTGACCGTGAGCACCCAGGGATGAGGGAGTATGCCAGGACGAAAGGCTGGTGGGACGGGAAAAGGGAGTTTAATTTCGCTGCTGTCTATTCCTACTTTAACCCCTCTAGATCGTCTTCTTCTGGAGACAGATTTTGTGAAGGCTACAAACTGCTCAGAAAACACAAAGGTGAGTGAAGGGGATACGAGTTCTGTTTTATAGATTGTGTTCATCGGGATTTTTCAAATTAAAGTGGAACTCCACATCAATAAATTTACTTAAGAAGAACTCTGGGCATGTACAAAATCAACCCTTCCAGTGGGGCTACATGTTCCCCCTCCGGCACTATAGGTCAGAAAGTTCTGACCGGAGGTTCTGGTATCGGGGAAGGTATTGGAGCATTTGGGCACGTACGAGTACTCGCCCAAATACTCGGTATTGGCACCGATACAGATACTAGTATTGGTATCAGTGCATCTCTAGTTATGAGTTTTTATATATAATGCATGACAGCAGATAATTGAGGAGGGGAAAGGAGACAACATGTGTTGGTGACGTTATTATCTGGAGTTCCACTTCAAAAAAGACCCCCATAGATGTTAGAAAAATAAAGGCAGCTCAAGCTGCAATACTCGCACATCGATCCTGGAGTTAGGCTTTAACATCTGTTGAGATAGGGAGACTGATCCACTAAAGGAGTTGAGACTATTTACTCCAATTGTGTGAATTTTCAAATCAGTTACCCAATCTTGTGAAAAGCAAATTCCTTTTCCCTTTAAATCCCTAATCCTGTGCGGATAAATTAAATAAACAGGATAATTGAAGTAAATATTCACAGCATTTGTTGTTTTCAACTCTTCTCACAAATCCGCCTTACTATATCGGCCACACAGGGAGTGCGTTGTTTCCTGAAGTCAGGCATCCCATAGACTTGTAGTGTGACGTACAACTACTGCGTAGCACTCCAAAGAAGGAAGCAGACATAGACAAGTTATTTTTAAAACAAGTTATTTTTAAAACAATAGGTTGTATGTAGGTTGGCACTTTATTACCTCAAAGTCCTATTATGATGTCATCCTCTTATGTAAGTGCTCTGTCTATATGTTAGGAAACATTACAGCCGAGAGTATGATGGAAATTCTATCAGACAAGCCAAGTGGCATTAATATGGAAGGTGGCTTTATGACAACTGGAAGCATGGTGTCCATCCTGCCACAGGATCCATCCCAGCCCTGCTGTCACTTCTTTACCGGAACTCCAGACCCATCCAGGTACAGTATATGTAGACTATGAAGGGCATGGTGGGTATAATCTGGGTCTGTTGAGTTTAAAGCTATAGAATGACACTTACAAACTGGATTCATTTCTTAAAGAGCATCCTATCATTCCTCCATCCACACAGTGTAGCGTAGATGGAGGAATCTGTTGCACTTTTTCCATCTGACCATAGAAAGTCTGCAGATAATCTCTAGGTGTATAGCCAGTTTAAAGGTGCCCACACAGCTTGCGATAATTGCAGGAAATCCCGCGATCGTACGATATCGTAAGGTGTGTGGAAGCCGTGCGACCTCTACTACTGGTCGCACAACCTCTACTCTACTACAAGGTTGCACGACTTTTATCTTAGGAACATGTTCGAAAACCCGCCGAGCATCGTACGATGTTCGGCGGGTGTGTAGCATGTTCGTAAGATAAAAGCCGGACAGGCCGGTGTGTGCACTGCCCGTTCGGCATTGCGGTAATTGGAAGCCCGCCGCTCGGGGGCGCGGCTTGCGATCATCGCAAGTACGGTCTGCCTGTCCAAGATGGGCAGATCGTACGTTTTTTTAAATTACCTTACAACCATCGCAAGACAAAAGTCTCCCCAGATCTATGTTCAATTGGAAATATACTTTATTCATGCATTATTCTTTTTTTCCCCAGATCTATGTTCAAGCCCTTCATTTTTGTGCCCCAGATTGAGCAGTTTGTAAGAACAGCTTCGCCTGTGTTGGGCGCTGATGATCCTGTCAAATTGAAGCCAAGGTTCCAGACAGGGCCAGACAGAAGGCACGAGCTTTATAAGAAGCATGAAAGTACTCTGAGGTCTAAGGAAACATCACAGGTAGGTATAGGCATCACACTTCATAATAGAGGCTTCTATACACCGCATTGGGCAGTTTAAAGTGACACGACACTCAAGAGTTAAATCTTAAAAATACATTCAAGCACCTTAACTATTAACAAAAATGTATCTTATTTGTGTGTCACTCGGCTGTAGATCCTCAAATCTCTGAATTGGTGCTGACACTGTCCTTCCTTCTGGAGGGTGGCTACTTTTGTTACCCATGGTCCCTGTGTGTGTTGTAAAGTAGTCACTTGCTCTAGAATGAAGGACAGTGTCAGCACCAATTCAAAGAAGGGACATGTGACATTTTTTTCTTAAACAATACAGACTAATAATTTTAGGGCAGTTTCTTTATAATTATGAAGAACTGACTCAGTGATTTATTCAGCAATGGAGAATAGCAACCAGGAATAGAGGACTACAGATCCCATCAATCCACGATTATACAACAATGGGGGGTGGCAATCGGCTATAGAGGACTACAAATCTCAGCAATTCATGATTATACAACAATGGGGGATGGCAATCGGCTATAGAGGACTACAAATCTCAGCAATCCATGATTATTCAGCAATGGAGAATGGCAATCGGCTATAGAGGACTACAGATCCCATCAATCCATGATTATACAGGAATTATGCAGGGCTGAGTTTGGGGCTCTGCGGGCGGGTGCAGGGCTCCACGACTGTGCGGGTGTGGGTCTGTCAAGTTCTGCGCCGGTCTCTACGAGCGCCAGGGAGGAAGAGGAGATGCGGAGCCAGACCAGTGCTCTCAAAGACAGCTGCGAGGTTCCCAGCCATTGTTTAAAAATGTAAAGGGCCAGTATTGGACTTTAGTATCGGGCTACTTTCACGCATACAAGTACTCGTGAAAATGCCCTGTAACCTGTACTAGTATTGGTATCGTGACATCCCTACAAATAAGATACATTTTTTTAAATAGTTAAGGTACTTGAATGCATGTGAGAGAGGGACCTTAGATTGTAAGCTCTTTCAGGGCAGGGTCTGACGTGAATGTGTACTGCGTAAAAATGTCGGCACTATATAAATACCTGTACTAAATGAATAAATACCTGTACTAAATGAATAAAGAAGGTTCAACTCCTGAGTTTAGAGTCACTTTAATATCTTTATTCAGCATACAGATTCACTTTAGAAGCAATTTCAAGCAACAGAAGTCATCAGGCAGTGTCTTGCCAGTACTAAGCTGGAAACACTGCAATGTGGCAAAAAAAAAAAATCTAGCCTTCACTTTATTCTGGTTAAAGTGACCAGGCCTCAGCTCCACACTCTATTGCACTTCTTGAGCTCCTTCTGACTGCTACAAGACAGAGTGGTGGGACAGGTAAGCATTATACATTTGTGTACACTGAGGTACATCCATATTCCATCTGCTATCAGTTACCATTCATTCCTAGGGAAGATGCAGTTTCTGGTAAAGTAGCAGTGGCGGAACTACCAGGGTGGCATGCGCGACTGGGCCCTGGTGCTTCGCCACTGGGGGGGAAGGGAGGGGGGTGGCCTAGAAAGGAAGAGGCGCCGGCCCCGGTATCTGCCGACATACAGCTCCCAGCAGGCCGTTATTCCCAGACTCTGTACGATGCTCTGAGACCCAGACTGCACTACTCGGCGTGCCCTCCAATCGGCAGCTCCCATTCTGTAGCTGGGTGGGGTTCTGTGCTATTATGCAGTTGCTGACAAGGGAGAAGCACATTGATCAGCATAAAGGGGGTGCGGCTGAGTAGTAGAGGGGGCGTGTCCGGCTGTGTTATATGCAGGAGATCGCTGTGCGTGGAGACGGTGAAATGAAAAGAAAAACGTGAGATCTACAATGTGTGTCCTAATTTATATTCATCAAAAGAAATATCAGACAAGATACGACTAAGAAACACAATTATTTGTGTGAAAAAATAAAAAATGAATTAAAAAATAATTTTTTATATATATAGATCATACAAACCGCTGAGGCACCGATATTGCCTCCTGGGACTACAGCTCCCAGCAGGCTAATGCTCTGCAGGGGGGGGGGGCCCTTTCATGGTTTCTTGCATTGGGGCCCTGAGGTGTCTAGTTACACCTCTGTAGAGTAGTGTGCAATTGTTTCATGGTGAGGAAGAAATTGTAATAGAAAGAACATTACTTGAAGCTTCAGCAGATGGACAGCTGGGAGGCGTATCCCTGTGTAATGTGAAGGACATAGTACCTTTTTAGAAACACTATGTAAATACTGCAGGTGGCAGTTTGGCACAATATAAAAACAAAACATTACATGACATGTTCCAACTGTTGTAGATCTTGTTAAGGAAAGTTCTTTGATTACTGGTTTATAATGGTAAATATGGACTTAAAGTCTTTTTATTTCATTATAGGTAAAGGAGTTGTTGAAAAAAATCAAAAACTTGGAAAAACAGAAGCTGGAAGAGGTAGAAATATTGCTACAGAATGGGACGAATGACACCTCTGCATTAGCTGCACTGTTTTCCAAATGTGTGGAGGAGGAAATGAAGATCTATGAGTAACATGATATAATGCATTGTGTGGCTTAGCAGAGTTCAATATCCCTACATAGATTTATCAGCCATTTCATGTGAAAAAAGGTTTGTGGATCTGTAAAGTATGCGATAAAATTTGCTTTACCATCTGTCACTGTCCTCAAAATGTCAAGTTTGTGATATATACAGTGTATACTATATGGCCAAAGGTGTGCGCACACCTGTTAATCACATCTATAGGAGTGTGTTGGACAGTCCATTAAAAACTAATATGGAATTGTCCCCTCTCCCTCTGCGCTTTCCAATCTTTTGGGAAGGCTTTCTGCAAGTTTTTGGAATGTCTCCAAACTCTGAGGCTTCCTACAAGAAATGGAGTGGGAATTCTCCATTAAACCAAAAGAGCATTTGTGAGGCCAGGTACTGATGTTAGATAAAAAGACGTGGCTCGCAATCAGCGTTTCTAACTCAGCCCAAGGGTGTTCAGTAGAGTTGAAGGCAGGGCTCTGTGCAGACCGCTTGGGTTGCTTCACATCAAATCATGGCTTTATGATGGGGGAGAGAGGCTGGAATGACCGGTCTAAGAGCAAGCTGGCTCTGTGGATCGGGTGAATATAACTTAATTTTTTTAGCATCGACAAAAATAAGCAGTTAACACTTGGTGTGGTGGTAGCATGACTGCAAGGGTTAATAAAAGGTTTTCCTGGAGTTTTTCTTTAATAGAAGAGAAATAAAACAACAGTAAAAGTATAGAGTTTTTCTTTGCAGAGCTAAAAAGTGTCCAAGCTCCTAGGACACTAGAAAAAAAACGGAGACATGACTGTTTGGGACCGTAGACTGGAGACTGGAATTCAACTTTTTTTTTTCCCCCCGTTTCCCAGTGTCCAGCGTCCACCTTCTAAAGGCAGCACACGACTTACTAACTATATCCCTGTGTCAATCAATGAACGAGAATGTTTGTTTTTCTTTCCTGCCATAGTTATTATACAGGATTTATATAGTGTCAGCCTAATGGGCAGTGTTTTACACAATCAAAGGAGACCGAGCAATTAGAATACAAGAGGACCTGTTCATGAAAGCTTACAGTCTATTTCCTGCACTACACACTATTTATATGAACATGTTTTATAAAACACAAACAAGTGAACTGATCCAACTGTTCTTTTATTAGAGGTAAAACTTGGATGAAAAACAAGCACAAGCCAGGCTGAATGAATATGAACATTTTGTTGCATATGGTAAATGTGCAAATACCGCAGCTTTTTCTGGGGTCAATATACAATAACACTGGACATAAAGTATTTGTTGGTTCTTGTGTCTGTACAAAATGATTTATAGAATTTGGCATCATACTCTAGATTTTGAGATCAATCATCTTCACTGGTGGATGTTATGGTTCTTCAGCAAACAGATGCAGTCAGTATAATATTCTTTAAGTATTGTTAGGCCCATGCACACAGGACGTTTATGTGCGTTTGAGGATTCCTGCGGCAAGATCCTACAGATTCTTGTGGCAGGAATTACGGGTGTGCCCATCCAGATGCGGCTGCTTTGCTCATTCAAGTTTGACAGCGGCCGCATCTGCCTGTGGCTCAGCATGTCTCTGTACATGGTGCGATTACCTGCAGATCAAGAGCGATGTCTGTCCCAGGACACAAACTCTGCACCCTGGGACAAGCACATCTCCCGATATGCAGTTAATCATACCATGTACGATTACATGCAAACAGCCACAGACAGATGAGGCTGCTGTCATCCTGTCTTGGACTTGAACGAGCACAGCGGTCACATCTGAACTGGCATACCTGGGATTCTTGCCGCAAGAGTCCCCGAATGCACAAAAAAGAGTGCATGGGTCCGCAATGAGCATACATTCAAACTCATAACAGTCATAGAAGCATCACTTGGCAACGTTAGTTTTAATGTCGACATGTTCTAAATCTAGCTTTCTATAAGTAAAAATCAGTCCCTTGAGTAATATGAAAGGACAGGTCAGAAGTACTCATCTTCTGGCATGCTGTCTATGTGCATCTCCTCTGCCATTGGTCATATGGTCTCTGATAAAGGTCAGGCAGAGCTGCTTACCTGCAGGCTTTGCCGATTCATCACTCCCCCAAGTCGATTTGGCTGAAACCATGTGACTGGCCCTAGGAGGGGATAAGTTGAAGGCATGCAGGCGATGGGTATTTCTTCATATAAGGGCAGAGGAGTGACTGAAGCTACATAGGAATTTCTTGAATCTCGCTGTACTCTGCAACTGTGTGAAAGCGGGGTCCCAAAAAGAGTAAGCATGTTACCACAGAGAGAATGGCTACTTTAGGGTTGAAATAGCAAGAGAGGATCGTTTAGACAAACATGCTGCTTCTTTGGGGTTTTCAAGTTACATTTATAGCATAGATCGCTTATAAATAAGCAGATCTACGACTCAAAAACAACAACACAACAAAATATTGCATAATTATTGACCACAAGGTACTTGTCAGACAATAAAGCATCTTAAAAATGTAAAGTATAAATATATTTACTCGCCACCTTATGTCAGTACAATAAAATCATACGTTAACCAATTTTGGCACTTGCTGTGTATGAATTTGCAATAGTGTTCTGTCATTGAGTCAGTAAACGCAGGACGTTCAGATACATTAGCATCAAATGGTCTAAACCAAAGCAATGGGTATAGTGAAAAGCACAACAGTGACATGCAGGCTAACAGCCACAATCGTATCATTTAGAGGATTCTTAGCGGTTGCTACGGGTTACAGCACGATGCCATTAGGTATAAATCTGTAAATGTTGCATCTCTGGCTCCTTTTCTCAGTTGAATACATCAATGATAAAACAATGCACTAGATTCTTAGTATGTGCCAAAATAAACATCTAAAATGTGTGTCATTGTCTTTCCTTTTAACTTGTGCTTCTTTCACACGGGCACTTAAATGGAGCTCTCAGTAGGTGGTACTTTGAGCTGGCAAGTGTCCCCTGAAAACGGGTCATATAATGTGTATGGGGCCAATCAGCTCTGTACACATGTGGCCTGGCTGTGCGTTGCAGCACTCTGAACACCATACAAAGTCTGGGCCATTGCTGGCCATTCACTAGTATTGGTTATGGAAAGGGATCTCCACAACATGGATCTTAGGTGCTCTTTTACATCCAAGTCCTGTGTGAACCCAGTGTATTGTGTATAAATGCAAACACAGCTCTATAGGTATCCATGTCACAAGATCTTCCCGAGAAGGTGCTCCATCTCAGAGCAGGCGTGGACAGAGCAGGTTATGACCTCTGGAATCTCTGCTCAAGTTTGAAAAGCAATGGTTAGGTCACACAGGAGCAAATCAATACCAGACATCCTTAAACACTTTCCTTAAAGTGTATCTTGTCTGCCATTCTAAATTTTAAAATGTAAAAGACCCGTATGCCATTTTAAAAGAAAAAGTCCTGTCTAAAAGCAGATGCTGCGACATGTTTGCCGTTACATTGGTTAGCCAGAAAGCCCTGCTTGCCTGTATGAAACTAGCTTCACTCTGAGGGCCTCACTTTAGGACCAAGCCCCATCAACTGCAACCCCCTGTCCAGTAAGAGTGCCTCGAGCCAATAAGAGCACTTTATTTAGATATGGTGAAGACAGTTGGCAGGGCTACAGCTGGACATAAATCAATCAAATCTCAATCAGTTCCTGCTTAATTAGCCAAAATGCAATCTGTTGGTGGCCCTACCAACACCACCCAGCTCAACAAAAGGCAATGGAAAAACTGGAGGGAAATTTGGCCAGACAGCTGCAGTCACTCTTTAGGTATTCTGACAGCTGTGGGCACTAGGTTGGCAGAATACAATACCCAGCAGGAAAGATTCTTGCATCTACTCTCTTTATTGTGAATGGGGGAAAAATTTTTTTTCTTGTTCAGCCCCAAGGGTGTGAGCGAGTTAAATATTACAGCACATGGCCAGCTTTAGTCCTGAAGTCAGTCCCCTAGTAACAACGTGAAACAGAGAGGCGCACAGAACAGGATTTCTAGCCGAGAAAGGTAAAGCGGACATCGTGTAGGACTTTTAAACAATTCAGAGGGTAACAATTTCACATTAATCCAAGAGATGCAAAACCAGTTATGTTTTGTGTATTATACATACTCCAGAGAACACGTAATGTAAACCTAATATGAACACAACCACCTAAGAGGAGGCACCAGTAGTTGCATGTACATACATCTGGTTGGCAGGAAGATGTTTTCTGTGCAATTCACAAAGAAACATGATTCTGTCTTAGTGGGCTACTCTAGTGGCTGAGTCACAGCTTATTTACATAGAGGGGGATTTATTAAAACTGGAGCAGCTGTGCATGGCAACCAATGTTCCTTTCATACGATTTTGTTTGTGCCAATTGGGAATATCATATATTTAAATGGCATTAGATCAATGTGGAGGACTGGTGTGCGGAATATTTAGTTAGCGGCTTACACTCAGAAGTACACGTTTCAGGGATTTATTAAAGGAGAACTATGGGGGTTGTCTTTTCCCCATAGTTCTCCTTAGGGTAACGGGAGGACACAAACTAGCGTCCTCCCGTCACCATAAGCTCAGTATACCGCGAGCTGCAGCTCGCGGTATACTGAGACACCGCAGTATACCGCAAGCAGCTGCTCGCGGTATACTGAGACGCTGCAGCTGAAGCGGTTCCCGACAATTGTGCCGGGATCCGCTCAGCTGCGTGAATGACAGCTGGCTCTGCCTATCTAAAAGGCAAAGCCAGCTGTACCCGCCCCCTCCCCCGTCCGTTCCGTCAGCCAGCGCTGGCAGATCGGAGGGGGGAATCCAGCCCAGGATCGAGAGGTGAGCGAACGCCGGTATGTGTTCGCTCACCTCCCGATCTACTGAGCCGACCTGTGACAGTCTCATTGTCACAAGTCGGCTAGAACTATGAGGTGATTGAAAATCACTCACCTCATAGTTCTCCTTTAACATAGCAATTTCTACTCTTTCTTTAAAATGAAATGTGCGCTTTCATACAATATCAGTACAGAAAACAAAACATAATATATTAATTTGTTAATACAATATTTTCAGAGTATGTACAAAATATTTTATAGCAGCATTATGTTGTTGAGTGCAGAAGTACAGGGACAGAGGGTAGCTGACAATGCTCATCATTAGAAGGAAACCAAAGCAATTCAGAGTGGTCAGCTAAGGGTTTGTGTCACTGCACTTTGCTTCACTTCAAATGGGTTTTGCAATCCAATACAAGTTCATGGAAAACCCACTTGAAGCGGGTCACATGCAGCAGTGAATTCTGAATTATTTCAGAAGCGTCTCAAACTGATGTCATCAACACACCCAAACCCCATTCACACAGGCCCTAAAGCTGGCCATACACTAGTAGACTTCTAAACAAACCTTCGTATGAAAGATGTTTCTTTACCACCTAATATTGCCATCAGACACTTGACGAATTTCCATCGAAATTTCATTTGATTTTAGCATTCCATTTTGGAATGAATGGAGTTTCCTGAGCGCAAGCCACATTCACTGTTACAATTCCTGCTCGTTTGGAGTTTTTTGTCACTGTGGTTGAAAACGATCAACGATTTGACTCCATCAACTAATAGAAAAAGTTGAAAAAAAATTATTCTGAAAATCTAAGTAGTGTATGGCCAGCTTACGGGTGTTTGTAGGTGACATGAAAAGTGAGGCAGTCACTGCACGTGTGCTAAAAGTCATGTCTATGGTCAACTTAAATGGCATTTTATGTAATACAGCACTCATGGAAATTCATTCTTTTCCTACTTACACAGAAAAGTGTAAAGCATTTCTCAAAGTGGACAAAGCCATCCTCTTAGTAATAAACTCCACACATGGTACTGCATCACATTTATAGTTCCTCCCTCCAGTAGATTTCGTTACAGGAACCAGTAGGAGGCCACAACCCTGCTACGTGAATACCAAGACAAGAGCAATTAGCCTTAGTGAGACTCCTTTTTCAGTTTGTTTGAGCAGACTAAACGACTTCTATTTAGAGTTAGAGAGTAACAGTAAAGCACAGTTGTTAATAAAACAATATGGCTACCCCCATGTGCATGTACAAACTAAAAAATAGAAGGTTTTGTTTTTTTTAAACATTGCACATTGTTAAAGTCGCAAATCACAATATATCTAAAAAGATAACAACAAAAACCTATTAGATTCCCTTTAAATAAGCTAGCAACATAAGAATTTACAAGTGACTTGTATGCCCAACCTGTGCCACCTAATGTAACACATGTAAAAGAAATATATGGCAGGGGTGAAGGATGTGTATAGATTGCTGTGGGCTACACACTCATCAGAAGATCATTTATTAAAAGGAGAACTAAGTGATTTCTGCTCCTACTCATAGTTAGAGCCGACCTGTGAAAGAAGCTGTCATAAGTCAGCTCTTCGATCGGGAAGTGAGCAGAAACATGCAGCCGATCCGCTCACTTCCCGATCGTCTCCCTGCAGTGAGCGGTGACTGTCAGTCACCGCTCCCTGCAGGGATTCCCCCCTCTCCTCCGATCCGCCAGCGCTGAGTGGAGGAACGAACGGGGAGGGGGCGGTCACAGCTGGCTCTGCCTCTAGATAGGCTGAGCCAGATGTCACTCACACAGCTGGGTGAATCTATCCAATACATAAATGGTCTAGCTTGCGAAATACTGAGCTTTGGGTCACGGGAGGAGGTTAGTATATGTCCTCCTGTGACCCTAAAGAGAACTATGGGGGGAAAACACTTACCCCATAGTTCTTGTTTAATCATCGTTATGTCTTAACTATAGTCATACGGTTTCTTTTAAAACAAGAAATGGCAGTATGTTTAGAACTCACATACTTGTGCTTTACACATATCTTTCCACTGTGGAGGGCACACAGTGCATATAAAGTTTGCTGCAAAAACATGAGGCTCAATTCACCAAGCTATAAAAACACATTTATGTAAGGAATTCGAATTCTTAGTGAATTGAGCCTCTAAATTACAAAGGCCGTCCATTCTGCAGCAAAATTAAATGGTAAACCAAATTGAAGAGCACTGCCCACCTCCCCTCGTGTAGAGAAAAGAAAGCTCTAGAAGGCTACATGTAGATAGTAAGCCTCCTCATTGCACTTTTATTAAACAGGAAAAAGAGATGTACAAGGACTAGGAAAGCAGAACTGCAGGATATATGTTAGCACTGTCATGCGTAATGCATGTGTAGCGATCACACTAGCAAGAAAAATAAATTGCTCACGTGTGCCAAGCCTGAAGTCACTGAAATCAGCTGGCAAAGCAACATGCACCATTCTGTCCCCATTTCCATGTCAGATAAATCCAGGCTCAGTGGGGACAGAAAACACATTACCCAAAGCAGTTCCTGGTGCTGCCTACTAATTCCTGCAGCTCTCCCCCGCTTATTTCTGAGAAAGAAAAAAAACAAACAAGAACAGAGTCAAGTCGTTTATGTGACCGGACACACACGAAGAGTCAGCCAAGCTACCAGGGTGCAGCTTATGCACTAAGATTGGGGAAATTTCACCCACCCATTGCTTTATATGGCAGAGGTAGCCCGATTTATCATTCAGATTTTACCCCTAACATTACATCAAATGTGGACTGTTCATCATGTACAGTTCTAGCATTGGGTCTGTATATACATAAATGGTATTTGTTTTTTCTGCGGTATGGGCCGTTCACACCATAGCGCTGTACATACACTGCTGCGGGGAGCGGTGTTGGAGTGCCATCCAAATGAATGGCAATGCACCTAGCACAAACTAGGCGCGCTGTGAGACAGCATGCACTAAGCGCATGGTATTGTGTGTTTAAAGCAACGCTATGGTGTGAATGTGCCCTACGGAACTCTTATGATTTATGACTTTAATACAGCCAGGCTTCATATACAGTAACACATTTGAACGTCTTTTACTGTTTTTTTACACTTGTAGGTGCTGCAGTAAGGGTCAAAATACCCTACAAAAGGAGCGTCCTGGTTCTCAACAGGCTGATTCTTCAGATTGCTGCAGCACAGGGTAGTTTAACCCTTGCTGCAGCACCTACAAGTGTTAAAAAACAAACAAAAAAAAACGGTAAAAGTTCAGATGTGTTACTGTATCTGGAGCCTGGCCGCATTACAGTAATACATCATAAAGGTTGAATTGGGCTTTAAAGGCATAATCCATCCAACAATAATGTTTCAGTGTTAGATGGATGACACACACCAGCAGCTCCTTTGGCAAAAACTGATGGCTTTTGAGCTGGGTCATGTCATTTCCAATGACAAATGCAGCAGATAAACCCCACCTCTTGGATTCTCCATAGGAGTGAATGGAGAGCTTGTATTACATGTAGCCTAGAGGCACAATAATAGATAGAAGGGCAGGAACACAGATAGCAGATTTTATCCCTAGGAAAGCAGTCAATGTCTGCTTTATCACATTGGTTCAAAAGTGGCAAATTAACCCCTTGGCAGCAGGCTAGTTCTGTGTCTTTACTATGGAAGGACTGACGCTGCCTTTCCCACAGCTATCACAATACTTTTAACAGTCCCAGGCATACCAAGCCTTTAGGCATAGCAAACCCTGATGGTTTTTGCATAGCTATAAACACAAACTCCTCAGAGCACTTATGATGATGGTGTCTTCAGCAATGTTACACACATGTATTAAGACACAAAATCTCAAAAGACGAGGGAAACAACGACACAAAATTCCCGATGGGTCATCTTCTCTGGATTGGGACACTCCTTGTTTTCAGCATGCGGTAGTAGAGGTTTTCATCCCGAAATTCATATTCGTCTGTGATATGCTGGAGGACGCCTCCTTTCAGCAGTCTCTCTCCGTACTTTACTGCTTCTCCACGATCGGACGCCAGCCCCACCTCGACAAGCCAGCTCACCAAATCGGAGCCCCAGAAGATGATAGCAGAGTTCCTGGCACCACACCTGTGTGTCAAAGGAATGATTCACCCATATGCTCTGTAACTCTTGTGCCAGGGCTGTGATTGGCAGAAGGTAAAGAAAAATAAGAGGGAAAACAGGACAGCATGATATAGGTAGGTTAGATCAGTACAGGGTCATAGAACATTAGAAGGGGCAGCGGGAAAAGCATAAACTGAAAATACATTCACGGACAAGCGGGAGGAGCTGACTGGAGCAATCTAAAATTTGGAATGCAGAACATAAATTGATAAATTGAGGTGTGAAAAATGCAATGCTGAGAAGTATAATGATGACATGATATAATGCCAATATAAAGTTTAGAAAATGTTTTTTGTCTGAAAATGTTTTTTTAAATTATTTCCATGGAATATCATGCCATCCCATTCTCCCAATTGTCAGGTAAACCTATAAAATGTCAGTTTGCTTCTGTTCATGGCCACTTCTCACCATGTCATTAGTACATCTGAACCAAGGAATAAAAAAGTTCCATGATGCAGTGGGGGCTTTCTCTGTTCTGTTCCTACACCTCTGCAGTTTGAAGGACAATGTAGTTCTGGAGTGAACACAGATGTATAGACCGGAAGGGTTTCTGATACCTGCAAATTTCTAACTAGCACATAACTAATTCCACTGCAAGGAAAGAAGTACAGTTATGTAAGAACTCCTCATTGTATAGCATTAAAGCAGGCCCTTTACCCCCTTTCACTAAAAATCACATAAGCGTGCAGCTTTGCATGCTGATATGAAATCATCTTAAACAAGTTTGTTTAATGAATGTTTCCTTTGCTTACAAATAGAGTTAATCTACTTCCTGGTCTAGTTTGACACAAATGATGTAATGTGCCAAAGCGTTGCATCCTGGGAAGATTACATCAGCAGAGCATTGCTGGGAAATCTCAGGAGATCTCAGGGAAAGGCATTTTCCTTCCCTGAGATGATGGGCATGGTCACATGTCCTAGTCACATGTGCCAGAGGTCCAGGAAGTAAAGGGAGATCTAGTAACCTGCCCTTAGTAAACAGGGCCACTGTCAAAAGACTGGGGAAGAAAATAGAAATAAGGTATTCAAGAATACAAAGCCTGAAGTTATCTAGAAGTATGTGTTTGTAGATTGTCATTACTAAACATTTCTTAAGGTGTGTTTGTTTTTTTAATGATGGGTAATGTTCCTCTACGTTTTTAAGATACACCAGCATTTCCTGGGTTTGAAGATACACCATATAGTAGTGGTGCACCGAAATGGAAATTTCAAAACCGAAAACAAAAAAAAATTGTCAGGCCAAAACCAATTTTTTTTTTTCCCAATTTGTTTAAATATTTTATTTTTATTTATTTTTTTATAAACTTTTAAATAATTTAATTTATTAATTCATTAAACATTTTTATAATTTACTTTTAGTAAAAGGAACTGTCAAAGAAGAACTCCAGGAAATGTATTTCATTAATCCTTGCAGTGGTGCTACCCCTACATTACAAGTGTTAATTGCTTGTTTGTGTCTAGGTAAAAAAACAAAGCTATACTCCCGTGAAGCACTGAGCCAGCTTCTTCTTAGACAGGTCCTTCCAACGTCTCTCCCCCTCCTCTGCAGCAATCTAAGGTACCGTAAATCATCAATGTCTACACACAGTGTATAGACACGAGGACGCCGAGGAAGATTACTGCAGGGAGGGTGAGACAGGCTGGAGGGAGCGCTGGAACAGCCGGCCCGCCCAGGGGTTTGGGTGACTATATATCTTTGTTATTTTTGGCTGCCAGGGTTAAGTGCTCGTTTGTGTCTAGGTGCTAAAAAAATTATAATTAAAAAAAATGATTTAACATATAGAGTACCAAGACATTTTGATTGTAAACTACAAATCTTGTAGCAAAAGTTTGGGGAAGACCCCTTTCTGTTCCAGCATTACTATCACCATGGAGATGGACTTTAAATATAATGCAAATGAAAATGGTTACAACCAGGAAAGTACAGAACAAACAGAAATGAAGGAAGCAAGGAAGAAATGGCAAGAATAGTGATGGGAACGGGACAGATGAGCAACATGCGTTGCCAAACCTTAGAAAGTAAAATATTTTGTTCACATTAGACATTATTACTGTTTGGTATATAAACACTGAATACATATGAAGGGTGAACCTAGAAGCACAGAAATAAGAGCTACCACTGCCCACGTTCGTTCTAAAAGCATATGATCAGACCTTTATTCTGATCCTGGATTTTCTTCCTAGTTAATCACTGACCTGAAATGATATGCCGTAAGGCAGTCAAGACCTATCTCACCTCATTGGCTGCATGCTTGTTTCAGGGTTCCGATTCACTAGGTAGTGAAGCCAGGATCAAGGCAACAATCCTGAAATTTGCACTTTTACAAACAAGGTCAGCGTGGCAACTCCCATTTTTCTATCACACATTCCATTTAAAATTGCCAGTCATCAGAACCAGTTTTCAGGTGGTGGGGGTCCTCTCCGCACACCTTACAGCAGTCCTGGCCAAATAAGAACGGTGGTGCTCGCTTCATCAGAACCAGTCATCAGTGGGATTCTTCAACATTCTGCCAGATCAATTATGCTTTATTTTACAGGGAATTAAACACATCACATGACACAGTAGGACATTGACTGGTGTTAGTAATATTTTAGATGACAGGCTATAAACTTTTTTGGCTCTCCAGCTCGCTGACAGTTGAAATACCTTCTCTCCTTGACGATATTCCTAACACACAGGTCTTTGTGGTATTGTACAAACTGGTGGCACGTCATGCGGATTTCTTCTGGCAGCCGGGTCTCCTCCGGAGCCGCATTGGGTTCTCTGCCATTCCACAGGAATTCAAGTCTAACGTGCAAATAAGACAGTTCACAGAACAGCCAGACGTACCCAGGACTCAATGAACGGGTTTATTAAAGATCATATTTTGTTTACAGAAAGATTCAGTTAGAGAACAGACCCCAAGGGTGATGAGGTGAATAGACATATAGAGTGACGTACACTATATGACTGGTAAGCAGAATAGAAGATCGACTGCTGTGTGTGTTCTATTCATGAGGATCCAGAAACTAAGGTAAAAGGTAATCAGATAAGAAATACAGGGAACCAAGAATCCCTGTGTTAATATTTAGCTAAATATGTTTAAATAAGTCTGACAATAATTATCTTTAAAATCTTCATAGCAGGCACCATCAACTTAATTGTTTTCAGATCTTCATCTAAGATGAAGGTGGGCAAAGGCCTGTGGCTGTGAGAATCCTGCAATGCCTTATGGGATTTGAAGTTCTGGAGGGGGTCTTGGGGTTGAATCCTAGCCACAACCAGACCTCAACTTTGCTCTGACTTCAAACTTTGGCATACCACCTCACTATCCAATGGCAAACCTCTATTTAAGCCAACATAGCATCCTATTGGATAGTATGATGGTATAAGGTATGATGGGGAGAAGAGGGTGTCCATTTGTTTTAAAGAAAATTGGTTAGCTTACATTTATAGAAGTGTTCAGAAGAGTAACACGTGTGTGTATTTGTTTTTTTTTGGAATGAGAAAATATAAAAGGGAACCTGTCGCAAACAAAAAACTTGTGTGAAAGGGTTCTGATGGAAGCAGCTATTCCCTGACTTGTATTAGTTCTGGGGCTGTAAGGCTGAACCTATTTAACTTTATTCAGGGTAAGTCAATGGCTTGGAGCAAATGTCTTGGAGAATGGCTGCTTCCATCAGAACTTTTTTTTACACGGGACATTTTCTCTTTCCCCCATATGTTATTTATTGTGACCCATTTTCGCTTGAAAAGTGCATTTAAAAGCCTTTCCCCCCCCCCTCTTCATAAAAATGCTGCTTTCTGCCCTCCTAATGCAGTAACCTATTATGCTATAGTTTAAATAACAGGGACCCTCCTCTGTAGAGCTTTACTGCACAGGAAGAGAGGGGTGTTCTATTAGTGAGCACTGACTACTGAGTGCACTAGGTCCAACTATGGTGCCTCTTGGTTGTTGGACCGCACAGATATATATAGGCTCCCTGCACAACTGATGTAGCAGGAATAGGGAGGCAGAGCAATGGAAATGGAGGTCATTAGTTCAAGATCTACCTGATGAAGTATCTATTTTTGTGACTTCATTTGGGTTGTCATGGACAATAGCACAATAAATGGCATGGTAAACTTCAATTATTTCTAAAAAGTAACAATCTAAAAATGAAAGTTGTGTTTGCTGTGATGTCCTACATTACATCTCTCTAAATATTCATTTTTCTAATGATTATGATGAAATCAACAGGACCACAGGCTGGAACTAATGCAGTGCCTGTAATTCCAACATTGTGTACAGCTCCATAAAATATAGCAAGCCTTACCTTTTCTTGCATGGAAGAATAATCAGGTGTTTGTCCAATCCAAAAATGGCAAATGACAGAAAACCCTAAAAAGATCAATCAACAAGCAAAGTTTAAAAATATTACAGGCAGTCCCCATGTTACAAACATCCGACTTACATATGACTCCTAACTACAAACGGAGGCTATTACTGTACAGCAGGGGGTCCCAGGCTGCAGCCAAGTGTAATGCGCAACATTTCAGTCGTTGTAATGCTACCGCACTTGTGCCGACGAGGAGTGCCCGCCTTTTTGGGTCTGGTTTGTAGTACTGTACGTACATTACAGGAAGTTGGCTCCTGTTAGACGTGCAGACGAGTGGTGCCCGCCTCTTCTTCTGGGTCACGGTGAGGTTTTTACTGCTCTCTGTATGAGAAATATTTAATCTCACTTCTTGTCCTTGAGACAACAGGAAGTGAGAGGAAAATCTACCCCTGGGAAGGGAAATTCACTCCTGTAGGAGTAATCATGGAAAAAAGGTGTCTCCACTGAAGCTTTATCACCAATCCTTGTTTCCACGACAACCCAAAACATTTTTAAATCCAATTGTCATAGGGACAGAAAGTGAGGCGACATCTTCTGAATAGGGGCAAACACAGCAAAACAAATGTTACAGGGGGTTCACTCTTACCTATGCTATCCAAAACTAAAAAATGTTTTTGGACTGGAGTTGCACTTACATTTTTTTTACCTGTTCCAACTTAAACACAAATTCAACTTCAGAACAAATCTACAGTCCCTATCTTGTTCGTAACCCGGGGACTGCCTGTAAATGCAGAAAATTTATGTGGTGTTTGGACACCCTACAATCACCCCCTCCAAAGCCAGAAATAAGATACAATTTGCCCCTGCAGCAACCTGCATCCTCTATACTTGTCTGGTACACATGTCTGTGATGTCTAGGCAATGTAGGGGAGCTGAATGAAACTGCAGGAAATGGATAAGAGAAAGGGCAGCATAAGAACTGTACTGGAGGTCCATGGACACACACAGCCCTGTGGCAGGCCACGCCCCTTCCCTCTTTGATTGATGGCATCAGTATCCTCCCTTAGCAACCAGGAAGTTCAGGGAGAAAAAAAGTGTTGGGCCGTTTTTACTCTAATGCAGACAATGCATTAAGGTAAAAAACGCCCAGACCTTAATACTACTTTAAAAGGAGAACTATGGGGTTAAGTCTTTTCCCCATAGTTCTCCTTAGGGTAACGGGAGGACATAAACTAGCGTCCTCCCGTCACCCTAGGCTCAGTATACTGCGAGCTGTAGCTCGCGGTATACTGAGACGCCGCAGTATACCGCAAGCTGCTGCTCGCGGTATGCTGAGACGCCGCAGCTGAAGCGGATTCCGACAATTGTGCCGGGATCCGTCCAGCTGCGTGATCTAGAGGCAGAGCCAGCTGTACCCGCCCCCTCCCCGTCCGATCCACCAGTCAGCGCTGGCGGATCGGAGCGGGGAATCCAGTCCCTCCCCTGTCACGGCAGAGAGCCGTGACAGGATCGAGAAGTGAGCGAACGCCGGTATGTGTTCACTCACCTCCCGATCTACTGAGCCGACCTGTGACAGTCTCATTGTCACAGGTCGGCTAGAACTATGAGGCGAGTGAAAAGCACTCACCTCATAGTTCTCCTTTAACTGTACACTTGTATATAGAAAGCCCGATATATCACAAATTCTCATTCTGAAGTTCCTCCCAGCCAACAATCACATTTACACTTTGGAAGTTTGAAACAGACTGGTGATACATCAAGTGGAGAGAGCAGAAGTTACACAGAACCGGCTTTAGGAAGCCGACCCACTCCACATGTAAGGGACTCAGAATTCTACACAGAATTCTGATCATTTGTATAGCTCAAATAACTAACATTAGCTGTTAACATTTCTTTATCAAGCATGTTCGCAGAACAAATTCTGGCAAAACCTGTCAGCCAAGGCAATGCTTTTTCAAAAATGCAGCTTGTGGCATTTTCCAGCTACATTAATATGATGCAGTGTTTAGTTCAGGGAACAATCCACACAGGTATTTACTGTAAAATATTTCAGCTATGAAAAGCTTTAAAGTGACCCCGGCCAAAGCCTGTGATTTACTTTGGAAACAAATGATTACTTACTTGGCCAAAATTAAACACGGCACAAAAGAACTGAAGCTCAACATACAGCCTTCCTGGCTCCAGATTAAACAGCCACCAGAAGCAGCTGGATACATTCTGTAGAAGAGAAAATGTTGGGAATAAAAAATATCACATGAAAACTACTTACTGAAAAGTTTTCTCGGCAGGTAAAAGAGGCATAAACATGCTGACTAGTCCAGGCATGATTCGGGTGCATCATACTCCCTTCCAGCAACACTTATACAGTCTGTTTATTGCAATTTACTTTAGCCTCCATGTACTACGTATGCTACCAGAATGTAAGGAAAGTCCTTAACGTGAACTTAACCTTGATTAAAACAAAAGTAGAGATGTTCAGACACCTTGTGGTGTCTTCAGATTAAATTACAGGGTCCCTGTGAAGCCCCCCGTGGATCCTAGGCACAGGCTGTACACTTCCTCAGCATGTATCTAAGCCAATATTAAACACCCTTTCGCTGCCAAGCCCTCCAGAACTTAGCCCATACAAGCAGGGGAGAGCAGCGGGGATCCATGGAGACGCAGATCCCTGCCTGGAGTGGTTGACATTAATGATGGCTATTAATTTAAAGGGGAACAGTTCTGATATAAGTTCATGGTCGCTAAAGCAACCATGAGCTTATAGCAGAACGGTAAATGCCACCGATGTAAGGCATACTGACCTGGCGGTTTGGGAACAGTTTCGTTCCGCCGTATGCCTTACGTCAGTGGTATGGAAAGGGTTAAACGCCATCGTTTCATTCACTTACTGCCAAAATTAGGATTGGTGCCTAGACAGTTGAATACAAGAAAAGGGGCTCGTCTCCAGAAAGGAACCAGCTCAGTCTGAATGAGAAGGGGAGTTGAGACCTTGGGTACAGCTTGGGCATAGGGTCCACAAGGACAAAGGGATCAAACTGAAGACTGCCACAAGGTGCCTACACTTTAGCATTATTTTCCTAATAAAAACTTTAGCACTTTCTCATAGGGTTGAAGCATGCCTGCCCACTCCTGCTTCACATGCATTCCTATTAGCTGGTGAGGTAGGCCATCAGAGTAATGGGCAAATAGTAGGAATGCACCAATACCATTTTTTCCAGACCGAGTAAAAGCACTGATACTTTACCTCATGTACTCGCCAATACCAATTACCAATATTGACTAATGATTTCAGGACAGTGGTAGAGTGCCAGGGCCCAGTTGAAGCTGCAAACGCTGTGACCCTGGTAGGTCTGCCACTGACTCAAAGCAGTAGAGGAACTACAAATCTTAGCAATACTTTATACAACAATGCAGAATACCACCAAATGCAGGACTACAAATCTCAGTGATACATTATACAGCAATGCAAAATACCATCAGCTAGAAAGGACTACAAATACCAGCGATATATTATATAGCAATGCTGAATGGTAACTGGCTATAGGGGACTACAAATCCCAGCAATGCATTATACATCAATGCATAATAATATGAAGCTACATACTCTGTGCTACTCCAGGGTGCCAGCCCTGGAGATTTCTCCAACGGAGGATCCCAGGTGGGCTCTGTGGGGTCTTAGAGGGCTGTGCGGACTCTCAGGTGGGCTGTGCATGGTCTATGGTGGGCTGCACGGACTCCCAGGTGGGCTGTGCAGGGTCCATGGTGGGCTGTGCAGAGTCCATAGTGGGCTGTGCAGACTCTCAGATGGCTATGCAGGGTCTATGGTGGGCTGTGTGGGGTTAATGGTGGCTGTGCTGTTTTGTGTGGCGATGTGTGGGGTTAATGGTGGCAGTGCTGCTTTGTGCGTCATTGTGTGGGGTTAATGGTGGCTGTGCTGCACTGTGTCGGGTTAATGGTGGCTGCGCTGCTCTGTGATTGGCTGGGCTGTGTGGCCTCACCCGGTGTCCCGGTCAGTCTCAGCAGGCATTGGCAGTTTGGAGGAGGAGGAGAATTTGGCTGCCATTGTATACAAGCGCCACCGTTCACAGGAAAATGCCCAGTATCAGCACCGATACCAATACTGGTATGGGTATTGGTGCATCCCTATCAAATAGGAACGTTTGGAAAAGTAGCTTAACAGTTCTGAGTTCTAACAATACCCAGACGTGTCAGCTTTGCCCAATCAGAGGAGCCTGATATTTGAGTGAAGCAGAAACTACTAAAAGCTGCTGTGGAAATGCACAGGTACCTCTGGGTGCTTGAACTTCATACCTGTCAAACGTTCAGTATTATTAAATTAACATAGTCTTTTTAAAATCAGTTTTTAGATCAGGTCAGGTCCACTTTAACAGTTCATACCAAGGACCAAGGTATTTTTAATGCTGCCCACACCACATAAAAAATAATTCCTAACTAGTGCCCATTCTTCTACAATGGAGATCAGAGTTGTGGTGCAACGTGGTAGACAAACATGTGAAAAGTGCCTTATAGAGGGCAGTGAAAGCCATCATCAGAACATAGGAAACATTCGTTTTAAATGCATTGTGACTAAACGAATAGCTAAGCTGAAGGAACTTCTTCCTCCTTTAAGATTTTGAAGCTGGAAACCTCCTTCGTTTCAACACATATAGGCTTTGGAATATACCTCATATCAACTTATGACGGCACCATAAAGCTACCGATCCCAGAAAAGTACCAATACAATCAACTTACAGCAAACAGGCCAACAATGAGAAGCAAGCAGAGTAACACATGTCTGGCAATCTGTAAGTCTCCGCTGTGCAGGTGTTGTTGCTCTTCCTGGGACAGGGGACATCTCTGGGTGTTGCAGCGACTCAGACATTCATGTGCTTGTAGAAGGAAAGGGCAGAATTACACCAAACAGCGTACAAATTCAGGAATTATGAACAGCACGCATGGAGAAAATGTGCCCTCTGTCACAGCAGACATAATAGCTAGCTTGTGCTGGCAACCTGGGGCTTGTAATTCCTTCACTGATAGAAAGACACACCATGTCCAAAACTAAGTAAAAGGAAAGAGCGGAGGGGGGCGGGGCGGTTCAGGTTCAAAAATTCAAAAGTGACGCTAAACTTAAAAAAGTCAATAAGTATAAAGATATCTGCAACAGTTATCAAGGCCCCGGCTGTGCCAAAGTGCCAGGCGGTTCTGATAAGGCAAACTGAAGCCTTGAACAAGTAGGCTGTTTACTTCGTCATTTTCAGGTTTTGACCGGAGTGTATCTTTAAGAAGGCTAATCCACTACGCTATAAAAAAAAAGCCCCAGACAGGCAAGCTACATCCTTTGTATGATTTCCAGACATAACTTTCAACTTTGGCTAGGAGAAACGTTTAATTAAATTTAGAGATACTAGTAACAGTGTCAATACTAGTATCGGTGCCGATACCGAGTATTTGGGCGAGTACTCGTACTCGCCTAAATGTTCCGATACTGGAACTTCCGGACAAAGAGAGATCTCCCTCTGACCAGCAGTGCTAAGGAGCATGGAGCCAGCTTTCTAGTCAATCAGGAAGCCGGTTCATTACGTGCCGCCCGGCTTCCTAATTGGTTAGGAAGCCAGGCTGCCTAGCAACAAGTGAAGCTGGCTTCTGAGCCAATCAGGAAGCCTGGCAGCACGTAATGACCCACCTCCCTGGTTGGTCAGGCAGCCAGGCTGCCTAAGAACAAGTGAAACTGGCTTCCTAGGAGGTAGGTCATGACATGCCGCCCGGCTTCCGGTGTTGGTAGGCTTCCTGATTGGCTTCACTTGTTGGTAGGCAGCCTGGCTACCTAACTAATCAGGGAGCCAGGCGGTATGACATGACTCTCCTTCCGGCTTCCTGATTGGTCAGGAAGCAAGGCAGCCTTGGCAAGTGAAGCCGGTATTCTTTCGATAGACTTCCTGATAATCAGGGCACATGCAATGGTATCGTTACTAACGAGGACCAAAAGTTGGTCCTCGTTAGTTTAAGTATTTTGTTACAAACAAAAACTTTTACCTAAACTGTTGTTTCTCATTTATCTCCACTGTTACTCCTCATGGGGAGTGGCCCAATTGGCTGGAATGCTGTATAAATGTGTACAACCTTGGGCAGCCGCCATATCAATTTGAAGGTGGGAGTTAAAAAACACAGATCAACCTCCTATTTGTACTACCCCTTTGCAGCTCATATAAACAAGGTCTTAGAATGCACCAGGTTTTCATATTTCCTAGCAAATCAATGATGTTTTTATTAAGTATAATGAGATGAAGCAGTGTAGAAACAGATCTTTGCTGGGGTTTTATAGCTACAGTGTAAACCGGACAGTCTGCAAACTGTACCTTCCTCTATGCTGGGAGCCTCATTTATAGTCAGCACATTTGAAGAGTCCACAGGCTGGCACACACTTCCGTTCTCCTGACCACAGGCACAGATCTCTGTACAGATAAGACAGCACACAATGTTATTACTGCACTTCAGCCAATGCAATAGAAAGACTTTCTGTATTCTTCACATACACCTCTGCAATACAATTTTCTCAGATATAAAGCTGTATTTTTAGTTTTCTGGAAACGCCAGTATTTTACAATGTTATAACACAGCCTCAAACAAGGTGCTGTGACAATCGGGCCTTCAGGTTTGTGCACAGTGCCATACGTTTCCATGGTGCAGGTGAACCGACCACCATCTCCATGGAAATGCACGATGTTAATCCAGTGTGGGCAGTATACAGGACCACATCCAGCATTCAGCTGTACTGTGGTGAAGATTATAAGGTAGGACTCTGATGTGAAGTAGGGACTGAGGACTCTGATGGGGTCTTCTGAATGCCTTGTCATCCATACCAGACACCTATCTAGGAAAAGGGTCTGATATAGATGTTGGGGGAACCACACATCATTTTTTACATTTATGTTTTTCTATATATTTTTAAATGGTGTGCCTCAAGATTTTGCATACTTTAAAGGGTGCCATTACTGGGGAAAAAAGTTGAGAAACGCTGTTCTAGCACACTTCTCAGTGAACAGTTTCTAATGAGCATATCATTTCTACACATCACACAAGATACTAGAGTTAGCAATCCTGTAATACCCCTGTAAGCAAAAACACTGGCTTTGTGCAAGTTCCAGGGACTCTAGGGATAAGATCCTAAATGGAATTCCAAGCTCGGTCACCTCTGCTAAAAAAAAGTTAATCATCCTGCTGCTTTTACTCTACCCGGATGAGGGAACTGCTCTTGTAATTGTGCCAGGTAGGCAAAGTAAGAGATTCATTTGCAGAGATTTGTCACCGGAGTCTCCAAAATAAAACATACTAGTGGGAAGCTTAACTTGGCAGCAATTACTCAAAACGAAAAAAAAAAAAAATCCATTTAAGATGGACTGACAGCTAACATAAAAATAATCTGCATATCTGTGATATGAAAATGGTATGTCAAAATAATCGGCAGGTCCAGGCAAAAAAAACAAAAACCTAGGCTTTACCTGTAAAAGATGAGCTTGGTCCCACCCAGCCCCACCTGCTGAGCATCTCTAGAACCAAAGAACCAAACTTGACTTTTACATGAAAAGGTGGCATCTGCATAATATCCGGAGGCTTATATCTCTGGATCTAATGGTTTTGGCATTTTGTTTTTAGTAAAGGTAACCTCTACTCAGATTTGTCACAGGTTTACTTTACATCAAAAGTGAATTCAGGCTGCAGTTTTCCTTGTCTTATCTGTTCTGTCACCACGAAACCACACTGCAAAATGAAACTTCTGCAGCAGTAAAAGTCGGACCTAGTACTACTGGTTCATGCATGAAGATACAATGATACTCGCTCAAGAATTGCTCTATAGAAGGGACCCTACGGAGTCAGCCAAGTCCATATCCTGCTGCTATATTAGGAGGACTACTACAAAAAAAGGTCTGTAAAGCAGCTTTTAAACACTTTAAAAATGCAAAATCGATGGGGTACCATGCGCTCGGTTTGAACCCTACCAGACACCATCTGCATGGAGCTTGTGTGGATCTCCTTTGGGTACTCCGATTTCCTTACACTCTTGAAAAACGTACTGGTAGGTTGAGTAGCTTCCACCCAAATGTGTGTTCATGTGTCTTCCTGCTTATGGGCAGGAAATTGATGTAAACAGTACAGTGTTCTCTAAATTGCAGCAGAATATAGCAGACTTACATAAAACATGAAAATTAGTTTTTGCCTATGTCAATGAACATGGTTTACAGCCATAAAGGCCTTGCTTACCTGATCTAGTAGTAGAGGGTGGACTTGATCCAACAGGGCTGTTCGGCTTAGATTCAATTGAAACATCTGCAGTTCTATTAATGCTGCTATGGGAGGACTGATTCAGCACCTGGTAGTTGCCATCTTGTCCACTTCGACTCATGCACATGAGACAAATGCCAGACAGCAGAATACTAACAGACAAGATCACTGCTGTGCTGATGATCTGTGTTGAAACAGTAAAAAAACAGAGAAAACTGAATGTCTATTCAGCTGAGTTCGTTGTGGGGATCACAACCTTTTCTTTTTATACCCTCACTATGATCTAAGCTTCTCCTAAAGAGATGGTACTGGAACAAGGAGGCATCGCCAGACATTACTAGAAGAGGATATAATATTATACCTCATCAAGTGGTGATTACAAGGAAAAAAATGGACCCCCTTTCCCATTTGTGACACCTCTCACATGGTTTATTGGTTTAACTGATTGAAGGGACACTATGACTTTACCTCAGACCCCCACAGATTCTCACCTTGCCAGAGAACACATCTTCCTCCATCTCATCTGGTACATTCCCATTTTCTAGCTGGTGTGGCACACAAAGGGGAGCAGTGACATCACACCCTCCCTCATGTGACAGTGCTTCAGCCAAGCGATTGGCTGCTTGACCCGAACACGGTCACATGGGAGGGGGTTACATGCTCCCCATACCTGGAAGCATTGGGTATTTAACGCTTGCTGCACTGGCACAAGGAGCTGCATGCAGGGACGCACTGGAAAGGTGAGTATCAGGAAGTCGGGGGCCTCTTTACACATACACTGCCTTCGATGTGCAAAGTGACTGCCTTTTAAAGAACTGCAATTACTTTTATTACTTTATTTTTATCATATAGTCTTACCTGAGACTTCCCATAAAAGAAAGCAGAGTCAATGTTGTCTAGATCACGTTCCCCTACACTCAGAAGTATGCACACAATTAAGACAGGAATGCTGGTGGGACAAAAAAAAAATTATTGTAAAAACAACAATAATACAATTCTAATAAAGCTACATAGTGGGTTATAAAACACGGGTTCCACAAATCTAGCCTTATGCATCCCTTTTCGGACCTGACTGACACCAAAGATCAATCTGGGATTCCTTTATTGCTATGTATGAGCAGCAGGCAGACTTGATCCCTGGGTTACTTATAGTCAGGGCTTGAAAAATCCACTCGTCTGTGACGAGAGGACGGTGGAGCCCGACAAGCACCTTCCCGGCCAGCCGTTGTAATTACAAGGCCGGCCCGGGAGCTTTACATTCAAGCGATCGCTTGTATCAGCAGCTGTCACTGCCGTTGCCGGTCCCTAAAAAATCATAATTTTTTTTTTTTTTTTAAAACACATTTTTTTAAGTCCCCGTCCACCACATACACACTCAGATATGCGTCGGGTGCGCCTACGTGCGAAAATGCCGATTGCGCCTATTGTGCCGCACATGTTACATATCGCCGCAAACGTCGGAGTGAGAGCAATAATTTTAGGGCCATCAATCACGGATAACACTAAACTGATGAGCAGTAAAAGCGTTTTAAGCGTCACCTATGGGCGTTTCTTGCGATTTTGCGGGCGCACGCAATTTTAAGGCTTGACATGTTTGGTGTCTATTTACCCGACGTGACCCCGACTTTTATGTTTTACCAAAAATATGGGTAATAATAAATGTTTTATAACATAGTGTAGGGAAACTTTCTTTTTTCTTTTACATTTACGGTACTTTTTTCATTATATACTAAACCCCCGAGGTGATTATATACCTCCAAAAGAAAGCTCTATCTGTCCCCAAAAAATGTTAACATAAATTGCAAGGCCGATAGTCCGGTCATGCTGACTGGTGAAATTTTTGACTGACTGGTGAGACACCCTAAAATATTTCAAGCCCTGCTTATAGTGCATGTCCACTTTTGCAGTCAAAATTGAGAAAACCCCACTAGAGGTTTGTTATGCATTTCTATTCACACAACATATTCAGCAATAATTAAAGAAAAAAAATATATATTTTCTACCTTTTAGATCTCTCTATTTTTCAGGGCTTTGCATGCTCCTCTCTCAATTTCAGTAGCAGGAAACTGTGTGTCTGTCCTAACAAAGACTTAGGACAGATGAAGTACCTCCTCATTAACACACAATGTCTTCAGGTCTTTAACCCTCTGTTAGGACAGACAGTCCTGATCATCTAGTTTAAAAAGTGATCTGCCAGCACAGTACAGACAGGGGTAATTGTTTAAAACAAAATTCCCCCCAACCTCCCAGACAGTGAGAACTAAGCAGGATCTTTTAGTCCTGGGATTAGTGGAAAGAGCATCTAAAAAAAAAAAAAAGCTGCAACTTTTAATTTCTATTTCTGTTAAGTTAGAAGTAGGTGTTATCCCAATTTGGCTGCAAAAGTGGAAATACACTTTAGGTCACTACAGCAGAGTCATAACATGTCCATTGTGGGTAGGATACCTCTTAAATTTTCATCACACACACCCTGTCCAACATGAGCTACATTCCTAATAGATACTTACCCCCAACCAGCTAAAGCTATTACCACCACGGGAATATTCCCAACTTCTCTCTTCTTTAATAGAAATAAGGATAATGAAATTAGACCTGGAAATAAAATCAATTGCCAACAGTTATTTATGATTTATAATCCTTTCAGTTTTTAAAATCAATGACAAACACATAACTATAAGAGCAAAGCAGACTCAACTGAGCCCTACTACTTCTTAGACATGAAACCCTAAAGTTTCCTTCTAAAAGGATGGCAATTACAAAAATATTGTATTCTGGTAAACCTGTATGATTAAGGCCTTATTCACACTGGCGTACAATATGCTCCGTATTGATGCACGAATCATTTTATCCCATATGCAAATAAATGGCTCCATACACGTAGCTGCGTATGGAGCCGTATATTTGCATAAAGATGCGCAAAAAAAAAAAAAGGACCCGAGATGCGTCTGGGGTCCGTATTTTTGCGTATTGTACGTGCATATACGCACATATGCGTGTACAGTACATGAAAATTTCTATTAAGAATGATGCATTCTGGGATTGCATACAGTGCAGACATATACACACGTACAAATACGCGTATATACACAATATACAATTTTGCTCTTGCATTGTGTGTGTGAATGAGGCCTAATAATGTAATAATAATAACAAATATTCAGCATATCCATAATATCAATTTACTTCAAAAAGGTAAACATGCCTTTGGTTACATTTTTCACTAAATGTATATGCAGACCAGGCGGTCTAGAAAAAGTAACAGTAACAACAGTAAGTAAGTTCGGGGCAAACTTTAATACTGCCTGTGATACTAACGGGTTTCTTTCTTTCTTTATTTTTTTTTTAAGAAAAACATTTAAACCATTTGATTCAAATGTGACAGTTGTAAGCACCCCTAACAGTGTTATAGTTAGTTCCAGCCCCTATCACTTTTGTGAGATAGATAGATAGATAGATAGATAGATAGATAGATAGATAGATAGATAGATAGATAGATAGATAGATAGATAGATGCTAATGGTAATAAAATAATCATACTGAATACTGTTACCAGAACACAATATCTTTTCACAGGGGCGGACATGAGATGGGACTTTGTGTAACTGTGTGAATTTAATAAAAAAGAATTTTCACATGAAGTCCAGCCGGATGTTTTATTGTTTTGGCAGCAATATTTTTTTTGTTAAAAAAGGTGCAGGCACTTATCAACTAATGTGAACTACAAATTGATGCAGCACACATCTACCAGAGTACTAAGAAAAGAAAATACCTGTCCACAAGTATGTACTGTAGAGGGCGCTGTATAAGATAACAAACACTAGGATCTGCCCCACCACATTTCCCTCTCTTATTATGAAGTTCCACAACACCATTCCAACACAGACAATCAGCTGAAGAAAGAAGAAATACAAAATTAAAAATCATACAGAATTGTTGTATTAAAGTGAAATGTAGACAGAGCTATGTCACAGTATCAAAAAGGGGTACAGCTGTAAGATTACCCGTCATGCTAACTATCTGCATGTCCTAAAACCACCAGAAAAAAATATAATTTTGTGTCATGCACAAGAGTCATATGATCTAAAAAAAAATATTTTCCCTTTTATCAGGTTAATTCAAGATTTGGAACCCATGTGTCCTTTCTGTAATGTTTCCAGACCAAAGAATCTGGCCCCACTCAACATAATCTCATACAAATCATTAGGACGCACACCCAGTTCATTGTACTGTGAATGGATTAGCACACATAAATCTAATGCTTAGTTGGCGATTTCCGCCTCTTAAAAGCACATCTTGATTCTCAGTGTGAAAGTATTTGTAAAGCTTTCAGTCAGCACACAAGCCAATGTCACTTAGTGGGTTATTGTGTAGGACGCGATGTGTAAAATCATGAAAATCGCTCCATTTTTAAAGTTAATTTTCGCATAGTCACGTGACCGCAGTTCCCCCTAAATATTACCGGTTTGGTCTCTGGAACATATAGCTTACAAACTGATGACAGCTTTATTGATGCTATTTGGACTTTTGGAATTGTTTGCACAATACTAAGATTTGTTCATTGACATATTCACAGATACCTTACAAAGTAGATCATTCACATAGTTGGTATCATGAATTGATTTTCACCGATTCGTTTTTTTTATTTAGTTGCTATTGGTGGTAGCGCCACACTGTTTTCTGTCTTTAGTTTTGTTTGTGGTAACACACACACATTCTCAGGCAGCTGCACATTATTATTTGTAGATAGTTTTGAGCTCAGAAGTGTTTGATATTGACGCGTCACTTCTGGCAGTGATGACAGCACTATTCTGTAAAATTCTCTCCCATCGCACAATGTTTGACATGAAGGGGATTTCAAGCACAGATTCTGGGTTCCCACAATACCTGGGGAGGATGAGCCATTTATTTAGCGGCTCAATAGCTGGACTCCAGGAAAACCAGGTAATTTAGTTCTAAAGCAAAACATAACTTTTCATTTTTGCCTGGAGTGACACTTTAAGGTATATATTAATGACTGCTTTGCATGTAGGGCACCAGCCAGCACGGCACCGATTTAGCAAACAATGTGCATTACAGCTTGTAGACATTACGGAGATAAAGGTGTTTGACTAGCAAGGTTACATCAATACAGACACACAATCACACACACACACACACAGATTAAACTGGATGGACCCTTGTCTTTATTCAACCTTATCTACTATGTTACTATGTAAAATGAGGCTGCCAAGAGGCAAACATTTACGTGTCAGCTGTTGCCCTTTAAAAGACTGACCAAGGCTTTCGGCGGCAATGAAGGTATTGTATGAAAATAAAAGGAAAAAGACATGCACATAAGGGAATGTAAAATCTTACTATTCCCTTATTGGAAATGGAAGTAGCACTGTAGCAGAAATCTGTTTATAAACAGAAATGTAAAACAAATACAATGAATGATTTTAAAGTAATGGTCCTTCTTAAAAGAAGGCAGCACAACTTTCCTACCAGTGCCTTTATTAGCTAAAAAAAAAGCCCTCCTCCATGTGTCTCTGTTCCGAAGGAGTTGATGTCCCAAACTTCTGGCCTAAGCCCTGTCCACCTTCAATCTTCCATGTAAGAGTTGCACTAATGACCATTGAGCTCTAACTGGATAGTAGATGACAGCCAGACAAGGCTTAGCCTAGAAGGAAAGACATGCCTCTAATAAAGTGAAACTAAATCAGTGAGGTGCATGGAAGGGGGTTTGTATAATTGTATAAGCAAGCGCCTTATGGTACCAGTTTTTGGGAGTTTTTTAGTCTCACATGCATTACAATTGCTAATAAACCAGTTATGTATTCATTCAAAATAAAATTGAAAGAAATCCGATACAAGTACTTGAGTAGAGTCTTTTTACTAACTTCCTTTAATCCCCTATACACTAGGAGCAGGATGGCAGCATTGTAAAACAATCATCACCTACGGCATTGTACAGTTATCAGTCTAAGGCCTCATTCACACTGGGCGAGAATTATCCAGCAGGACTACAATCTTAATAATAATAATAATTCGTAAGCTAAATGTGAAATTGTAGTCTATCACGGGAGCGAGCTTGGAGCGGTGACTACTTTACAACACACACAGGGGCCATGGGGAACAAAAGTAGCCCCCCTCCAGAAGGAAGGACAGTGTCAGCACCAACTCAGAGATGATTTTAGGATCTACAGCTGAGTGATACACAAATAAGATACATTTCTGTTAATAGTTAAGGCACTTGAATGCATTTTTAAGATTTAACTGCTTAGTGTCACTTTAATGGCTCAGTGACAGTGCCCACATCGGTAAGCGGCAGTCCACCTGTGATCATATGTGATACGATTTTATGTGGTTTTGATTAGATCACTGGACACATCTATCCTGCATCCAGCAACAGTGATCCATTCCAAACCACATCACATCACATACGATTACATGCAGAGGGCTGCTTACAGAAGCAGCCGCGATCACTCGGTCATTGACTTGAACGGGTACAGCGGCTGCATCTAAAACAGGACATCTGATGTTCCTGCCGCAGTGATCCAAAACTATCCAGTGTGAATGAGAGGCCTAACCCAGGAAGAGAGAGCAGAGTGATGAACTCCTTTATTGTAAAAGCTTAAAGTGACATTAAAAGGCAAATTTTTTTTTTACCTCCCCCCATGTAAATGTTAGCACTTACCTTGAATGATGTCTCTTTTTCCGATCTTCCTCTTCTTTCCCCATGTTTTCATCTGTCCCTCCAGCGGTGTGACGTCATTCCGATCCAGCGCTGACTGCCCTGTCTCTCCGATCCAGCGGTGTCTGCAGGCGGGTGCACGCGTCCATAGACTTACCTTGCGTCTCTGCTCGTCTCCCGGCCGAGAATCGGAACTGCGCATGCACCCGCCCCAAGATCCTTTGCGGCCGTACAAGCAGTTCCTGATTCTCGGTGCGGGAACGAGCGGCGATAACGAGGTAAGTTTTAAATGATTTTTAGGGGTTTTTTTTTTTTTTTACACTTCTTGCCTATATCTACTGCATGCTAGCAGTAGATATAGGCAAAAACAACCAGAGGGTTTTCGGAACTGCGCATGCACCCGCCCCAAGATCCTTTGCGGCCGTACAAGCAGTTCCTGATTCTCGGTGCGGGAACGAGCGGCGATAACGAGGTAAGTTTTAAATGATTTTTAGGGGTTTTTTTTTTTTTTTTACACTTCTTGCCTATATCTACTGCATGCTAGCAGTAGATATAGGCAAAAACAACCAGAGGGTTTAGAACCCCTTTAAGGCCTGGTTCACACCTGGGCATTTTACAGTGCGTTCCTACGCGCTGTAAAAAGTTCAACATGTGAAAAACAATAATTGCCTATGGGCATGGTTCCCACCTGGGCGTTTTACAGCGCGTAGGAACACGCTGAAAAACGCCTTACGCCCAAAAAAGTACAGGAGCTTCTTTGGGGCGTATTTGCCGCGCATATCCATTAGGATACAGCCGGATAAAAACGTGCGGCACCAAACCCAGCCCAAACCCAACCCAGCCAGAAAGTCCATCGGCCAGTGTGTTGAAGCGTTGCCACTTTGCTTCTCCCTGGCCACAGAAGGCACTTGACACTTCAAGTGGGTCAAATACCTACTACCCATGCCGCACGCTGTTGTAGAAGAGAAGAACGACAGCGTGTAGTGGCTGAGCAGGATTCTAAGTGTGGAATACCTGCTATGGTCAGGGAGAAGCAAAACAGTAGCGTTTCAACACACTGGAAAATTAATTTTGCAGAAGATCAGCATTAATACAACTAACTGATACACAGGTGAATCTAAAAAGAAATATAAAAAGGCAAATTGTGTTTAACTTTAGATTAGGCTGTTACTGTATGATAAATATTACATGGTACATTACATTAATATCTACATTGTAGGGTTACACTATCAAAACGGGATATCTGAATTTCTATCCATAAGTTCCAAATTGAAAAAATAACAGCAAACAAAAAGGAAAAAAAAACAAAACAACTCACTTGAGCCAGAAGAAGATTTGCAGTCAACAAATGAGGAAGTTTTTTATATTTTTTGCTCAAAAGCAAAATAGCAAGCGACCAGACCTGCAAATAAATACATATATAAAATATCATTGTGATTAATGTGTATTGTTCCCTCCCTCATCCACCCCAGGTCCTCTGACGAAGTTCCTCTCCACCTTGGAGTTTCACTCATGTTTATACAAATGTATGAAACTCATATACTTCGACAAGAAAAATTGCACACATTATGGAATTTAAGGCAGCCCTTTCCCTTCTTCATATACAGGTTGGTACATTTTGAACAAGCGAGTGTTTTTTCCATTTTTATAAATGAGGATGGGGATAGCATCCAACTTATTACCCTCATGATAGATGCACTTTGAAGTAGAACCCCAGAAAAAAAACCCCTCTAAAATACACAGTAAAATGAATCCACATAAGGGGCAACTGCCCCCCGGGCCTCTCTGATGCCACCGCAAACGCCCCCTTGACCCCCGCTACCACCTGCACGCGCCCGTCGCGGCTCTGCGGAGGTCCACCAGGCCAAGGTAAGGTGACAACATTTTTAAAACAAAATCCGGGGATATTTTATCCCCGGGAGCATAAAACAAACTTTGTTTTTTTTTTTAAATATTCAACTGATCCCTGCATCCACCAAAAGTGCGGCCTCCCGTCTCCCACGCTGTTAGAAGCTGCATACGGCGTGTGCTGGTTACTACTTAAACTGGCACGCGCTGTGTGCAGCTTCTGAGAAGATACACTATTAGCGTAGCGGAAGCGATGGAAAATGCGCAGCCGGCTTCCTCGCTATGCTAATAGCGTATCTTCTCAGAAGCTGCACACAGAGCACGCCAGTTTAAGTAGTAACCAGCACGCTCTGTATGCAGCGTCTAACAGCGTGGGAGGCGGTGCTTATCGGTGGATCCAGGGATCAGATGAGCATTAAAAAATAAAAAATTGATGTAATGTTCCCGGGGGCGGTCTCCTGAATCCGGGGACTGTGCCCAGAAATCGGGGATGTAACAGAGTATGTAGCTTCATATTATTCTGCATTGCGGTGTAATGTATTGCTGGGATTTATAGCCCTCTATAGCTGACGCTGTTCTGCATTGCTCTATAATGGTATTGCTGGGAATTGTAGTTCTCTATAGTTGATGCTGTTCTGCATTGCTCTAGAATGGTATTGCTGGGAATTGTAGTTCTCTATAGCTGTTGGTATTCTGCATTGTTGTGTAATGTATATCTTGGAATTGTAGTTCTCTATAGCCGATGCCATTCTGCAATGCTGTACAATGTATTTCGGAGTTAGTGGCAGAACTACCAGGGTCGCAGCAGTCATGCACGCACACAGCCCTGACGAGGTGTTCCTCCACTATCAGTGTGCTTTACATTTCCTAAACCGATAAATACATTCACACTACTGTTACATTGATGGCAAAAGTGGGAGACAGGGGCGGGGAGAATGCGGGGAAGAGGCAGAGCGGGAGGGGGGCCAAGTTGCTGCACCATCGGCCTCTGGGTTGTACTTGCCCCCTGGGCTAAAAGTTGCCAGTCAGCCCCTGATCCACATACTTGAATTTCATCTGAAGTTTTGCAATTCAAGGTCAGTCAGTTCTGCGTTTCACATACCTCTACCATACTATGTAAGCACACAAGTGCTAGAACAATTTCCTATTTTTGCTGTACATCTTCTTATGTACCCCAACCTGCAATGAATCAGCAACACACTGCCAATTGACTGTCCAATGAACAAGCAGATGTAACTAAGGTACAAAGCTGAAAGAAGATAGTGGCCTGTGTGTCAAAGGAATATAAATCTGACGACAGGCTTTACAGAACAGAAAATTCTAAGACAAGTAAAACAGAACTCACTTGAAAAATGTCATCTGTACATTTAGACGTTTGTCTGGAGTTCCACTTTAAGTCAATGACTTGATAGAGAACTTTGTACTTTCTCTATTCACCTCACAAAACATTTAAAACACTTTGCAACGATCATTAGATAACAAAGTGATACGTTTTATAAATAACAGCACATTTAATTTAGCGGATATAAACTGAACATCAATGGTAAACTCACCAAAACAAACAAACTGACAATGCTGATATCGAAGCTGACATTTTGCAAAGACGACATCAAAGGTTTAGGATCCATTGATGGAATAGTCAGTAGCCAGGCTGAAACATACATAATTGGAGCAGATACAAAGGTGCTGATCACCATACCTGATGTGACCTAGAGAAGGAAAACAAACAACGCAGGGATCAGATTTTGGAATGTATGTCAACATTGTGTTGGAAAGTGACCGAACACTGCTCAGAAAAACAAACCTCAAACAAAATATTGTGCAATACCAAGAACAAAATGGAAAAAAAAAAAGGGGAAACAAACACTTATTTTGCTTAAGGGCAGGTATGAACCTGCCTGCAGTTCCAGTGCATTCCAGGTCAGACAAAATGAGACATGCAGTATTTTTCAGGTCTGGTCTGGAACGGACTGCGCCAGTATGAACAGAGCAGAGAAATAGCATAGGGATACATTCAGATGCATTTTGGGTCCGGAAACAATCTGGTCTGGAGATGATCTGGATGTGGTGTGAATGGGCTCTTAAAACAATAAAATAGCAACAGTCCCAGTAGTAGTGAGAGGTCAACCTGAAGGACATTCTTCCTTTTTTCAGCCTTACTAGTTGTGGAACTATAAGCTCTACCAGTTATAAAGAGGTCATGGAAACGTATAAAAGACTCCTTAAAACACAATTAAAAGGTGTTTAAAATTAATTAAAAAGGGAATTAAAGTCGTTTTATACACCTTTTATTATTGTCATTTTTTTGCAGGTTTCGTGCGTCTCCTTAGGTCCTTCTTTGTAAAACATGTTTACAGAGCTCAACAGCTGAAGCACCTATACCAATATTTTTACAGCAGCCTACATCTTGGGAGGTCACAGAAGCTTCTTTCCTTCCTCCTGGTCTGAGCGGCGCTCATGTAATGAGGTGTAAGCACTGCTCAGTCCTGAAGTAAGGCAAGGCCAAGTTGAGTTATCGTGTGCCCCCCAGTGCTGGATTGTGGAGGGTAAATTGATATATATTTATTAACAAATATTGGAGATCTGCTTCATGCAGTGGTTATAAAAAAACAATTACACTCGCTTTTACTTTTAAGCGAGTTAATTGCGACCATAACCAGAAAGCAGCCACATACAGCCCTGTAGAGCACCCACGAGTCTCACAAATAGGGATGCACTGCTATGAAATTTTCAAATGAAGTTCCTGAGTTGGACCTCCGGCCTGTCACCTCTTATACCATACCTCAACATTGGTCAGTGAGGCCACAATCACAGCAATGGATCAACAGCAAGACACAGGGGCAGCACGCCAGAGCTCTGACTTTAGAATTTAAAAGATGGTATTTACGAAATAGGCAGCCACCTCTGGGTTCCTGCTTTTCATGTATGGTGTCAAAAGTAACAGCTTTTCTTTTACTCTCTAAAGCCAATGACAAACTGCGTGCGAAGCCCCGCAGAGCGAATCAAAGCTGTCATGCACGGAGCTTCGCATGCAGTGTGTGAGCTGAGTGCAGCCAGATGATTGACTGCATCTTCAGCCAATCGGCTCACACGCAACAACTGGATGGAGTTCGTATCGTGACGTGCGGATTTATAAGCGCGAGCCGATTGGCTGAAGATGACATTTTTCATCTCGGCACGCTCCGCTGACGTGCCAGAGAGAAAATTTCATGACATACTGCACACGAAGTCAGCGCGCCACCACTGCGTGCTGCTTCGCGTGCAGTGTGTCACAGCCTTTATTAAGAAGTGTGTGTGTGTGTGTGTGTGTGTGTGTGTGTCATGCCCTCCTTAACAGTCAGGAAAAAAAAAAAAAAAAGGCACGCACATTATGATTCAGCTAACAAGTAATAATGTGGAATATCATTCTCAGAAACAAGGACTCTGGTATGCAAGCTCAGCAGTGAAACACCCTGAGAAGATTCTTAGTATAAATAATTCAATCTTTATCCATTACTTACAATCTCTACTTCCATGTTAAATTGGTTGGCAAATATCGCAACACCTGGTGCCACTGGGAAGACTCCATACAGAAATGCATAGTTAGATAAACTGGTGTGGTTAACCATAGAGTTACTCCGATCCAACAGCTCTACCATTTCCCTGCAGATAAGAGGCAGAACCAGCCTGAAGAAATAAGAAAACAAAGTAACTGACTGTATCTAGGCAGATCAATTTAAAGTGTATATTAACTATGCATGATGTAGGCAGCCATTTTGTTATTTAGGCAAAAAAAACAACAACTTGACAAATCTACTGAAAAATGGTCATGCTAGCATTAAAATGACACAAAGATAGATGAAGACTAAAATGATTTCCAAAAAAGAGAAAGCTTCTTAGAAACCGATTGGTATTGACAGTCTGTATAAAATGGTTTCTATAACTTTTTTTTACTGGTTTATGTTGTGCTTCACAACTGTCATATGATACCTTGACATTAAACACACATTTACTCTAAGTAGCCTAAATTCTGCCTCCCGTCAAGTCTTAGCTCTGCCTGACCTTCTGCACGTTATCTGAACACCGCTGCCTACTGTATGAATACCATAGCCACCGTCAAGGTCACCCATATTCAACCCTCAATGCACACCAGTGGGAATTTGTTTTAATCTTTACTTGCTATGTGAAAAAGGCA
>NW_017306312.1:949326-972137 GCF_000935625.1 Nanorana parkeri | reverse complement strand
TTACACAACGGGATCCCCTGTAATGCCCATCTGCTGTCTTTGACCCTACCCATGCACATTGCCTATTGGTCAGTCAGGTTGCTCATCATGGTGACAGGTCAATAGAATAGTGGGTGGGACAGGGGGATCCAGGTTAGCACATGTACCCTGGGTTTCTGAGGTATAGGGGCACCAAAGTGGGATCAGATGCAATGTGCATGCTATTCTTTGCACCACTGCATCATGGAAGAAAGGGTAGTCACATGCTCCTCTATACCTAGAAGTACTGGTTTTTGTTTTCAGTGGTTAATATGGAGCAGCAGGGCAGCAAAGAAAAGGGGAGAATGTCAGGCAAACACAGGTTCATTTTCAAGTAAAGTCTAATTCTATCTTTTTTTTTACCAAGTTTCACGTTACACCCATATTCAGGGTGGAACATAAATCATGCTCACATAAACAAGCCCCCCACTCCCAAACTGCTCCCCCTTACCAGAATACTGGGGTTTACCAAGTTTCATTTTACTCCCATACTCAGGGTAGAACATGAATCATGCTCACATAAACAAGCCCCCCCACTCCCAAACTGCTCCCCCTTACCAGAATACTGGGGTTTACCAAGTTTCACGTTACACCCATATTCAGGGTGGAACATAAATCATGCTCACATAAACAAGCCCCCTACCCCCAAACTGCTCCCCCTTACCAGAATACTGGGGTTCTTCTTCCCTGCAGGATTCTGTCTACATATAAAATTAGAATGCCTGTGTGTAGATTATAGCTTTAACAAAACCTGTAAATCAAAATACCCTAGCCCTTACCCCAGGCACACAGTCCTGATCCAAGCAATGCAAATGTACTGGGCTCTGGCCACTGAGAATAATAGCCACCCTATATTGACAGATGTGACCATTATTCTCTATGGCTGGACATAGACCTATGCAAGCCAGTGGGCTAAGTGCTACTGCCTGGGGCTCTTTTCTGAGGCATTTTTGGTGAGAGCTCCCAATTTATGTCCCTGTGAAACTCAGTATATTGTTGTGACTTGAACTACTTGTGACCTCTCTCTGGTCTGCATTCTACATATATTCTTATGGAGAATTCACTAGAGACCCAGTAACAGAGTCTTCAGTCTCCAGTGGATTCGTCAATGGAAAAAAAATGCCAAATCCAACTTGCAATGCAAAAATGGGAAATTAAATTCACAAAACACCCTGTGGATTTTGGGACAGGAAATGAGGGCACTCTGCCCACAAAGAGACACAAAACATTTTGGATGAAGTGTTCTTTGCTGTCATGCAGACTAAGGGCGGTAGCAGTTTCATAACAGAAAAAAAGAACTGCTCAAAATACCCATAACATGGAATGTGCTGAGTTTAGCCTTGGCAGGGCATGTACAAAGGCAAATAAGAGTTTCCATTGCTCTGCAAGATTGCCTAGTCAAACAGATGAGATGCTTTACAATCTAACGGCAGTTACACATTGGCAAGCTGAAACACAAGGGCCATAAATCATACTTACAGCTTTGCAGTGATAAGTAGAAGCAATGCAACGAAAGAAGATTTCTTGAGTTTGCTAGTCTGTCCGACCATTGTAAGGCCTAGATAAAATAAAGCTGAGCCCGAAAAAGAGCTAGCTAGACCTTCCAGAAAGTTCTCCAAGTAAATGGGAATCTTCTGTCCAAGTGCAAAGTTAAAGGCGATGCCTATAAATACCATAAATACAATGGGGTTTTGGAAGACACGGAGAAGTGCAAGTCCTAAGATCTTTAGCTTGCCTTGTGAAGCGACGGGATTTTCTCGCCATTTCTGGATCTCACAAAGAACAAAGCCCAACGGATTCAGCATCATGAGGGACACAGGGGCCACCAGGTATATATATTGGAGGTATTCAGGATATGTTGTTTGGTACAAGGCTTCAACTAGAATCAAAACAAACAAATGGATTATTTACAGATTAGCAATAAATCTGGGTAAAAGAAGAAGAAGATCTTGTTAGTCAATTATGTGATCACAGACGGCACAGGAAATAGAATTAACGGAGAACTATGGGGCTTTTCCCCATAGTTCTCCTTAGGGTAACGGGAGGACACAAACTAGCGTCCTCCCGTTACCCTAAGCTCAGTATACCGCGAGCTACAGCTCGCGGTATACTGAGACGCCGCAGCCGGAGCGGATCCCGACATCGATGTCGAGATCCGCCCAGCTGCGTGAGTGACAGCTGGCTCTGCCTATCTAGAGGCAGAGCCAGCTGTACCCGCCCCCTCCCCCGTCCGTACCGCCAGTCAGCGCTGAAGGATCGCAGCGGGGAGGGGGGAATCCATCCCCTTCCCTTTCACGGCAGAGAGCCGTGACAGGATCGAGAAGTGAGCGAACATCGGCATGTGTTCACTCACCTCCCGATCTACTGAGCCGACCTGTGACAGTTTCATTGTCACAGGTCGGCTAGAACTATGAGGTGAGTGAAAAGCACTCACCTCATAGTTCTCCTTTAATGGTCTAAGCCAGGGGCAGGCACTCCAGCTGTGCTAAAACTACAAATGTCATCATGCTTCTGCCTCTGGGAGTCATACCTGTGGCTATGAGAGTCTTGAAATGCCTCAGGGGGATTGTAGTTCCACAACAGCTGGAGTGCCGAGGTTGCCTACCCCTGATCTAAACAGCAAGTAATGGTAATATTGAATACTGGTTATGTAGTTCTGGGTGTAGCTGTGAGTCTGGGGGGTGCATTGAGCTCCTTGTGTCTCTACTACTTAGCACTAAAAAAAAAAAAGAAATCTGCAAGTTCAATCAGATTCCCCTCTTGCTATGGACAAGCATGGGCTGCCAGTGTCAGTAAATAAGAGCAACATACAGGCCAGGAATTTAGACACACATCCATTCTGACCCCTAATCCCTTCATGACCAGAGATTTTGCAAATCTTACCCGAGCTGACTGAAGAGAGATGCTGATTGGTTGCCATGGGAAACTGCTCCAGATTCTGTCTGCTCCGGTTTTGATAAACTCCCCCCAGTATATGTTGGTTAACTTTACAATTTACTTAATTGACTAATTTGCCTACCTAAATAATTTGTACCATGTTTTAACAAATACCTTGCTCAGGTTTTTCATTATAGGCTAACAAATGGACAAAATGTGTTTCAATTTCATATTTATTGTAACTCTAATGTCTTCTTTAAGGCCTTGTTCACACCAAGCGCGTTGCAGGAGCAGAGCAGTTACAGACCGGATCAAAACTGCGTCCAATGTATTCCAATGGTATTTTACCTGCTCTGGAACGCATGCAAACGCATCAAAAACGCATGCAAACGCCTTGGAACGCACCGAAAGCCCATTTTAATCAAAACATTTAAAAAAATATATTTTTACCAAACACGGCCCGGAACGCATCAAAAACGCGGCACAAACCACTGCACTGCGTGTGCAGAAACTCATGCAGATCTGGTCTGCATTTGGTGTGAACAAGCCCTAAACTGAAGAAAAATCAGAGAGGAAGAGGCAGCATTAGTAACCCATGGGGGTCTGCTCTATGCACATGTGCTGAAGGCAAATGCAAGCTGGCCAAACGCCAGTAGAATTTCATTTGATAATCTTTGTTTTCAGAATGTTAATTTGATTGTCCTGTGGTTCGGAAGGTCTACTTGGTGTCTGTTTTCTACCATAAATCTGATTTTCATTCAGGGATATTGGTACCTATTATTCCATGCATGTGCTAGGCACAATAGAAACCGGTTTAATAAGTCTGGATTAAATTCTTAGGAGCTTTCAAACTAAAATGAGCTGACATCAGATGATGGCAAGATGGAATGCTCTGCTGAACTATTTTGAACAACATTCTAACGGCGGAAGTGGTATCATCCTGCTGCCTGTGCTGTATGGCAGTGGAGGTGTATGAATTACAAAGATGGCTGACAGAATTATAAATACTGTCATATGTGAATTTCAACTGCGTATTTTATTTTATCCCTATAGTCCAGCTTTACACAAACTATACACAAGATTACTAGTGTACAAGATTACTTACCAATGGGATAGCCAAGTGCAAAATCATTGCTCTGCGTAGCAAATATAGGAAATAGTCCAGCTTTGCTCAAACGGGTTTGTGGATTTGCCACCAACAAAGTTAGCACACAAACTATGATGAAGACCGAGGCTTTGGCAATAACGATGCTGTAGAGGAACGACCAGTTGACGTCAGAAAAGTTTAGGACCACCATGTTTTTAAACAGCAATGCTGGAAGTGCAAACCGGGAAACATAGCTGCCTAGTCCTTTTGCCTGAGTAGGAGTTATCAAGTTGGCTCTGCCAGCAAAGTATCCACACATGATGATACCAAAACATTCCAAGAGAGCAGGAAGAAGTCTGTTTATGGACATAGTGGGACTGCCATTGGTGGTATTTGTGCTGTCGGTCATATTGTGTAAAGACAAGTTGCTCCATGCAGCTTCCATATAAGAGTCCATGTTTTCGGTTATTACTCTTAATGTCAGATCCTGTTATGATACGTGCAGATTCATGATGGCCTTTGAAAGAAATATAAATAAATATAAAATATATGCACAATAGGACCAGTCGGAGCAGAAGCAGGATAATTAGAGGAAACCCATACAAACCCCGGAAAAGCATACAAACGCTATGCACATAAAGTGTCCTTAGTGACAGCTGAACCTAGAGCCCCAGTGCTACAGGGCAAGACTGCTAACCACATAGCCACTTTACTGCACATCTTTACATAAAGCCACAGTCCTGTCAGTAGTTTTCCCTTTATTTTTTTTACAAAGTGTGAGAATTCATGTGGGTGGTGCTCTTGGATGGTGACTACAAAATTACAAACACTGTATATGTGATCAATGGAAATGTTTTCATCTTCCATTCATATGCAACTGAGTATTTAAAGGCATAGTGTGGCTTTTTACATTTCAAAAAAAAATGCACACGCATTAATAAAAAGGAAAAAAAAAAAAAAGTACATTGTGAAAACACACACACATGAAGACGGCTGTTTTGACTGGTAGCTTAAGAAACATTGCAGTCAATGGACAAATGCGCATACCAACGCACACGACAATGTGCAACATGCTTCTGCCGTGCATTTTCTGGCATTTCCATTGAAGTCTATGGGGGAAAACGAACCTGAAACTGCCAAAATAAGCTCATGTACTTTCTTTCTTTCTGCGTTTGGCATTTTGCTACTCAGGTGTGAACAGGGGCCATTGAAAATCATGGGATTTCTTGTGCTGGGCATTTAAAAGCGCTTTTCCTACTGCTCAAAAACGCCTAGGTGTGAACCTGGCCTAACAAAAGATACTGGTCAGTCTACAGACCCGGCATGCTGAGATAAAATAACACCCATGCACATGCTGCAGCCATGTTCTTATCATTTTAAACAGCAGGCGATTGCTGCTTAAAGGATAACTATGAGGTGTGATTTTCACTCACCTCATAGTTCTAGCCGACCTGTGACAATAGGACTGTCACAGGTCGGCTCAGTAGATTGGGAGGTGAGCGAACACATACCGGCGTTTGCTCACCTCTCGATCCTGTCACAGCCCTCTGCCGTGACAGGGGAGGGGCTTGATCCCCCCCTTCCGATCCGCCAGCGTTGACTGACGGAACGGACAGGGCGGGTACAGCTGGCTCTGCCTCTAGATGGGCAGAGCCAGCTGTCACTCACGCAGCTGGGCGGATCCAGACATCATTGTCGGGATCCGCTCCAGCGGCTCAGTATACCGCGAGCAGCAGCTCGCGGTATACTGTGGCGTCTCAGTATACCGCAAGCTGTAGCTCGCGGTATACTGAGCTTAGGGTGACGGGAGGACGCTAGTTTGTGTCCTCCGGTTACCCTAAGGAGAACTATGGGGAAAAGCCCTAACACCATAGTTCTCCTTTAAATACAAGCAATCCGACGGCTGTACAGCTGTCAGATCGCTTGTACGATACAGTGGTTTGTGCCCCTTCCGCCGGCGGTTTCCCAGGGCTCCACTGCGGGCCCGGCATGGCAGGTCTCTCCTGACTGATCTCTCCTCCGATCACTGGACCCGGAAGTGATGTGTATTACATCACTTCCGGTATCACTGTGCACATTCTTCGGCTCTTAGAGCCAGGAGAAGAAGCTAGGGATGCAGATCTCTGAGGTGTGTGCATGATTACAGAAGTGCATTCATTTTCACCTTTTACATTTGCATGCAGTTCAGCTTTAACAAGGATACACTCAAATTTAAAGTGTTATTAAACCCATGATCCAAAAAAAATGGAGAAGCATCATACACATACTCAACTGCCATTTCATGTTCTCCTCAATGGCCTCATTTCTGAGAGGAAGAGAACAAAAAGGTCTTCCTATGAACTAATGATGCACCAAACTTTTGGCCGCCGAAACATATTGCACTTTCGGCCGAAGTTGCGGGGCATCCCTGGTTTCTCTCTTCCCCTCTGGGTTGCTGCTCTGTGTCCCCTCTGGCACAGCGCAGCATCCAGCGGGGAGGAGAGAAACTGTCACAGGAGGCCGAGTGGGGAGGACAGCAATGTGAGCGGCCCACGTGTCACAAGAGGCCGAGCTCTCCTCCCGTACCGCTCAGCCTCCTGTGACAGATTAGGAGAGTGGTGTGGGGGTGGAGACAGCTGTCACAGGAGTCCAGGCCAATGGTGCAAGGGAGGTGTCAGCTGTCAGAGGAGATCAGCTTTCCTCCCCGCAGCGCTCGCTCAGCCTCCTGTGACAGCAAGTCAGGATGGAGAGCAGTACAAGCAGTCAGTGATCAGTGATCGCTGAGCGTTTATAAATAATTGGAGGATATCGTATGTTTACTGTGTCCCCAATTATTAATGAATGGGAAGTGATCTACATCACCTCCTGTCCATTCATGATTGTGGACACAGTAAACATTCTATCTCCACAAGTTATGAATGAACAGAAACACTCAGTTTAGAGGATTCCTGTTCATTGATCATAACAGGGACTGCAGAAAAAGAGATTGAGGACTGTGTTCTCAATCTCTTTCTCTATTTTAAAAGGGAAATATCAGGAGTCTGTTTAGACCCCCAATATTTCCCCAAAGCCCCTAAAAGTAAAAAACATAAAAAAATATTAAAAAATATAGGAAAAAAATGTTTTGGTTTCGGTCTGACATTTGAAAATGTAATTTTGGTGCACCTCTACTATGAACAGTTACCTCTGTAGCATGGCTCCATTGCCTTCCATGGGCTCCCTGGAGTCACCCTTGCATGCACGCGCCTGTGACTACATGCTATATGGAAAAAGCCGGCATACATACAGATAGCCTAGAACTGCAGTGCTGCTCCGCCCACCAGGTTTTAAATTGGCAGCTGTTACCTTGTAATCGGCCCTTGCATGTGTGATGTTAGCAGTGCGCACTTCCTGGCGGTAAGTTCAGGAAGCAGTGCAGACACTGGTAAAGCGTCAGTCATGTCTAAGGGCTTGTTCACACTAGTATCTGGTATTCATGTGCCCATACAGTGCTGAAGCACTCCATGGGGTCACATCACACTTTTTTTATTTTTGTTCGAACTTTATTGAAATGTCACAAGTGCAAACCCGTTGTGCCGTGTCTCACTGTGGTGTGCTTGAAAAATAAGTTTTAAACCATAAGTAGGAAAACTACATTTAGATTGCAGATATTAACATGGGTTGGGAGGGGTAGACATTAAAAGATAATTGAGGGTTTAATACTACTTCAATGGTATAACTAAATTATCCAGAAAAACAATACAGAGGAATTGTCATAGGATACATTTTCTGATGTGTTTATGAAACTGGAAACCTCATGTGATAATAATTACCATGTCACGATGTAATCCACATTATGTTCTTGCCAGCATATCAAGCTGCCAATAGAAACTGGCCAGCAAATTTAGAGATCTGTCTACCACCAACAATAACCTATGCATGTAAGAAAAGAATATAACCATCTATAGGCAGTGATAGATGTGATATTTACTTTAACATCACAGTGATTACAGGTGAAGACAGTGAATGATAAGCTGGTTTTATAAAGGAAATATATTTAAAGGAGAACTACTTGGAGAGAAAAATGTACTCTTCCCAATACTGCAGCTATCACATGTCGGCTCTAAAGCTTGCGAGCTGAGGGATCACAAACCGCTGATCGCTTAGCTTACAGTCTTCTCCCTGCAGAGAGCGGTGCCTATTCCTTCTCTGTTCCTTCAGTATTCTACTTGGAAGGACAGACAGGGGAGGGGGTGGGCACAGCTGGCTCTGGCTCTAGAGAGGCAGAGCCAGCTGTCAATCAGGCAGTGGGGTGGATCCCGACAATATTATTGGGATCTTTTCTGGCTGCAGTGCAGCTCTGTACCATCAGCATATAGTGGGCAATAGCCCTACCTTTATATGCCGAGTTTGGGTCACAGGAGGACATTAATAAATATACTCCTTTAACCCAAAAGAGAACGGAGACCAAAAAAAAAGGGTTTGGCTTTAGTTCTCCTTAAGTTTGTATGAAACACGGATTAGATAACCTGGCAAGTTTTTATTTAAACATAAACAGATTATGGAATCGGACACATTCTATACCATCCAACCTAAACTTTTTAGATACATAGTATACATTACTCACGTATAGCCTGCATTGCTCTACAACAATATTGCACACTCTACAAAATGCAGGTTGAATGGTTTAACCAGTTGACATCCGCGGTGTTAAACCCCCTTCCCATCCAGGCCATTTTTCAGTATTCAGCGCTGCGGTACTTTGACTGACATTTATATATCTAACAAATTACAAATCCTACAAAATAGAACACGTCATTGTGGAGAATTGGGAATGATAACTTTGGAACACTCAGACTGACTTATTTATAAAGCCAAATTGAAATAGACATTGGGGAGGAATTTATCAAAACAAATTGCAACAGTTTTAGTCTCTTAGATCATTTTTTTACGTTCAAATCTGCATTTTAACATGTGCGCCTGTTTTGAGCAGAGCTTGCACTACTTTTCCAACTGCACCTGTTTTCTTCTGCACTTGTCCTGCGGCTGTCTGAAACTGGAGCATCACCTAACAAAACAATCACAACTTAAGAAGTCCCCATGACCACTTCTTCAAGAAGCGACAGTTAAGCTTTTTGCCTGTCTTCTTTCCTAGAGTCTATTAAACCTCATTTATGAACAACATTACACTAGCATCATAAATATGGAGCAAAGTGCATCAAATATATTCCGTGCAAGTTCAAACACTCGCAATTGCTATGATAAATTCCCCACATTGTGTGGTAATCATTCATATTTACTGATGAGAAAAACAATAGTGACATAGGGGCAGACAGGAGGAATCACACACTGCATTGTGGGTATACGACACAACTAAAAGTCTTGAATACCAATGGCGGCTGGAGGTCTGGAATGCAGCGGACATGCACGAAATGTATGAAGAATACTTCACACAGCATGTTCCTGTGTCCCAGCACTGCTCTACTAGGGAGTATGGAGCTGCAGTGGGACTATACTACTCTGTACTTTTACAAACTCAAGTCAGCATCACAAGCCGACTCTAAGTATTGGGAAGAGTACATTTTATCCTACTTTAAAAAGAGAAGAGGGGAGGATATGAGGCTAATGGGCACTTAGGGAGGAGTGGAGTACCATAGGTGAAGAACTTGAAAGAGTTACGTCTCACCTTCCTTGTTTCGCATTGCAAGGAGAGGAAGTGCTCCCTCCGGGGAACTTGCCAGTATCTAATCAAGGAATAGCAAACATTATCTTTAAGAAAAGAACCTTTTTGTAAGGGTCGGAGGCTCTAAAGTGCATCCAAACTGAGGGGGAGGGAACTGCTTTGCCAGTGTGGAGAAGCATTTTTGCTGCTTCGAGAAGTTGTATTGCTATGGAGTTTTGTATGATTCTAAGGGGTAAGATGTGTTGTGTAACAAGTCGATTCTGAAGAGGGAGGGGGAGCGGAGTTGGGCCAAAATGTGTTTTGTAACAGCTTGTATCCTTCCACAAAGGAGTTGTGTGGGGGCAGGTCTACCAGGTATGCATGAGGGAACAGATCTCACCAGAAGGGCACCAACATTTGTCAGATGTAACTGGAAATTTGTAAGGGGCAGGTGAAAATCTGTAAGGGGAAGGTGGAAATCTGTAAGGGGAAGGTGGAAATCTGTAAGGGGAAGGTGGAAATCTGTAAGGGGAAGGTGGAAATCTGTAAGGGGCAGGTGGAAATCTGTAAAAGGCAGGTGGAAATCTGTAAAAGGCAGGTGGAAATCTGTAAGGGGAAGGTGGAAATCTGTAAGGGGCAGGTGGAAATCTGTAAGGGGAAGGTGGAAATCTGTAAGGGGAAGGTGGAAATCTGTAAGGGGCAGGTGGAAATCTGTAAGGGGCAGGTGGAAATCTGTAAGGGGAAGGTGGAAATCTGTAAGGGGAAGGTGGAAATCTGTAAGGGGAAGGTAGAAATCTGTAAGGGGAAGGTGGAAATCTGTAAGGGGAAGGTGGAAATCTGTAAGGGGAAGGTGGAAATCTGTAAGGGGCAGGTGGAAATTTGTAAGCGGCAGGTGGAAATCTGTAAGGGGCAGGTGGAAATCTGTAAGGGGCAGGTGGAAATTTGTAAGCGGCAGGTGGAAATCTGTAGGGGGCAACTAGAAATAGTTCTGCCTACATTTACCATGATGTTGTAGCTAGTGTAAATCGCTCTCATCTTACCTCCTACTGCAAGGCAGGAACCTGCCCGAGTGTATTTTACTGGAATATATGTGTCAAATGTGTTACTGTGCAATGATGAATACCTACCAAAAACAAAAATTGCTGACATTGTATTCTATAGTCAGCATTGCTGCAGTGCTCATACAAGAATATGTTTCTAAATGTAAGATCTACATTTGTAAATAAAGACTTGACGGGTGTAGAGTTCACGAGGATGCCCATGCATGTCTTTATCATCTGCCGTATATTTGTAAACAAAAAGCGGACAAGGGACATGAGAAAAAAGCAGCAACAAAACAGAACGCAAGCCTGAGATTCCTGATTCCACCACTTCAGGTGATCATAGAAAAATACTGAATGCAGCCATTTTTAATGCTGATTGTTACAAGCTCAGGAAGAATATTATTAGTCCTCATAGCACAAAATCCTGACAGAGGAGAGGACACCTGTGTGCAGAAAAACAAATGGAGGGAACAGCACTAAGTATACAACATTTCTTCCACATACTAAAACCAATGCTCAGTCTATGCAGTCTGAGTCTTCAAAGCTGAACTCCGGGCACAAAAACGATCATATAAATATATTCCACAATTGCCGCATATAAAAATCCACTTTGTGTGCACCAAATGCTTTTCTAAACCCAGAGATTACCATATAAAAAACATGTCTGTGCAGAGAGCAGAGTTGTGGGGGAGACCCAGCAAGGCCACACCCACTACAGGCTGCCTGCAGAAAACTACAGGAGGGGGCGCATACAAGACCAGTCACTTGCACAAGGAGAGAGAGCAGCAGTGACCGGTCTTTATTAAGGTGCCGATACACTGTACGATCATACGAGAATCGCGGGAAATCCCGCGATCGTACGATAATCGCAAAGTGTATGGAAGGCGTGCGACCGTCTCTACTGTACGGTCGCACGTCTTCCGTCGAACAAGCAGGCTGGAAAACCCGCCGAGAATTGTACTATTCTCAGCGGGTTAGTGGCCTGCTTGTTCGACAACTGCCCGTTTGCAGCCATCGGAAGCCCACCCCTCATTGCAGATGATCGCATGTACGATCTGCCTGTCCAAGATGGGCAGATCGTACGTTTTAAAAAAATTACTTTACAACCCTCACAAGACAAAAGTGTATGGCCACATTTACAGGAAGCTCCTGCCAGGGAAAGTTTCACACTGGAATACTGCACAGATCTGGAAACAGAACCCAGAGATTGAAGAAGTATATAACATTCCCTCTTGTAGATAATATTTGATTATCCCGGAGTTTAGCTTAAAAAAAAAAAATCCAGTTACCTGTCATTAGAAGACGGATAGGCCACCCTTTGTATTTTTGTTTACACATCATGGTGCACAATCATGTGACCACCATCTGCCACCGTGCACAGTGGTCACCTGACTATATGCCACTGTGTATGGCAAAAGCCACTGCTGAACGGCGACAGTCAACATGATCGCCCTCTGCCACCACTGAACGGCAAGAGTCACGTGATCACCATCTGTCACCAATGAAGGGCAACAGTCCCGTGATCACCATCTGCCACCTTGCACAGCAATCAGGCAATCACCATCTGCCACCATTCTTGGTGACAGTCACATGACCACCATTTGCCACCACAGGTGGCGACAGTCATGTGAGCGCTTGGCCTGGTGGCACATTCTCTGAACATGTCATAAAGACATAGATGGGCTAATTACTTAAAATTGAGGAAAGAACAATCAGCACAAAGTTGTCACCCACACCAACCAATCATAATGTATAGCAGGTAAACCTAAAAGGTTCCTAATGACAACAGATCCAATGTTCTGCTGATTCCCCCATTTCTAATGCACCCTCCCTATACCATAGCGCTGTCTTGCAGCATGCAGGGTGAGTGACACCAGTCCTGCACACAGAGTCTCTTGGAAATTGGAATCTCATTACATGACAGTGTGCGGCACCTCGGCTGCAGTAAACATATTGCTGTCGTGTGTCGGGCTCGTCACACATGTCAGGGAACAGTTACGTGGTGTATGTCCGTACCACCACCTCCTCCCCTTCCTTTTCTCCATTGGGTGGTCTTCCCGTTGTCCGTATACATGCCCCGTGTTTACCTCTATCACCGGCAGCAGTCACCACGGAGGCTCGTTCACCTTCCCCATCCCCGGCTCCGTCAGCCGCCGCACTGAAGGGCCGGCCGCAGCTTACACTTGCGTAACTTCAATTACAAAACAACATTCCCTCATTCAGCGGCTCGGCTCAGCGCAGACCAGACGCAGCTCCGCAACCAATAACGGAGCAGAGCTCGACCAATCAGCGAAGCCTGCGACACTCCGGCCATCCAATCAAAGACGCCAGGCGGGCACGGGTCACGTGAGCAAGAACGGCACATAGTGGGAGGGAACTTGAGGAGAAAATATTTAGCGTCGGTCAATAAAAATGCAGAGCGTGATGAGAGTGAGCGAAGGCTCGGGCTGAGCTACTGAGAGCTGAGAGATTACACCTCATATGTGGGAATGCCAACTAATGATTCAAGAAAGATTGTGTTGTAGTGTGTTGGTCATAACAGTTTAATAAAGAAATAGGCTACTAGTCTGGAATGTAAATGATGGGACTGTAAATTGTGACCCATCTGTCTGGATATTTTTATAGCAGAGCACCTAGGTGACCATGCCATTATAATTTCAGGACAATGACTACCCATGGGCTCATAAAGTGGCATAACTATAGGCATAGCCTATAATTAATACTCTAGCGCCCCTGCCGACCAGAGGGCGCAAACCTTGTTTTAGAGGTCTGTGGAATAGGTGAACAGTTTTTCCTAAAGGAGAACTGTGAGGTGAGTGCTTTTCACTCACCTCATAGTTCTAGCCGACCTGTGACAAGGAGACTGTCACAGGCCGGCTTAGTGGATCGGGAGGTGAGCGAACACATACCAGCGTTCGCTCTGCTCTCGATCCTGTCACGGCACTCTGCCGTGGCAGGGGAGGGGCTGGATTCCCCGCTCCGATCCGCCAGCGCTGACTGGCGGAACGGGAGGGGGCGGGTACAGCTGGCTCTGCCTCTAGATAGGCAGAGCCAGCTGTCAGTGACGCAGCTGGGTGGATCCCGACATAACTGTCGGGATCCGCTTCAGCTGCGGCGTCTCAGTATACCGCGAGCAGCAGCTCGCGGTATACTGCGGTGTCTCAGTATACCGCGAGCTACAGCTCGCGGTATACTGAGCCTAGAGTGACGGGAGGACGCTAGTTTGTGTCCTCCCGTTACCCTTAGGAGAACTATGGGGAAAAGCCTTAACCCCATAGTTCTCGTTTAAGGGTATAACACGTGAAGAGAGGTGGTGGCACCTTGTTGTGAATACACTAAGGGCCAGTTCACATCAATTGCGGTGCGTTCCAGAGCGGTAGCTGCTGGAATGCACAGCAGTCGCACACTAAACTCCTCCAACCTGACTGCAATGCACCGCCATGCCCCCTCCCGCCCCAGAACAAAGGGAGGAGTTTAGTGCACTATAAATATGAGAACAACTTTTTTTTGTTAATTGCATTGCTCAGTGTTTTGCGTGATATGCACTATTGCACATGAAAGATGCCACAGGTTACCTGTGGCATTTTTTTATAGGGGCATCTTTTAAGTGCAATATTAAGCCCCCCACCCCCCCTTTCAATTGATATATATATATAATATACCTGTGTTTGTCAGAGACTGGGTCTGTGCCGCCGGATTTTGTCAGGGACCATACACTGCGTGGTGGAGCCAGAGGATGATTATCTCCCTGTTTCCCTCTGATGTCACTTCCTCCCAGCACTCAGCACTGCCACAGAGGAGAGGAAGCGGGAGGGATGACTAGGCAAAAGACAGTGAGAGAAGCCGACAGCAAGAGCCGACAACTGATAGTATGTGCGGCTTACTTAGAGAGCCACAGTCCGGTTTGAATAATGTGTCCGAGCATCAGGTGGGCTGAAACTCGGGCACAGGATTCCAAACCCAGACTGTCCAGGTGAATCCCGGACGTGTGGTAACCCTAATAGTAACAAAGACGGCTGCCATGGGGCCTGGGGGTGGAAGGGGGTGACATTAGGTTGTTGAGGAACATGAAATATAGAACATGTGATGATAACACAGTACTGTATTATTAAGGGTTGGAGTGGTTGCAGTGGGCGACAACTGTAATTCCCCCTAAAGTTACTGTACAGTGTAGAGATGACTTCAGATGCATAGGAGGAGTCTCTGGTAACTTGTCATCATTACTCACAGCACAGAGAGAGGTCATCAGGAGGGCCCCCATTACATTTTTACTATTGGGACCTCGTGATCTGTAGTTACGCACCTGGGCTTATACATATGAGTTGTGCACCTGTGTTATTGCAGACAGTGGTCTTCCGACGCTATGAACGCCCCTATGGACCAAATCATTGTTCTATGGACTTTCTGAATCTCATCATGTGGCATTCAGACCAGCACGATGCAAAGCCAAACCTGCCTTACTTGGTTATGTGAACTGAGCTCCTCGGTTCTGCGCAATCTTTCAAGCCCGGTGTTTGGGGAACATACAGTAGAAGACCTCAGATAGACTCAACGGTGCACACTGTCACACATGTCTTTATCGTTTATTGAGGGACAAAGCTTCATTCAATAATAGGCATGAGGTTCTGGTTCACCACTACTGTGGGTTTGCGGTGAATCCCAGGGAATCGAATGTTTGCAAATTACAAACTTTTTCCCCGATAAGTTTGTAGGTTCGCCACCAGCAATAAAGGAAAAACCTATAATACAGTGCATAGCCTCTGTCCCAGGTCAGCTAAATCAGAAGAGCCCAAAATTGGATAACCCAGCCCCTTGTCTATAAAAGGGTGGACTCGCAGCAGCCATGTTGCTCATGTGTCGGAGCTGTTAGGGGGCTTTAACAATTCTGTGTAAGAAGATATTTTTTAATGTATTTATTTTATTATCCTCCATGGCGATGCCTGGCTTCCAATGTTTTTTGTTTGACAATAGGTTGCTCATTAGCTCAACAAATGGCCAGAACTGAATAAGAAAATGTGTTCCCCCTTCGACTTCAATGGGGACCTTTGTGTACTATGTTAGTTAGCCTCAGAGCGCTCTCTAGGTCTCTCTGGTGGGACCGAGCCCCTGAAGGCTCACTTTGTGAGTATGCCCATGGACGGGGCAAAGGTAACCTGGAATGTCACTGTGGATCGTCCACCATCGTTGAACTAATTTATTTTACAGTATGTTTGAGCACTGGGAGCTAGTACATTACTGGTAATGTATAGCACCACCATTTTGTCAGTCTACTGCGGAAAGGGTTAATACGCAGGAGGTGCAGCGCCGCACATTCACACAAACTAGCGTTCTCCAGTCACCCTAAGCTCAGTATACCGCGAGCTACAGCTCGCGGTACACTGAGATGCGGAGCGGATCCCGACCTGGATGTCGGGATCCGCCCAGCTGCGTGAGTGACAGCTGGCTCTGCCTATCTAGAGGCAGAGCCAGCTGTACCCGCCCCCTCCCCTGTCCGTTCTGCCAGTCAGCGCTGGCAGATCGGAGCGGGGAGGGGGGAATCCAGCCCCCCAGTGAGCAAACCCGGTATGTGTTCGCTCACCTCCCAATCTACTGAGCCGACCTGTGACAGTCTCATTGTCACAGGTCGGCTAGAACTATGAGGTGAGTGGAAATCACTCATCTCATAGTTCTCCTTTAATTGAATGCAGCAGGTTACTGACAGACAACAGGATGTAGCAAATGATTGAATAGACGGTATTTGCAGGTCAAAAGATGATAATGCCTTCTTGTATGTGAGCATGTGAACACATAGCCAAGAGGACATGCGGCCATGATGTCAGAAAAGACTCATATGGAGAAGAAGGAGGAAATACATCAGAAAAAGGGAGGGAACAAAGAAAATGTGGTGCACTAAACAAAATTACCACAAGATGGCAGTATATGAACTAGCTATACCATTGATATATAATAGCTTATGGAACATTAACCATATAAATACTCAAACCAATAACTTGCATTCTAATGCAAAAGCTGTAACAGGCCACTCATATTGCAAGGGACATGGGCTTTTCTTGCTGCCACCTACAGTGACTTGGTCAGCTCCAGCCATGTGTCCTCTCCTGATTTTGGCAGCTGGTTTGTAAGTACCCAAGGTTTTTTTACATGGTGTGTAAAGTTGGCTCAGTGTAGCAATGCAACATGTAGTCCGATTCCTAGTGCAAAGTGAGCAGTCCCACTGTACCAGGTTTCCCCATTTCACTAACCACTCACAGTTCCAGTGTGGCCTGCAGTCTCCCTCCTCAGGGACCTGACATAAACAGAATGGATCAATGTTCCCTACTTGAGCCCACACACTCCTTGGAGTCTCCCCAGCTCCATCAGTGTGGACCCCTCTAACTTATCCAGAGAGGAATTCTCTACAGCTATGCTCAAATTACAGAATACATTTCTGCACAAGTGTATGGACAAGTTTCTACATCTTGTCCTCCAAAATCGTTATCTGACCTGTAGCTGTAGCAGCCTCTGATGCGGATGTGCTGTTGGATGACGTCTCATAAATCTGTTCTGGATTAGTTTGTTCCTGAGGAGTCACAATCAGCTGACATAGCTCCAAAATGTAAAGATACCATATAGGTTCTCATTGGCTTAGTGCAAGCCTGCACTAGAACAGCCTATGGCTGATACTAGTGCTGTTACTAGTCTGGGATCTCTAAGAGGCCACACAAATGTTAAAAGCTTTCCAGTACACTCCTTACTTGAACCTGTTCTGTATGGAGACTGAACAAATAATTCTGATAAGTTTTTTCACTCCTCTATAAGGGTTTACTGACCAATAATCATTCGAGGAGGTTTATATTGAAAAGAGGGCTGTCCCCACTGTAGACTCGGCTTAATAGAACACTGAGCGTATCTGTTGCAGATGCGCCAGTGTTCAAGGATCCTTTTCACAAATGTCCGGAAACTCTTTCCACATCCTTGTTTTCACTAGCAGGTCATTCTATGCAACAGACCATAGCCATGATATCTTTTTGTCAAACCTTAGGGAAATAGACTATAAATATGTCCAAATACCTTACTGACCATTTAGCCATAGAGCACTTAGAGCTTGTGCCTACAGCCCTACACTATTGCTTAGACAGGATAGTAGATAGGGGACTCATTCGGGTATGAGGACAGACTATCTGTGAATATGCTGAGAACTCTCTGGCTAAAATGTTGGTCCGTGGAACTGCAATTTAAGAACATTTGCTTTGCATGCCTTTTAATGACAAATGTCTCTTTGGTGGATCTTTGGACAATTTCATACAGGACAGTACTGGCAGTTAGAGTACTTATTCGTCTCAGTAGAAGAAGCCTAGGTCTCAATCAGATGAGGATCCTCCAACCTCTGAAACCAAGAAGATTCTTGGCTTCTACTAAGGGACACAGGTCACACCTTTCTATGTTTATGATCTACTATTCTTGCTTTTTTTCTAGAAAACTGATGCATGCTGGGAGTGAGGGGGGCTATACCTGGCTGGCCAATGTCTTTTTTGATTGCCAGTATCTAATTCTTTCTAAAGGTGGCAGCATAACCCAGTTTTCTCATATAACTGAATCCTGTGTCCCTTAATGAATTCCAAAAAAAATGATTTTACAGTAAGCTCAAAAATCCTGTTTCCCAAACAATGACTACCTATTGGGTTCATACATATGGGTTCAGAATGCAATGGAGCATCTAGTGCCTGTGTTGCTCCAGGCAGTGGTCTGACATTGCTCTAAAGGCTCCCTTTAGAGAGAAGCAGTGTTCTTCTCGGAATGAATAAAATAAATTACAATTGTGTGCGCACTGACACGTGGACACTGACACTCGGGAACATGGACCACTTGCCTTATTTTTTTTTCTCCATTATTCATTGTGGGACACAGTGCTGAATATTCTGTAACTTACAGGTTATGCTGCCATCTACAGGAGGTTTTGAACACTACATCAATAACTAAAAAGGAGTCAGGGTCCTAATGGCCAACAATTACCCCCCAGGTTGCAGCCTTAGTTTAGTCTTCAAGAGGTAGGACATCTTTCTCCAGCTCTCCTACATTAAAACTTCCCTACTAATTCCTCTTCAACCTGGTTTGGTTTTCAAGCACGCATGGCTTTGTACAACTGAAATAAAACTCTTTTACCTAGTAACAAATCTTCCCTTTCCCCCATATATTCTTTTCCACTGCTGGTATTTCATTACATCTCCTTTCTGATGGTATACCACAAATCTGTTTTGTGACCACTTCTCTTTTTTGTGCGTATGGCCTTAGTCAGCTTGTTTCCTTTTTGGATTTCAAAATCACCTACCAGCTAAAGACCTCAAAAGCATCTATGTGGTTAAGACTTGTAATGATAGTAATAAAGTAGTCTACACTCTACGGGATGACAGTTTGCTAAAGCACAGTAATCTTCTATCTTTCATATTCAAATCTTAGCTGAACAAACTGAAGAGAGAAGCTGATTGGTTACTATGGCCAATGACTACAGATTCTGTCTGCTCCAGTTTTGATTGATTCACTCCCCCGTGTTATTAACAGTTACAACTTTTTCATCAACTGTTTTCACTTTTGGGTCGCTGTGTAATTTGTAAAGTAGCCACTGCTCCAAACTCGCTCCTGTGATGGACTACATTCTCACTAGAAATGAGTAAACTAAACGTGAGATTATAGTCCACCACTGGAGCGAGCTTGGCTACTTTACAACACACACAGGGATCATGGGGTACAAAAGTAGCCACCCTCCAGGAGGAAGGACAGTGTCAGCACCAATAACAGAGATGATTTGAGGATCTAGAGCCGAGTGATACACAAATAAGATACATTTTTGTTAATAGTTAAGGTACTTGAATGTATTTTTAAGATTTAAACAGAGTTTAGTGTCACTTAAAGTAAGCAACCGTAGAAACCACTTGACCCACCGTAATATAACCGACCACTTCACCAGGGATGGCAGCCGAGCGTTTGCTCAGCCGTCCTTGTTTGTTATCAAAATGGTGTCAGGGTTTCTTATCCTTCCCGTGTGCAGTCGCTTGCAGCATGGCTGAGTTTGTGACACTGTAGTTGCTCTTTGGCAACCTCTTATGTCCAAACCCGCACACATCATCACTCTGCTGCACTGGCTAGACTCCTGGGTAATTCCTGTCCCACAGTGATGATGCAGGCACCAGGTCACTATTTAACCACACCTTATCCATTCAATCTCCACCCTTATGTTTGTTCTGATCAACCAAGTGTGCTGCCCTTTGTTCCTGTTCTCTGTGTATGACCCTGGCTCTGGCTGACTGATTTCCGGGTTCCTGACTCTGGCTTTGTTTCTGTTCATCCTGCACTCCGTGCTCCCTGACCTGGCTTGGCTGACTACTCGCTTTTGCATCTGACCCCTGGCTTGGCACTGATGATGTCCTGGACTGTCTCCATTGTTTTTTGCCATTTGTTTATTGCTGTTTTCAATAAACTCCTTTATTATTTTAAACCAGCACTTTAAGTTTCAGTCTGGATTCTTGGTTCCCTAACAAAAGGAGAGACATGCATGGCTAGATGTAACCGATATTGCAACAAAGTTAATATATGAATCTGATTAAAACAATAAGAATGTTATAAAAAATACAGTAATACCTTGGTTTACAAGTAACTTGGTTTGAGAGCGTTTTGCAAGACAAGCAAACATTTCTGAAAAATGTTGCCTTGATATACAAGCAATGTCTTGCAATAAGAGCAAAATTCTGTAGAAAAGCACCACCCAAATAAGGCTGTAGCAGTGCGAGCCATGAGTCTGTTTAACGACAATGCAATGTCACATTGGATAGATTCCTTGTTAAGGTTTCACGAAATAAAAAAGATTCCATTGAGCCGAGAGATAGCAGGGATTCCGTTAGTGATAGTGAAAGTCGCCCTACACAATAATTCTCCTCTCTCTTGTCCCCCTCACACCAGCCATGAAGGTACCGGTAATCTGTTTATTTTTCTTTATATTTTGTACAGTATTATATTACAGTACAGTATTGTAATCATTTTATATTAATATTTTTGGGTTGTGGAACAAATCATCTGAATTTCCATTATTTCCTATGGGGAAATTCGCTTTGATATACAAGCGCTTTGGATTACAAGCATGCTTCCGGAACGAATTATGCTCGTGAACCAAGGTATTACTGTACTGAGTTAATCGTGATGTTCGTTTGGCTCTAAAGAAGGGGGCGTGTCCCCGAAAGCGCGTTCAGTCAAAACAGTCTGCAAGTCTGAGCAGCTGCTGTATGTGAACTGGTTCTCTATCAGTGTTTCCTTCAGGTTATCATAATGGAAAAGTTTACTGATGTGGTCTATGGAATCACTTAATTTAAAGTATTATGTGAGTCTATGGATGTTTTTATACAAGTTCCTTTATTGTACAATATTACACAAGGGAAAGACGCCTCTTTTTCTCTTTTGTTTCTATTATGACTTTCATATTCTGCCTTGGTTTGTGGAATTCATGTCCCCACAATCGCAGGTATTCATTGCAATATACAAATCACATTTTTAATCTGCAAATACTGATTTAAAGATCTGCAAGTCAGCCATAAAGAATAAAAAAGTATTTGCAATTTGATGTTGTCTGTGTGCTTTATCCTACATAATCTCAGATGAGTGTCACCTGACCTGGTCATTTTTAGGACCTGTTCACACCAGGGTGTAGCGGGAACCCAAGTTCCCGCACATTTGCCAGACTTTGTTTCCCACGTTTGGTGCCCCCATTGGTCCCCATTGCGTCCCTGGACAAGTGTATCATGGAAAAGTAGTACATGTTACAAATTTGGCAACATGCATCCCGCATTTGTTTTCCACATGTTCATGCACCTGCTCACACACACACACATGCACACGTGAAACAAATGGCAAACACACTCATCAATTCATAACCAGCTTTAAAGCAAAGTGCACATTGAAGGGCTTTACACAGTACAAAAGCAAAGGTTTCCCAGCACACTCACCAGGCAGCCTGCAAAAAAATCACTGCATAACTATTAAGGTTAAAACCAGTTTTAGTTGCACATTTTTTGCAAAATACGTGGAAGCCACACTACCTCGTCAAGGCCCCTCTTTATAGCGCGGTCCTTACTCTAATCTATGAGAGCCTCTATCTTGGAGCATATTTATGGCAAAGGATTAATTGGGTGCAGGTTCACCAGGAGGTAGCCCAACCTCCTTAAAGCTGAAGCCCCCTGTATGTCCCCTGTGGGCTTAAGCTGCCATTGTGATGTGCGTGGCTCATTGTGTGTCCCTATACCTTTAAGGAGGTTGGGAACGTTTGCTTCTCACAGACACAAATACCTGGGGAAGAACTGTGTTTGATTGATCGCGTTTGCAGTGCCATAACCTAATGATGGCAATGAAAGTGCGTTCTGCGTTTGTGCATGTATCATGAACCTGGGTTGAAGCACGCACTTCTGTGCACATTCGACAGGCATTTACATTATTCCCTGGAGTTTTTGGGGCCTTAGCCAGATGAGTTGACATGCAGTAGGCCACCGTTGACTCTTCTCCTAATGACCAGCTTTGCAAACACTAGCTGTGGGTGCCATGCCTATTCTGGTTCTCGTCACCTCCCACATGTGGACCCAGTGAAAAAGGTCAGACCACACACCCCTCATCCGTATTGCTTTATAGTTATTTTATTAAAATAATTGGACAAAGTACTCCATAGGCTGTCCTACTATGATGTATTTTACCCCAGAGGTGTTTAATCGTAGAGTCATAGATTCTCTATATACCTCCACAATTAAGCCACAGTTGGGGACAAAATGCATTAGAGGAAGACAGCATGTGTATTTCTTTGTCCACTAATTTAATAAAGTTACTGTGAAGTAATACAGATCAGTGATGTGTGGCCTGATCTTTTTTTTTGTCAGAAGTTGACAATCTCATGTCTATGGCATAAACTGACCATTCACCAAGGGACCAGACAGGTGTGAAAACTTTGCCCAAACTTTGTGTTGTGAACCAAGAATCCCTTTTTGCATGCAGAGAAATGCTAGAAATATGAGTATATAGCAGTGTGCAGATGGTTCATTCAGAATCTTTAGTGTTAATATGTATAACACTAAAGTGACTCTCACCCCTCTAGCACCTCACATGTTTTAAACATATATATAATATATATATATATATATATATATATATATATACA
>NW_017306312.1:921850-949289 GCF_000935625.1 Nanorana parkeri | reverse complement strand
ATTATATATATATACACACATACATATATACATATATATACATATATATACATATATACATACATACACACACACACACACACACACACACTAATTGAATTTGAACACAGACATTTCTTCAGTCCATATTTTTATGCTTCCATCTGACCAACAAAAACATATATATCTATTAAACATATTCAACATATACAATATAGGCAACAATATATCTTGCCTGAATGTATGTATAAAGATGGCACTTTCAAAATACAACCCAAAACCATAATTGGAGCCATATAAAGTGTCTATCTGTCCTATCCGCCTCGTTCCCTCTACTAAGGTTATTATAACAGTACAGGTGCTCTGTAAAACCCCTGTACTGGACATTGATGAAATCATTGTTTGCCAAGTCAACACATTAAAAATAATCACTAAGATTTTTTTTTAACCAATTTCTTTATTTAGATTTTTAAAATTTTCAACAAGGATATTTATTGTGTCTACTACACCTGCGGTAACATTACATACAACGTACATTACAGAAAATGTACATTAACCCAGACAGTGAACATAAGCAAAGTCACATACAGTCTTGTGATACCGCGCTTAGATTTATCAATAGGAAGAGCCGATATATTTTACTTTAGCACTCACATGAATGCAATCAATAGTAAATGGAGTACAAAGTGGGTCAAATGATGCAACAGAGATATTTTAGTTATATGTGGGGTCTGGTGATCTGAGTCACACCCAGACTTCTTTTATCCCCTGAAGACTCCAGCAGCCAGATCAGTGAGTAAATTGTTGGTTGATTAGTGACTGCAACCAATTAGATGGCGTGTCCCGCTGGTTGTCTGAATACAATAGCCGGCAGGAGGGATTAGCGTGGATGGGTCAAGTGAGTGATTATGAGAGAAATCTAAAAGGTGTATAGCCAGCTTTAGTCAGCCATAAAGTGTTGTATGTATTTCTTCATCATCTCGAGTATGACTCAGGGCCCATTCACACCACATCCAGATCATCTCCAGACCTGACAAGATTGTTTCCGGACCCAAAATGCATCCTAATATATCCCTATGTTATTTCTGGCCTCTTTTCACACCAGCGCCGTCCATTCCAGACCAGAAAAATACTGCATGTCTCATTTTGTCTGGTCTGGAATGCACTGGAACTGCGGGCAGGTTCACACCATTTTCTGGTCCAGATCTGGTCCGGAAAATGGTGTGAACCTGCCAGGGCTATATCACACGGATCCTGTGGCTGGCAGCAAATCGCTACAGGAACTACTTACCTGGTCCTATTGTGTCAATCCCTCACTGGCTGAAATCCTGCAAAACCTTGGTGAGCAGTAACACAGTGAAACTTTGCTGGTTGGCTATTAAGGGAGCAATGCCAAAGGAGCAGGTGAGTGTTTTCGCTGGTCTCTTAGCAATCCTATCACTGCCAAGTTGCCTCCAGCAGTAGGATCACTAGTGGTACACTAGAGGCAACTGTTAGCTGGTGTGCACGCAACATGGCTACAGAGATCTCACAGCTGGAGTCCCTTACAGGCATACAAAAATGGTGGTAGGTTTTAATTTTTTTTACTAGTGAGTAATGATCAGCAAATCTGATTGGATTCACTCTGCCAGAAATCTAGCAGATTTGCGCCAGTGGTTTGTTGTGCAGTTGAGATTTACGCGCCGGCACATCTGCTCCAGTGGTTTGTTGTGCAGTTCAGATTCCCACACCGGAACATCTGCACCAATGGTTTGTTGAGCAGTTTAGGTTCCAGCACTGGATTGCTGCTGTCAATGAATTGGTAAAGCTTTTGTATCTCCCGCTCAAGACAAAACATGGCCTTGTGGCTGCACCATGTCATTTTTGTGCAGGAACCCTTAGTTGGGCTTATTAATGCCCAAAATAGGTGTATATGTTTTATAAGTATGCAAAGCACCTATAGGACCATGAGCTGCATCAACTGTATGAAGTGCGGCCACCTACTGGCCTATTCCTAGAATGACCGGAGATCATGGGAAATTGCATTCTGTTCATGTTCTGTTCTCCTGACCGCGAAGATCACCCGTTCCTGGCAATTGAATGGTAAGCCAGATATACCACGGATCTACGTTTGGAAGAATCAGTTGCAAGTGCGTCACTTTTTTGTAGCAATCGCCATGTTAGCAGCACATTGATTTCAGCATGGGCCCTATAGTGCCCACTTAGAATAGCTCTAACTACCATCTACCAAGACCTGAAATATCAATTTTGGGTAGACTAACCCAAAAATAGTTTGCATTGCTACAGAATGTTTCCCTCAAATCAATGTAAATAAAAGATATTTCATATATTTGTTCAGTTGAAAGGCATTTGTTTTTTTCAGGTTAAACCCTAAAAAGCTGAATTTCAGGCAGATATAAAACGCCAGTTAAGGAAGTCATCACTAAAAATAAATGTATTTTTAAATGCAACAAGTGTAAGTACTCGAATTTGCCTAGATTTCAGCTTTCCCAAACTCCTACACAGCAGCACTCAGACTCAGGAGTCAATGGCAGCATTAGGAGCCGATTAGGTGTGCAGCATGTTTGGACAAGAAACATGCTGACAGGACAAGAGCAGAGCGTGATGACCGCATACGTCTGCAGCTGATCCATCACCATCCAGTCACAGGATCTGGACTGGTGGTTGGTGACAAATCTCTATTGTTTAACTGCAGTTGAAAAAAAAAAGTCAGGTCACAAAGCTGGCTGTACTGTCCACCAGGACAGTGTAAATCTGAGAGACAGAATGACAAATCTTTTGGCTAGAGAAACAGCTCCCATACATTATATGCATGTCAACAGTTTATGCTGTTGGCCTGGAGTTCAGCTTTAAAGAGGAACTCCAGGATTTTCCAAAGTTAACCTTTGCAGTGGGGCTACCCCCACACTGCAAGGGTTAACTGCTTATTTTGGTCTAGGGTCGAAAATAAAGGAAATCTTTATTCCGTTCCCTAAACCAAAACAAGCAGTTGACACTGGCAGTGCTGGAGTAGCCCCAGTGCAAGGGTTAACTTTAGAAATCCTGGAGTTCTGCTTTAATGAATATACACATCTAACCCCTAGTGATGAATTGATGAATAACGAATTGGTATCTGCAGAGTTTTTTATTCTCCTGAAATATATACATACAGATTTGTGTAATATGTTGATCGCCATGCAATTAGTTCAACATAATTGGCGGGATTCCTAAATGGTGCAATTCTGTGTACATCAGAAAGCTTTACATACAAATTATTAGGAAAATTAAAACGTTTTTATTCTCGCTGATATAAAAGAGTTCCCGTGCTTTTTTCTCACAACCTTTAGGATGGCAACACACAGGTAATGCGATCGTCAGGCTCCTAAAAATGGTTTTCCTGCACAGAATGATGCAGGGCCCTATCAGATCTCAGCCTTGTGATACTTGGTCAGTTTATGATTATTTGTAAAATGATAGATGGAGCCTGGTGGGCTCAGCCCCAATATACATATAGGAAACTCCATCAGTGATAGCAGTGATCCCTGACTCTGTTCTTGTCTACCTAGGAGCTTTGGATGCCCTCCTTGTGTGTTCCAGCACCTCCTGCTGCATTCGCCATATTATAATAAGAAATACAAGTCCAACAGGAGAACTGGGAACCTCTCATAATGGTCACAACAGGTGTGCAGACACAGGAATGAAATTTAGATATGTCGCCAAAAGAGTGCCAGGGATGTCTAACACAGATGATGGGCGGTAGAACACCCCAGGATCTAGCAGATATACCACTTTTGGGTTGAGTCTTGCTGTTGCAATTCATTTACATTTGTGGAACCTGTAAGGTAAGGTGACCAGATTTTTAAATTAAATCAGGGGGCCTTTTTTGTGTGTGTTATACTCACCTGATCCTTGGATCCACCTACGAGCGCAGCCTCCCGTCTCCCACATTGTCAGAAGTTGTATGCAGAGCGTGCCGATATTTATTTAAACCGGCGCACTGCATGTAGCTTCTGACAGGCTGCGCTATTAGCATAGTGGGAGCTACGCAAAATGCGCAGTCGGCTTCCGCAGTATGCGAATAACGTATCTTCTTAGAAGCTGCATACAGTGCGCTCCGATTTAAATAGCAACCGCCATGCGCTGTATGCAGCTTCTGACAGCGTGGGAGGCTGTGCTCGTCGGTGGATCCAGAGATCAGGTGAGTAAAAATAAATAAATAATTTTATGTTCCCAGGGACATAATTTGTTTGAGGACGGTCTCAATCTGGGGACTGTCCCCGCAAATTGCGGATGAATGGTCACCCTACTGTAAGGGCCAAGTCAGACTAGCAATCCTGTTGCTGGTAACAACGCCCAAGCAACATGATCATAAGGCTTACCAGCTTGTATGCATCACTTCCTTGGCGGCTGGATGGGTGGGGCATCACTCTCGCACAGGCAACTGGCATTCTGCAGTGTTTTTGTTGCATATTTTATTATGATAGCTGTCACTGGCGAGTTTTAGCCAGGAACAGAATTGCTTTTGTAAAATGAGCCTAAGTGTTACTGAAATGCAGCAGGGGTCCCCTCCCCTGTATAAATCTCAAAACTGGATGGACAGAAATAAAAAAGGTGTACCATATATTTCATCTTTATATTAAGCTGTTTGCCTGAAGTTCAGCAGGCTGAATGCCTAAGCTAAGTGGCGTCCCCATAATGAGACTCAAGCAGTGCAAGTACCTTGTAGTCCCATCAGAAGTCACAGAAGAGGAGGGAGACACAGCACAATTAGCCAACCTAGTGCAAGAGCAAGGAACCCTGGTGGTAGGAAGAGAGAGCAGAGTGAAAGGAAGAAGAGCTTATCGGTCTGCTGCTTCTCCTTTCGCTGTCCAGTCCCTGGGTGGGGGGGGGGGGGACGTTACCTCAGGACAGGATAAACAGGAACACAAATCCTTCAAAAAGTAAAACAGCTTTCATATATGTACTTCATCTGTGAATTTAGCTGTATAATGAGATATAAATATCCTGTATTCCTTTAGTTTTACATGTAAGAAAGTTAGTACTACGTTTACATGAGACATTAATGCAAAACTGCAACCTGGTTTAAACTGGCTATAGGTATAAAATGTATAATTGCATTTCAAAATGATTACAAGGGTAGCGCCAGCACCACCAAAAATGTGTTATATCATATACTATTCTAGTATTAAAAGCACATTGATCGCCTCTATACCGAACTTCTATAGTAACTCATCCTCACAGGAAGAGTACGGTCTTATGGAAAAACAAGCATGTACATCCTACACTGCTGTCTAGCATTCTACATGCCTGTTAAAACCCAACTTCAGCAAATAATTTGATAGAGTGGAGTAGGGTTAGCACATCTTATTGCTCATAGCACATCAAACTATGCTGCATAGGGGTCTTCAGAGCCATTCATGAGGGTAGGTGCACAGTACAAACCAACACACCAAGATGACATTCTATAGCATTGTATAATGAAGTCCTATATCAGAACAACAAAGTTTCTGGGACATGGAGGCCCCTTTATCATCAGTCATAACATTATAACCACCTGCCTGACATTGAGTAGGCCCCCTTTTGCTGCCATAACAGCTCTGACCCACTCTAGACCTCTGAATGTATGCAGTGGTATCTGGCACCAAGCCATCAGTAGCAGATCCTTTAAGTCCTGTAAGTTGCGAGGTGGGGCCTCCTTTGCTCCCCAAGTGCATCAATGAGCCTTGACCATCCATAATCCTGTCACCGGTTTTCCTTCCTGGCACCACTTTTGGTAGGTTCGGACAACTGCAGACCGGAAACCGGAAATCCCACAAGAGCTGCAGTTTTGGAGTTGCTCTGACCCAGTCGTCTAGCCATTACAATTTGGCCCTTGTCAAAGTCGCTTAAATCCTTACACTTGCCCATTTTTTCTGCTTCCAACACGCCAAATCAATTTTAGGGACAGAATCTTCACTTATTGCCTAATATATCCCACGAACTTCCAGGTGCCGTTGGAACAATATAATCAATGTTATTTACTTCGTGGTCATAATGTTATGGCTGATCGGTGTATATCAGGTCCAGGTTTTGATGTTCCCTCCACAGACTCACTTCCCTATCACTGCATTCTCCTTACTGTAAAACCTAAGAAGTACTGTGTGTGTGTGTGTGTGTGTGTGTGTAAACACACACACACACACACACGTTGCTAAAACTACTTCCTCAGCCAATTCATACAGAACTTAAGACCATGCTCAATGGAGTGTCTACATTTGCCTGGGAATTCTGATCCATACACGATTCCTTAGCTGCAGTCAAACCTCTGATTTTGCAATGCCAACTTTAGGCAAACTTGTGTCATCTGTGACAGCAACTGCAGTGCACGCTTCCTTCCTACCTAGTACCTTCCCCCTTGTTATTTTCCAGCAAAAAAATTATATAATAAAATGTGCTTAGAGACAGGACTACACCTTCTCATTCTCTACTGCTATAATGACATCATGTAGCATGATGACATCATTATCATAAGAATTACTCATTGGGTGCCTCTGCATACTGTTTTTTGAGTAAGAGAAACCTCCACAAACGCAACAACATGTTCAATATGTGGTTGCAGCTTGGGCCCCTTCTAATTTTGGGTTCTGGTGTGGCTGCACCCCATACAACCATGTAAGTTTCAGAATGGTTATAGACATCAGTGATCTTCAGGACATGAATATTCTGTCCTCTAGTGGAACACAAGGAAAATGCAGCTACAAAACATATTTGGCCACGGATGTAGAAACGACATGTTAGTGCATATCATCAAAAACAGCAGACAAAAAAAAAAAAAGAACTGTTTGATCACACTTTAGCATTAAAATACATTAAAATTGCAGTTACATTGTACAATCATATTGCAGTGCATTTATAACAGCACTAAGTTAAATAAGAAAATACAACTACTGTAGGTTTGCATAATAAGACCATAGGAAAATCAAACAAAGCAATGACCTTATTATTGATGATGCTGCTGAAAAGACTAAGAGAAAAATGCAAAAAAAAAAACCCCAAGAAACCTTCATTGTATAAAAATCCATGGATGAAATCAGTATATAAAAATAGAAAAGAAGTAAATTCAAAAATGTAAACTAACATAATAGGATTATATATTTACCAACTTTGTGCTTTTTTGCCTGGAAGTTAAAGAACAAACACCGTTTATGCTATCCTGTGCATTGCTTATCTTGGGAGTGGAATGAGCAATTTAATCACCAGCTCCACCCAAAATGTTTTCGTCTGATATGGTTACTAGCAAGTTAAATCATACACTAACTCCTTATACCTGACCGCTGCAGCTTTTACATAGTCGTCGGTGTAAGAAAGTGACCTTCATTGTGGCCCTGCCAAAGAGGTGACATACCAACGGGTGGAAATCTCCCTCCTGGGGTCTACAAGACAGGTATAACAAGCTAGTGGGTGATTCAACCTACCAGTGCATGCATGAGTGAATTAATAGGTATATAATAGAGATTGTGTTTATAAACGTTAATAAAAAATAGAAATGAAAAAAAAAAAATGCATCTCACAGTGCAACAGTATAGACTCAAATACTCCCGAAAATACTATAGGTGACCATACAGTGAAGATCTTGCGCTGACAGTATTTGCCTCTTTTTCATGCTTTTGCATTTCTTCAACCAAAGATTACATTAAAAATACATAAAATGCTCAATTCTTTTTTTATCGGTCAAAAAAAAAAAAATCAACCAGCCATTGACTGGTCATACGTTGCACAATTAAAGACTAATCAATGTGAGGATCACTTGTAGCAATTGTTGCAGGCTATGTAGTGTTAATTAACACTTCCAGCAATATGAAGTGATCATTACAGCACACAGATTTTAAAACGTGCTGCAAAATCGCTGTGCAAGTGGACGCTAATCGTTTCCAATCAGGCAGAAGATTGTGCTGGGTTCTTAGTGGTCCAGTGATCATTCAAGTATGTTACCAATCCTGCAAAGAGCACAACACCGACCAAACATACAACTGCTTTTGTTTCTTAGGGTCCCCACACACTTTACGATTATCGTACGATAATCGCGGGAAATCCCGCGATCGTACGATGATCGTAAGGTGTGTGGAAGCCGTGCAACCTCTACTACTGTAAGGTCGCACGACTTTAAACTTACGGACATGTTTGAAAACCCGCCGAGCATCGTACGATGTTCGGCGGGTTTGTGGCATGGCCGTACGATAACAGCCGCACGGGCCGGTGTGCGCAAGCGCACACTGCGCGTTCGGCATTGCGGTCACCGGAAGCCCGCCCCTCAGGGGGCGTGGCTTGCGATCATCGCAAGTACGATCTGCCTATGCAACATAGGCAGATCGTACTTTTTTTTAAGTACCTTATAACCATCGCAAGACAAAAGTCTTGCGATGGTTGTAAGGTGTGTGCCCAGCCTTAGGCTAAGTTGGCCGATTGCTCTGCTGGGAAGCAGACCTAACCTTCTGGAACACCGAGTCCATTAGCAACAATAGGTCTATGTATGAAGACAGTTTTGCAAAGGATGCTACAACATAACGGTACCAAATGAAGTTCACAGTTCCTTCAAGTATGGTATTCAAACACAATCGAAACAACCAAACTATAAAAAATAAAAAAATAAAAAAACATACATTTTTCTGTAGACATTTTGTACCACTCAAAATATAAACCTATGTAAACATAACTTATTTCAGCTTTCTAATTATTCCCAACACCAAACTACTACATGGCAAACCAGCTTGAGGCCCCACATTAAATCTCCCTTTAGATAATATGAAGGATATAGTCATGTATGTGGATTTTTTGTTTCAGACGTGTATATGTATCAGGCTGGGTGTGCAGACAGTGCTATTGCTTGCTAGCACTATTCTCAGATACACTCTGTGGTTTATCGACACAAGGTCAGCCTGGTTCACAGGCAGTGGCATATCCACGGTATGGCACATACTCTGGGCGCCACTTGAAGGGGAAGACAGCTGACTTTTCTTCTCTCCCCACTCCTCTCCCATACACATCCCCCCCCCCCCCCCCTCTAGCTAAAAAGCCAGTCACACAAAATTAATATTTTCATTATGAAAAGAAGTGAGCAGATTTTGGAGGAGTTTGAATAAAGTATTAATTTCTAACAGTGATGAGCTGGGACTTGGTGTAAACCCATTTCTCTGGCGTTTGTCGAAGCCAACTCAAAACTGTGACCAGCACACTTCCTCCCCCCCCCCCCCCCCCACACCCCCCCCCCCCCCCCCCCCACTCTTACCAACCAGAGACGCTCTGGCTGGCATGCCGCCCAGCTCCTGGCAACCAGTGACATCACTGGTTGCCAGGAGCTGGGTGGGACACTAGGCACACAATTTTTTGTAGATATGCCTCTGTTCACAGACTAGGTAAAGGGTACATACTACATAAACATCTATCACTACTGCATTACTGGCCTGCTTCACAACGTTTTCATTCTACATTAACACTGTTTAAAAAGAGAGCTTCATTTCATCCAGGAGTTTATTTGAGCACTATAATATATGATCTAGTCTACCGCCCCCTGAGGATATGCTCCTTCCACAAGTTTGGCCTGTAAAGTTGTCCTTCCACACCTATGTATGAGAACTAGAGCTACATGAATTTGACAGAAACGTAGAGTGTGAAATTACTGTGCAAAATGCAGCACACAGCAGCAGCCAATCAGATTGTGGTGTGCTGTATTGAAATCATTAAGAGATGAATGCCGACTTGTTGCTAGGGATTGCCGCAACATGACCACAACTGTCTTATTAAGCAATGTATCGTCTCCAAGTACAGTTAGGTCTTTTCAAAACAGTACGGCACTCGTGTATGAAAGGTATGTGAACATGAACGATCTGTAAATGCTGCAAACATTTCAAAGTGTTCAGCAGCTGAGCTACAAATTTCTTGTAACAATTGCGACAAAAACCTTTTAACTTCAATGCAATTTTTCCTAGCAACAGAAACAAATAAAGCTATGTAACATACTGTAAGTGGATAGGTTAAACCAGAGTTTCTCAACCCTCTTTCAGCCACGGCACAGTTTAAAAGTATACAACATCTTGAGGCGCCCCAGTCTAAAATGTAAAAGCCATCAATGTAAAAAATGACACGGGGTCCCTCCAAAATACCCTGATAAGGGGTCTGGTATGAATTTTAAGAGTGACCCCATGCAAGAACACAGAGTGCCACCTTTCACATAAGAGCCCCCTTTACATCAGGAGCCCCTGCTCACACTAGGAAACCCTCTTTAAATCAGAAGCCCCCCTTTCACATCAGAGGCATGACACTGTAAAAACATCAAGGCACCACTGAGAAAGCCAGAAGGCACCCTGGTGGAGAAAGGCTGGGTTAAACTTTAAAAAAAATAATGTTTTACCATTTTCCACATTACTCACATAATAAAGACTTGGAATGACCTTTATAGATGTTGCACTTGGTGCACATAGACCAGCACCCATTTCACAATGGGACTTTCTTTCCACTTGTGATCACCACAAAACGGACTAAAACACATAGACTGCCCTTTACCTCACATTATAAGCTGACTGGGAATAAATGAAAACAAAACAAAAAAATAAATCGAGAGGGCAACTGTGGTCTGAATTTTCACTGATAATTGACTACAACTAGGTAAAGTGAACCAGTCACCAACTAGGCAACTCAGTTGTGCTATATTATGTGATGGCAGGTACCTAAAGGTGTCTGCATGTACCTTTATTATGTGACAAACTGCTCCCTTTCCCATCCTATATCCCTTGGTGGTTCCCATGATGCAATGCATGCTCAGAGCCCCCATACTGACAAAAAGCCTGCATTTTGCTCCGTACACAGATTCAAGCGCTCTGTCTAATGTAAGAGAATGTTGCAGAAGACAAGGGGAGTGCCAAAATACTCTGTTGTTGGAAATGTCATCTGCAGAGAGCAAGCACCCCTATATTTGGAGTTCCCTGAGGTGCAAGGATGCACATTTACATCACACTTTTAAGGAATTTGCAAGCACATTTGGATCATTCACCTAAATAAAAAATTGCATAGGATTTCCAAGATAAAAGACAGATTTCAATAGAAAGTTCAGCTTTTCTTTCTGGACATGAAGAATCAATGAGTAGATGTACCAATTTTTTTTTTTTTAGATTCCTGAGAATATCCAATAATATTTAAGAAATTATGTCTTCATTGTCATGAATTGTTAGGTCTTTATGTTGTTTTTTTTAACACTGGTTATCCTCAGGACAACAATACAGCTATGCTGATCGACAGTAACACAACATCTCTCAATAATGCAATGCAAACGTAGACTAAGATGTATCCACCCAGTCATTCAGATGATCCTATAAAGGCCTTTTGTTTTTTCTTTTCTTCCAACATATACAAAAAAAGTCAAGGAACACTGGCATCTTTGGCATGGAGATCCTTTTCACCTGGGTATTGGAGGCAAAGGAGGGGCACCTCTCTCTCTTCTGGAAGATCCACCTAGAACATCCGGATAACATACATGTCAGATAGGATATAAAGCTTACATAAAGCCAAGACTCTTGGGGGGTTATTCACTACAGAGTCGAAGGATCCAGCCGTAGCTTCGGCTCATCCTTCGGCCGCCTCTGCCCTTCGGTTCACTCGAACAGAAGGGCTGCTGTACGGGCTATTCACAATAACCCGTACAGCAGCCGAGCGGCTCAACCGGAGTCGGAGTGAATAGCCGAACGTCATTCGGCTCACTTCACTTCGGCTGGGTTATGCACTCAGCTGCCTTTGGCAGCTGTGTGAATAACCCCAAGATAATAATTGTTAATAACGGTTATTGGGTGACACTGGTGGGTTCACATTCATAATGGCTTATTTTATCTTGTGTTAATATAGGTTGCTACCTTTAAGAGTTAAAGTTCCCGCAGATCGCTCAAATTTTGGGCGATTCCTGCTTAATCGGCTAAAATTCAAGCCGCGGACGGTCCTGTGCAAAACCACCTGGTTTGACAAAAGTCAATTTAAAAATTGACAAATCTGGGAACAAAATCATTGGCCGAACAGTGACAACATCCTATTGCATGTTGTCACTGTTCAAGTGCTCGCAGATTCCTCTGAATACAATAGCAGGCAGTGAAATTCCTCCATCCATGCAGATGGCATGGATGGGGGAATCAGTTGATTTTCTCCCATTCCATGGGCATGTATGGTGGCCTTTACTATCTACCAACAGTGCTTCTATAAAGAATCTGGAATCTGAAACAACACAGTGCTTCTATAGAAAGACTGAAATCAATGCGAATACTTAATTAAAATACACAGAAATAAAATATGTAAGGACAGTGCACTTTTTGGCCCATGATACCCCAGTGACATGGATCACTAGAACAGCAAAGAAACCACTCACCTGCTTCTACGGCATTGTTCATTGGCTGGTTGACCAGCAAGATGTCACTCCACTGCTGCAGTAGCTGCTGAAGTTCAATTTAGCAACCCTGTTGCTGGTGGGTTATGCCAGCAACAGAAACAAGTTAGGTGCTCATATGTTTATAGTTAGAGACCACATTTTGCAGAGGTGCCTTGACGCGGTAATGTGGCTTCACATGTAACTGCAAATGTATGCAATAAAATCTTGTTTTTACCCCGAGATGTTAAAACTGTTTAAATGGGCTGTCCCATAGATTGCCCTGCCCATGTACATCTTTCGTTTTGCTAGTTATAAATCAATATAAACGGTTATCATTGTTGTTGGTTTTGGTAAAAAGCACACACCGGAGGTCTTCAGTTGCCTTGAGTTATGTTGACTTTCTATTGTGTTTCTGTACTATAAAAAGGAGGAAGGGTTGCCTACAAGGCATGCGTGCGCTTAATGTATTCATTGTTGTTACTATGTCTCTAGTTTGTAGCTCAAATAGTTTTGAGTTAGGGACTACACGTTGCAGAGGTGTCTTGATGTGGCAGTGTGGCTTCACATGCGTTTGCCAATGTAGGCAACAAACTGGTTTTTAACCTAAAATGTTGAAACTGTCTAATTAGGCTTTTTTTGTTGAATAGCTGAAGACCGTGATGGGGAATTTTTTTCATCATTCTGAGGTTGGCTACTCTGACATACACCCTTGGTGCACTTATCTTTTTATGACTCCACTACACTGGTACTGTAATAGCATTTACTTATTAACAACCCCATTCCTTAGAAATCCTTAATATTAGGGATGCACCGATAGTGGTATCGGTGCCGATACCAAGTATTTGGTACGTCGCCCAACTGATCCGATACTTACCTCCGATACCAGAACTTCTGGTCAGAGGGAAATCTCCCTCTGTCCGGCAGTTCCGAGGGAGCATGGAGCCAGCTTCCTGACTGGAAAGGAAGCCGGCTCCGTGCTCCCTCGGCACCTGCCCCCCTGATTGGCTAGGAAGCCGGCTTCACATGTTGCGAAGCAACCTGGCTTCCTAACCAATCAGGAAGCCGGGCAGCACGTAATGACCCGCCTCCTGTCTTCTTGATTGGTTAGGAAGTCGGCTTCACATGTTCCTAGGCAACCAGGCTTCCTCTCCAATCAGGAAGCAGGTCATGACGCGCTGCCCGGTTCCCCGATTGGCTAGGAAGCCACCTTCACATGTTGTTAAACAGTCCGGCTTCCTGACCAATCAGGAAGACGGACAGCACCTCATGACACGCTGCCCGGCTTCCTGATTGGTCAGGATCTGTTCTTTCGCTAGAACTCCGGCTTCACAGGCAATCAGGAACACGAGGGGGAACACGGGGATGGCACAAAGCACCGGTACTCGGGAATTGGAGAGTACCGAAAAAAATATATTGGTACTCTTACTCGACACCGAAAAAAACGTTTCGGTGTATCCCCAATTAATATTAATGATTGGGTTCTCCACAGAAATAAATAGATGCCACAGTGCAGCTAATAATGTGAAGATTTTGTGCAATGGCAGAGTGATTTCAGGACAGGCCACACAGTAAGATCTTGGAGGAGTGGGATAGTAGATATGTATCAAATATTAAAATGTGCAGAGGGATAGGTAAAGAAAAGTGAACTTATCTTTTAAAATAGGACAATTATACTCACTTCTGCTATCATTTCTCATGAGATTACTGGGGTAAGACTTGTTTGTCGGTATGTAGGGTTCCGGGGGTGGCAGATCAGTAAACGGGCGGAATGAAAATCGTCTTTCCCATTCATCTATATAAAAGAGAAAAAAAAACAAAACATACAAATCATACAGATGGTAAAACACATACGCTGTGCTAAGTATAAGAATAAGACCATATAGAATATTAGGAATACATTATGAAATGTCTGAGGCTACCCATATAATATTCATCACCCATTCTTTATATAGACCGTGAAATCTTGGCCCATTGGGATTGTATGTAATATCAATCAACAGACATTAAAGTAAATGTTAAATTGTCTATAAACCCTAATGATGACCTGTTTGGTCTGCTAAATAAACCATTGAAAGTGTTTTCTTATATCTGTTCGATAAGTTCAAAAAAATACTGGCTGATTATGCCAGAAATCTTGTGAGCCGATACTTTCTTGTGATCTCTGCCTGTGCATAAAAAGCAGCTATAGAGACAAGTAGGTGTGAGGGAATGAGGAGAGGTCTGTGTTCTTGGTAATTCATCAAAAATAAAGTAGGTAGGGCTGGCACCACTTGCTTTGAAATTCAGAGCCAAAATTACACTGGGGGAATTTATCAAAAATGGTAGCAGAGAGAATATGGAGAGGTTGCACATGGCAACCAATCAGCTTCTCTCTCAGTTTCTCTGTTTGTTCAGTTAAGCCAGTTTCATTAAGAAAATGAAAGATAGAAGCTAATTGGTTACTGTGCTGCCACAATAGTTATATTCACAGCCACAGTTAATATTCACATTGATGTTAGATGAGAATTTATGTAGTTTGTTTTCCTTAATGGAGAACTATGAGGCGAGTGATCTTCACTCAACCTCATAGTTCGAGCCGACGTGTGACAATGAAACTGTCACATGTCGGCTTAATAGATCCGGAAGTAAACGAACACATATACCGCTGCTCGCTCACTTCTCGATCATGTCCCTGCAGAGAGCCGTGACTGTCACTCAGCGCTGGCGTAACAGACGATGGAGGGGGCGGGTACAGTTGGCTCTGCCTCTAGATAGGCAGAGCCAGCTGTCACTCACACAGCTGGGTGGATCTCGAGAGTAATGTCGGGATCCCTCCCGGCTGCGGCGGTCTCAGTATACCACAAGCTGTAGCTCGCAATATACTGAGCTTTGGTTCACGGAAGGACGCTAGTTTATGTCCTCCCGTGACCCTGAGGAGAACCATGGGGAAAAACACTGACCCCATAGTTCTCCTTTAAGCCATTTTCTCATAGATATAGTATGGTTCATGTGCTGCCATCTAGTGGTCGTTTTAGTTCATTACACTTGGATATTGCACATGTTTTCTGTGTTCCCTCCCATCTATGATGTATTCCCCCTTCTTGCTAAGTGTGGTGAGTGTTGTGGCTGCTTTTGACAGGGCCAAGTGTTAATCTGCATTGCATGCTTGGAAACATTGTCATCTTTGACCGCCTTAAATACCGCCAATTCATTAATCTGCTGTATCCTGTTGTCTGCTATAACCTGATGTACAGAATAAAGCACCTTTGTGGATGGAAAAGGTATTTGATGAGTCCAGCTATCTGATAAGGACTGTCCGCAATGATGGTATCTGCTCATACAGGCCAGGCATAGAGGTCTCAGCAAGGTATAAATCGCTGCTACTACAACAATCAGCGTCAGGTTACTACGGGTAGCTGTTCAAGATTCTGTCTGCTCCAGCTTTTTTTTTTTTTTTTTTTTCCCGTCTTTTTTTTTTTTTTTTTTAACTTCATTCCCCCTTTTCTGTCCTTGGGTGAATGCACTCAACCCTCAACTGTATGTGTGGTGAGAGACATAACTGTCACTCAGGCTGCAATTCAAACATGACTGCCTTTGTTCATTTCCATTACATGGAGGTGATGAGATTAGTAGTTTAGACAAGAAATAGAACATTGTTTTTGCTTCTCACAGGAAGTTTTTCATCTCACAGGAAGTGACAAGAACATTGCATCAACAAATATTTTCTGTATTGCTTAAATAATTTTCTTGTTCTCCCTGGAATTGTGTGGGTCTCTGGGTACTCTGGTTTCCTCCTACAAAGACATGCTAGTAGGTTAGTTGGCTTCAGTCTAAATTGGCTCTGTATGTGTGTATGCAGGTGAGATAGGGACCTTACATTGTAAGCTACTTGAGGGCAGGAATTGAGGTGAATAAATAGTATGTAAAAGCACTGCGTACATTGTCAGCGCTATATAAAAAAAACGAATAATAATAATTTGTTTTCAGCTTGAAACATGAAAGCTGTGCCGCCCCAATGGGGCATAGAATATGTTATTTACATTGGGGATCCGCCCAGCTGCGTGACTGACAGCTGGCTCTGGTTATCTAGGGGCAGAGCCAGCTGTACCCGCCCCCTCCCCCGTCCGTTCCGCCAGTCAGCGCTGGCAGATCGGAGGGAATTCAGCCCCTAACCTGTCACGGCAGAGAGACGTGACATGATCGAGAGGTGAGCGAACGCCGGTATGTGTTCGCTCACCTCCCGATCTACTGAGCCGACCTGTGACAGTCTCATTGTCACAGGTTGGCTAGAACTATGAGGTGAGTGAAAAGCACTCACCTCATAGTTCTCCTTTAATGTTAGATAGAATTTATATAGATTGTTTCCCTAAATCATTTTCCTATGGACGTTTTATATATTAGTTCACATGCTGCCATCTAGTGACCCTTTGTGGTAATGCACATGTTTTTTATGTTCCTTTACTGATGTCTATGAATATTTCACCTTTGTATATGCTCCACCCTTCTTGTTGGTCAGTACGTCCTGTGTCATGGCTACAGGGGCACATGTTAGCTGCATGCAAGGGGACACATGCAATCTGCATCGCATGCTACGAAAGTATCGTCTTTTGACCGCATAATACCGCAATCATTTACCCGCTGTTATCCTGTTGTCTGATGTACAGAATAAAGCAACCCTTGTGGACGAAAAGGTATTAGTGAGTTCCGCTATCTGACAATGATTGTCCTCATTGATTGTATCGGCTTATAAAGGCCAGGCATAGAGGTCTCAGCAAGGGATAAGTCTCTAGCACAACAATCAGAGTCAGAATAAAAGCAAATGCAGCCACCAAATCCGAGGACTGGTAAGCTGCAATATATTTTATGTTTGTTCTTGGGTTTAGTTATCCTTTAGAAGTAGGGAGTAGAGTATGTCTGTGTAGCAAGTCTGCCTGGGTACAATGACATCATGATTCCTTTTTGGCTGGAATTATTCCTTTTTTTAATTGGCTGACAGTTTACTATCCTAATATAGCACAGTGAACGGTCAGCCAACAGGAAAAAAAAGATAAATTCCTGCCAGTCTGGAAAGCAAGAATGAGGTCAATGTATCCAGTCAGACTTAAATCGTATCTAAACCCAAAGGCAGAAATCTAATACATTACACATTACCAATCCTTAAATACCTGCTGTTCGGCCGTTGTAATTAAATGGCCGGACAGCGGCATCTTGAGGGCGGGTGGGCTCCTTTAGACGTCCTATCCCGTTCCGCCGCTAGGCGGCACGCACGAGCGGGAAACCGGCTTTCAATGTAAACAGCCAGCGTTGGTGGTTTACATACAAGCGTTCGGGCGTCTGTAGAGACGCCCGATCTCTTGTAATATCCGGTTGGGTGTGCGGGCCCCCCCTCCGTCGCCGCCGCTGCTGGCTGGGCTCTGCTGTTCCCGGTGTGAGCCCGGGACCAGCACAGCAGCTCTGCGGCCGGAGATCAAAACAGAGCTCAGAACACGAGCTCCGTTTGATCTCCTCTCCTCTTCTGAATGCAGGCAGTGATGTGTATTACATCACTTCCTGTATTCAGTGTCACTCTCCGGTCTCTGCTTCATCAGCTTCTCTGGGGGTCCCTAGGTGACATTAGGGGTCTTAAGACCCCTGATGTCTCCATAAAGAGGACCTGTCACTGCAAATTGGCTATCACATAGGGAGCTTGCTTGCTCCCTATGTGATAGCAATAAAGTTCAGTGTCTTCTGGTCAGAGGGAAATCTCCCTCTGTCCGGCAGTTCCGAGGGAGCATGGAGCCAGCTTCCTGACTGGAAAGGAAGCCGGCTCCGTGCTCCCTCGGCACCTGCCCCCCTGATTGGCTAGGAAGCCGGCTTCACATGTTGCGAAGCAACCTGGCTTCCTAACCAATCAGGAAGCCGGGCAGCACGTAATGACCCGCCTCCTGTCTTCTTGATTGGTTAGGAAGTCGGCTTCACATGTTCCTAGGCAACCAGGCTTCCTCTCCAATCAGGAAGCAGGTCATGACGCGCTGCCCGGTTCCCCGATTGGCTAGGAAGCCACCTTCACATGTTGTTAAACAGTCCGGCTTCCTGACCAATCAGGAAGACGGACAGCACCTCATGACACGCTGCCCGGCTTCCTGATTGGTCAGGATCTGTTCTTTCGCTAGAACTCCGGCTTCACAGGCAATCAGGAACACGAGGGGGAACACGGGGATGGCACAAAGCACCGGTACTCGGGAATTGGAGAGTACCGAAAAAAATATATTGGTACTCTTACTCGACACCGAAAAAAACGTTTCGGTGTATCCCCAATTAATATTAATGATTGGGTTCTCCACAGAAATAAATAGATGCCACAGTGCAGCTAATAATGTGAAGATTTTGTGCAATGGCAGAGTGATTTCAGGACAGGCCACACAGTAAGATCTTGGAGGAGTGGGATAGTAGATATGTATCAAATATTAAAATGTGCAGAGGGATAGGTAAAGAAAAGTGAACTTATCTTTTAAAATAGGACAATTATACTCACTTCTGCTATCATTTCTCATGAGATTACTGGGGTAAGACTTGTTTGTCGGTATGTAGGGTTCCGGGGGTGGCAGATCAGTAAACGGGCGGAATGAAAATCGTCTTTCCCATTCATCTATATAAAAGAGAAAAAAAAACAAAACATACAAATCATACAGATGGTAAAACACATACGCTGTGCTAAGTATAAGAATAAGACCATATAGAATATTAGGAATACATTATGAAATGTCTGAGGCTACCCATATAATATTCATCACCCATTCTTTATATAGACCGTGAAATCTTGGCCCATTGGGATTGTATGTAATATCAATCAACAGACATTAAAGTAAATGTTAAATTGTCTATAAACCCTAATGATGACCTGTTTGGTCTGCTAAATAAACCATTGAAAGTGTTTTCTTATATCTGTTCGATAAGTTCAAAAAAATACTGGCTGATTATGCCAGAAATCTTGTGAGCCGATACTTTCTTGTGATCTCTGCCTGTGCATAAAAAGCAGCTATAGAGACAAGTAGGTGTGAGGGAATGAGGAGAGGTCTGTGTTCTTGGTAATTCATCAAAAATAAAGTAGGTAGGGCTGGCACCACTTGCTTTGAAATTCAGAGCCAAAATTACACTGGGGGAATTTATCAAAAATGGTAGCAGAGAGAATATGGAGAGGTTGCACATGGCAACCAATCAGCTTCTCTCTCAGTTTCTCTGTTTGTTCAGTTAAGCCAGTTTCATTAAGAAAATGAAAGATAGAAGCTAATTGGTTACTGTGCTGCCACAATAGTTATATTCACAGCCACAGTTAATATTCACATTGATGTTAGATGAGAATTTATGTAGTTTGTTTTCCTTAATGGAGAACTATGAGGCGAGTGATCTTCACTCAACCTCATAGTTCGAGCCGACGTGTGACAATGAAACTGTCACATGTCGGCTTAATAGATCCGGAAGTAAACGAACACATATACCGCTGCTCGCTCACTTCTCGATCATGTCCCTGCAGAGAGCCGTGACTGTCACTCAGCGCTGGCGTAACAGACGATGGAGGGGGCGGGTACAGTTGGCTCTGCCTCTAGATAGGCAGAGCCAGCTGTCACTCACACAGCTGGGTGGATCTCGAGAGTAATGTCGGGATCCCTCCCGGCTGCGGCGGTCTCAGTATACCACAAGCTGTAGCTCGCAATATACTGAGCTTTGGTTCACGGAAGGACGCTAGTTTATGTCCTCCCGTGACCCTGAGGAGAACCATGGGGAAAAACACTGACCCCATAGTTCTCCTTTAAGCCATTTTCTCATAGATATAGTATGGTTCATGTGCTGCCATCTAGTGGTCGTTTTAGTTCATTACACTTGGATATTGCACATGTTTTCTGTGTTCCCTCCCATCTATGATGTATTCCCCCTTCTTGCTAAGTGTGGTGAGTGTTGTGGCTGCTTTTGACAGGGCCAAGTGTTAATCTGCATTGCATGCTTGGAAACATTGTCATCTTTGACCGCCTTAAATACCGCCAATTCATTAATCTGCTGTATCCTGTTGTCTGCTATAACCTGATGTACAGAATAAAGCACCTTTGTGGATGGAAAAGGTATTTGATGAGTCCAGCTATCTGATAAGGACTGTCCGCAATGATGGTATCTGCTCATACAGGCCAGGCATAGAGGTCTCAGCAAGGTATAAATCGCTGCTACTACAACAATCAGCGTCAGGTTACTACGGGTAGCTGTTCAAGATTCTGTCTGCTCCAGCTTTTTTTTTTTTTTTTTTTAACTTCATTCCCCCTTTTCTGTCCTTGGGTGAATGCACTCAACCCTCAACTGTATGTGTGGTGAGAGACATAACTGTCACTCAGGCTGCAATTCAAACATGACTGCCTTTGTTCATTTCCATTACATGGAGGTGATGAGATTAGTAGTTTAGACAAGAAATAGAACATTGTTTTTGCTTCTCACAGGAAGTTTTTCATCTCACAGGAAGTGACAAGAACATTGCATCAACAAATATTTTCTGTATTGCTTAAATAATTTTCTTGTTCTCCCTGGAATTGTGTGGGTCTCTGGGTACTCTGGTTTCCTCCTACAAAGACATGCTAGTAGGTTAGTTGGCTTCAGTCTAAATTGGCTCTGTATGTGTGTATGCAGGTGAGATAGGGACCTTACATTGTAAGCTACTTGAGGGCAGGAATTGAGGTGAATAAATAGTATGTAAAAGCACTGCGTACATTGTCAGCGCTATATAAAAAAAACGAATAATAATAATTTGTTTTCAGCTTGAAACATGAAAGCTGTGCCGCCCCAATGGGGCATAGAATATGTTATTTACATTGGGGATCCGCCCAGCTGCGTGACTGACAGCTGGCTCTGGTTATCTAGGGGCAGAGCCAGCTGTACCCGCCCCCTCCCCCGTCCGTTCCGCCAGTCAGCACTGGCGGATCGGAGGGAATTCAGCCCCTAACCTGTCACGGCAGAGAGACGTGACATGATCGAGAGGTGAGCGAACGCCGGTATGTGTTCGCTCACCTCCCGATCTACTGAGCCGACCTGTGACAGTCTCATTGTCACAGGTTGGCTAGAACTATGAGGTGAGTGAAAAGCACTCACCTCATAGTTCTCCTTTAATGTTAGATAGAATTTATATAGATTGTTTCCCTAAATCATTTTCCTATGGACGTTTTATATATTAGTTCACATGCTGCCATCTAGTGACCCTTTGTGGTAATGCACATGTTTTTTATGTTCCTTTACTGATGTCTATGAATATTTCACCTTTGTATATGCTCCACCCTTCTTGTTGGTCAGTACGTCCTGTGTCATGGCTACAGGGGCACATGTTAGCTGCATGCAAGGGGACACATGCAATCTGCATCGCATGCTACGAAAGTATCGTCTTTTGACCGCATAATACCGCAATCATTTACCCGCTGTTATCCTGTTGTCTGATGTACAGAATAAAGCAACCCTTGTGGACGAAAAGGTATTAGTGAGTTCCGCTATCTGACAATGATTGTCCTCATTGATTGTATCGGCTTATAAAGGCCAGGCATAGAGGTCTCAGCAAGGGATAAGTCTCTAGCACAACAATCAGAGTCAGAATAAAAGCAAATGCAGCCACCAAATCCGAGGACTGGTAAGCTGCAATATATTTTATGTTTGTTCTTGGGTTTAGTTATCCTTTAGAAGTAGGGAGTAGAGTATGTCTGTGTAGCAAGTCTGCCTGGGTACAATGACATCATGATTCCTTTTTGGCTGGAATTATTCCTTTTTTTAATTGGCTGACAGTTTACTATCCTAATATAGCACAGTGAACGGTCAGCCAACAGGAAAAAAAAGATAAATTCCTGCCAGTCTGGAAAGCAAGAATGAGGTCAATGTATCCAGTCAGACTTAAATCGTATCTAAACCCAAAGGCAGAAATCTAATACATTACACATTACCAATCCTTAAATACCTGCTGTTCGGCCGTTGTAATTAAATGGCCGGACAGCGGCATCTTGAGGGCGGGTGGGCTCCTTTAGACGTCCTATCCCGTTCCGCCGCTAGGCGGCACGCACGAGCGGGAAACCGGCTTTCAATGTAAACAGCCAGCGTTGGTGGTTTACATACAAGCGTTCGGGCGTCTGTAGAGACGCCCGATCTCTTGTAATATCCGGTTGGGTGTGCGGGCCCCCCCTCCGTCGCCGCCGCTGCTGGCTGGGCTCTGCTGTTCCCGGTGTGAGCCCGGGACCAGCACAGCAGCTCTGCGGCCGGAGATCAAAACAGAGCTCAGAACACGAGCTCCGTTTGATCTCCTCTCCTCTTCTGAATGCAGGCAGTGATGTGTATTACATCACTTCCTGTATTCAGTGTCACTCTCCGGTCTCTGCTTCATCAGCTTCTCTGGGGGTCCCTAGGTGACATTAGGGGTCTTAAGACCCCTGATGTCTCCATAAAGAGGACCTGTCACTGCAAATTGGCTATCACATAGGGAGCTTGCTTGCTCCCTATGTGATAGCAATAAAGTTCAGTGGAAAAAAAAAGGTTCAAAAAAAATATATAAAAAAAAAATAAAAAAAATGTAAAAATCGCATATCAAAGCAATAAAAAAATAAAAGTGCCCCGCCCCCACATGCAAACATGCGTCGGAATGAGAGCAATAATTCTAGGGTCATCAATCACTGATAACACTAAACTGATGAGCGGTAAAAGCTTTTAAAGCGTCGCCTATGGTCAATTTTGAGTATAGTAGTTTTTTGCGATTTAACGGGTGCGCGCAATTTTAAAGCATGACATGTTTGGTGTCTATTTACCCGACGTGACCCCGACTTATATTTTACCAAAAAATTGGGTAATAATAAATGTTTTACAACATAACGTAGGGAGAACAGGTTTTTTTTTCAAAATTAAATCGGTAATTTTTTTATTATACAGTAAAAAAAAAAAAAAACCCGTAGTGGTGATTAAATACCACCAAAAGAAATCTATATCTGTCCCCAAAAAATGGTAAACAATTCATTTCAGTACAGCGTTGCATGACGGATTACATGTCAGTCAAAGTACCGAAGCGCTGAATACTGAAAAATGGCCTGGCCAGGGAGGGGGTATAAACACCTGGTCAGCAAGTGGTTAAATACGGTAGCTTCATTAGTTTTCATTTTTTTTTAGGCTTTTTTCCCTTCATTTTAACCTGGTGATCTGGCAAGTAAGTCTGTTATTTTTCAACTTCCTTTACAAGACCAAACAGTCCAGCAGAAGTGGCACCACATTTATCCCAAAAGGAAAAAAAAACTGATGCTGTAACTACTAAAAGAATGTTAGCTGGAGTTTGGATTTAATATGTTACTCAAATCCATCTGAATCTGCTAATTCATATCCCGACCAGGTCACTATCTGCAAGGGTTTTCCCTGTGCTTACGTGGATTTCCTTCCCTCCCACACTCCAAAGACATGCTGGAAGGTTAATTGGCTCCTTTCTAAAGTTGGCCCTGTATGTATGCATGTGAGATAGGGACCTTAGATTGTAAGCTCCTTGAGGGCAGGGGCTGATGTGAATGTGCACAATGTAAAGCGCCGAGTAAATTGTTGGCACTATATAAATACCAATAATAAATAAATAATTCACCTAACACTACTCTCTCCACGGGGTGACAATTGTGCTGTCCAAGGGGGGCTCTGTTGCATAGAGTGGAGTCACTGTAAGACTGGAAGTGTGATACTGGCCAGATCACCAGGTAAAAAAAAATAAAGGAAAAAAAACCCTAAAAAAGAAAATGAATGCAGCCACCACATTTAGGGATTGGGAAGCCGCAATATATAACATTTTTGTTTTTGGGTTTAGATATGCGTTAAAGTAGATTTTTAAGTTTTACAGCTGCCATCTAGGAATTTCTGTAGCAGGAGTCTACAATCACCTCTATAGATGTGTACTGTTAGGTTGTATGGCAAAATGAATAGCAAGGGTCACTTTAAAAGTTTTTTTGGCATTTTGTTTTTGTCAAACACATGTTTCAATGTGCTTTTGCATACTAGGAACCCTCTTCATACCTTCAGCAGATGCATCTTGATAACCATTTCTCACAGACGAAGACGGTGGCGGAGGAGGCAGAGGCCCCAGTCCTGGTCTTTCTGGAGGTGGTGGTGGTCTTGAGCCAGTTCTTGTGGATTCTGCTCCAAGTTTTGTCACAGGCTGGGGCCCTCTATTTCCAAAACCATTTCTATTGGCAGGGGGAGGTGGAGGAAGTTGTCCTAGGCAAAAGCAGTTTTAAGATATGAAACTATTATATTTCCACATACCAGTCCAACATACTGATAATATAAAACTACCACCTGTCTTCAAGTATGAAAAGCTTCTTACTATGTACTTTTCAATACACTTGGGGTACCATTAAAAGGCATTCTGTTCAATAAGATGTGTCAATTGTCCTGATAAAAATAGAATGTCCTGGCTGACTTTGTGAGGAATATTTATCATTATACTACTACCGGTATGTACGTAGTTGCTGAGGGCATTTGTTAACAAACTGCAAATATGCACTAAATCACAGTATCCGAATAGCAAGGAGCTTTAAATAATCTTTGCAGGTCACCAGTTAAAGTGACACTAAATTCAGGAGTTAAATCTTAAAACTGCATTCAAGTATTTAATTATAACAAAACTGTATCTTATCTGTGTATCACTCGGCTGTAGATCCTCAAATCATCTCTGAATCGGTGCCGACACTGACCTTCCTTCTGTAGGTGGCTACTTTGGTTCCCCATGGTTCCTGTGTGTGTTGTAAAGTAGCCACTGCTCTAAGCTCGCTCCCGTGATGGACTACAATCTCAATACAAATAAGTAAACTAAATGTGAGATTGTAGTCCATCACGGGAGCGAGCTTAGAGCAGTGGCTACTTTACAACACACACAGGAACCATGGGGAACCAAAGTAGCCACCTACAGAAGGAAGGTCAGTGTCGGCACCGATTCAGAGATGATTTGAGGATCTACAGCCGAGTGATACACAAATACAATACATTTTTGTTAATAGTTATGGTACTTGAATGCATTTTTAAGATTTAATTCCTGAGTTTAGTGTCACTTTAAAGTGACTGTCATGAGTAAAGAATTGGGCTACCATTGCTGTCCCTCTGTTAAAATTCTAGTTGCCTGGCTGTGTCAGGCATCAAAACATTTGGTTCCCAGACCCAGAACAAGTATGTTGTAGATATGCGTTAGAACCGTGTTGGAATTTCTTATGTCAATACGTGCTCCAGTACAGAGACTCAGCAAACATTGAAGCCAATTCATGAATCAGATCCAGTCCTTACTACAAAGCTGGCTACACCGACACTCAGTTCTCATCCAGGCCTAATTCAGGCTACAAAAAACAGATTGTCCTGAATTCGCTGCTTATTGTTACTCAAGCCCTGAAGAATGGGAAGTCTTATTCCCCTGAAATGCGTTGGTTGTATCTAACATTTCTATCCAAATAAACAACCTAATGTAGCCTTCAAGAGAGATGGACATTTTTTTAAGAGGCGCTATTACCCTTACATCAGAATACATCAGCATGACATCCAGGAAACTAACATTCCCAAAGTCAATAATAGCAGCCCCCCATACTCTTCTCAGGAGTTGCTTTAAAAGCACAGGAACATTTAGCTGCCAGATCCCAGAAAGACAATATTGGAGGGTAACATGATTAAATATAGGTGGTAAAATGAGATGTTTACCTGTTCTTGAAGGTGGGTCTCTAGATGGTGGTGGAGGTGGACCAGACCGGCCAGGAAGTGGGGCAGGTGGAGGTGGAGCAGGTAAAGATGAAAAGGAAGGATTTCGTTGAGGAAGTCTTGGCATATCATCAAAATTGGATGGGGTAGGAGGAAGTGGAGGAGGTCCAGGGCGACCTGGTGGCAGAGGAGGTCCCTGGCTAGATGAATTTGGTCTCGGTGTGGAGGGAACTGGTGGTTTATTGTTTTGAGGTGGGGGAGGTGGAGGTCCATCTCGTCCAAGTGGAGGTCTGTTTCCTGTTGGAGGAGGTGTAGGCCTGTCATCATCTCTACCAATTGTTGGTCTATGTCCTGTTGAAGGTGGAGGTGGCCGATCATCATCTCTACCATATGGAGGCCGATGTCCTGTTGGAGGAGCAGGGGGGCGGTCATCTTCTCTACCAAAGGATGGTCTGTTTCCTACTGGAAGAGGTGGGGGCCGGTCATCATCTCTCCCAAACGGAGGTCTATGTCCTGCTGGAGGAGGTAGCGGCCTGTCATCATCTCTGCCAAGTGATGGTCTATTTACTGTTGGCGGTCTATCATCATCTCTACTGAATTGTGGCCTATTTCCTGTTGAAGGTCGTGGTGGTGGCCTATCATCATCTCTACTGAATTGTGGCCTATTTCCTGTTGAAGGTGGTGGTGGTGGCCTATCATCATCTCTACTGAATTGTGGCCTATTTCCTGTTGAAGGTCGTGGTGGTGGCCTATCATCATCTCTACTGAATTGTGGCCTATTTCCTGTTGAAGGTCGTGGTGGTGGCCTATCATCCATGGAACGGCTATGTGCTTGAGGGAAAGATGGCTTGTTCAGAGATGGAGGTGCTGGAGGCATTGATGGAGATGTTCTGCTGTTACCACCAAATCCAGGACTTTTATTTGATGACAAAAGTGAAGAAACAGATCCTGGGGTTATTTGCCTATTTCCAGCAGGCACTGTTGGAGGGCCTCTGTTGTAAAGACCTGATGAGACAGGCCTTGGTGTATTAGGGACTAAAGGCTGTGCATTTACTGATCTTGGATTAAAATCGTTCCTTGGAGGAGGTGGCATGCGGGTTCTTGGTAGTTCTGAGGCGCCACTTCTTATGCCCAGCTGAGGTGGAGGGCCCCTTGGAGATGCACTTGGTGCGACAAAAGGTCTAGGAGTGGTTGTTCTTCCACCAGGAGGCAACATGGGTGGCCTGCTTCCCACCGAGTCTAAAAATGACAGAATTTTGTTAAAATACTATAGTCTAGTGATACTTCATAATGACTGAGAACACAGCAGACACAGAGTAGGATAAGGGAAGCTTCAATTGCATCACATTCTTTCATGGACTTAAAGTAAATCTTTGACTTTAATTGCTCTTAAAAAAAATAAAAATACTTAAAGAAGTATAGGCAAAG
>NW_017306312.1:917839-921805 GCF_000935625.1 Nanorana parkeri | reverse complement strand
GCACTGCAAGGGTTAGGTGCTAGTTTTTGTCTAGGAGTGAAAATAAAGTCACACCCGCCTGAACCTCACAGCTCCCGGCTTCTAGACTGGTCCTGCAGCCTGTCTCCTCATCCACTCCAGCGATGGCATGTCCCTTGGCGTCCTCACATCCTATACACTGTATTGAACATGTTGACTCACAGGACCTTAGACCACTGGAGCGGAAGGGGAGCAAGACTGCAGGGACCGGTCTAACAGCCAGCCGGCTGCAATGCTGAGGTGAGTAGAACTTGTATGCTCATTTTTGTCTAAGAGTGAAAATAAACAGTTAGGCCTTGTGGGGTGGGGGTTGCCCCACTGCAAGGGTTAAGAATATTTTTGTCTAGGTTTTTCTGTAAATTGAACCTGTCATGACCGCCAAAGTATATAAAGTAACATTACTGGAAATATGCGGGCACTAAGTACCTGTGTTTGTCTTTAAACCAAATATTTTATGCCTGAGGAGAACTTGGGATCTTAGGTTCAGGCTGTACACGGGGCCACAACTTCTCATAAAGTTTAAATTGGGCCCTACCTCCTTGCAACATTAGAAAACAAACCTCCTCATTCAATTGTCAAATGTCAGAGCTTTTGTTGCCACGGGAAGCTCTAGCATTGACAGCTGAGTGACACAAAATGGAAGTTGAAGGGACTTAATCTCAACTTCTAGAGAAGGAAAAGCCCTCTATATAGTAAAGTTGTAGGATCCTGGCCAACCGCCTGATGATTTCTTATGTCTCTTAGTGGCTACAGAGTTCCCTGGGAGGTGCACCTGATGGGGCATTATTATTGCTTTTTAATTCTTCCCCCCTTCCCCTGTACAATATTATATTGACTTTATGTCATGGAGAATACAATGAAAAGGATTGGAAACACCTGTAACAAATTTTACCATTGTAGAAAGAATTTCAAGGTGCGCAGAAAAGGAGCTGGGAACTATGGCAGGAAATCTTGCCAGTGTAGATTCCAAGTGAGATAAGAAGTCATAGGCTAACTAGCCTATTGAGCTTGACCTGTACTTGAAATAAGAATTGTAGTTGTACTAGATTCTTTGCCATATATTTTCTTGGCCACTAGGTGGCACAAGGCGTTGCCAACAGCAGTTAATCCACCTTTCAGTCTCATAGAATAGATGAAAATGTGCAAGACAGTTTACATTCCATATCATTTCATAACAACTTAGACACTATTAGATGGTACATCATATGGAAATAGTGTAGGTTATTACCATTTTCTCTGCCTCCTGAGGATCGAAGCTTTGGCATTCCTCCTTGAAACAATCCGCCTAATCCAGGAGGTCCACCGAATCCTCCTCCGCCACCTCCCATTCCTCCTCCTCCTCCGCCGCCACCACCACCACCACCCCCCATTCCTCCACCGCCACCTCCAGGAGAGGTTTTAGGTTCTGTTAGGATAAAAAAAAACAAATTTTTTTTAAATCCACATCAACATACGTCATTAAAAACACCATAAAAGATAGATCCCATTACTACAAAATTTGTTTTGTCATTTAGCATTAACTTATTAGTACCTACAAGTCTGCCTGGATACACACGTCGCAATATACAGCAACAGTTTTTTTTTCTTCAAACAATCTACCTTTTCTTATTAAAAAGCAGACGTTGAGTTCAAGTATTCAAGTAAAGCGATAGAGCCTGGGCCTAAATCATGAGAGAAGTTGTCATAAGTATGCTGCAGGCAGGGGGAAACATTTTCTCAGTCTCCTCTTCCCCAGTGATCACTCGGATTAGTACTGTAACTTTGTGGGAAGTCGCAAGAACGGGGCTGATTTAAGTGAGACAGCATTTGTTCCGTTATCTCAGAATATAATGGGTCGTGCACTGGCACCTACATTCTGGGTAAATTCTCTACAGCGTTCAGATCATGCCAAGAAAATTGTATACCTGCTTACAGTGTGTGATTGTAGTTTTCCCTTGTTAACTTCTGCTTCGAACTGTGATGGTGTTTAAGTATTTTTGAAGTCTAGTTAAATCTTAAAAATGCATTCAAGTACATTAACAAAAATGTATCCGATTTGTGTATCACTCGGCTGTAGATCCTCAAATCATCTCTGAATTGGTGCCGACACTGTCCTTTCTTCTGGACAGTGATTCCCAAGATCCCTTAGGTCAGGCTTAGTAGATTTCTGAGGCCCAGATATTTATATACAGTTACAGGGTAGAGCAAGGAAATATAAATCATAAATATGTGGGTTTCAGAACTATTTTTAGGAACATAAAAAAGCCAGATGAAAGAATCTAAGAAACCCAAAAGCTTGCATCTTTAGGAACTTAAGTGAGCCAATAAAGTCCATCACTTAAACTTTAAATATTCTGCACTAATGGATGGCCAACACGGCACAATACTCAACTGCTAAAAAAAACTATAAGAAATTGGTAGGTGATTCAACCCCCAAGTACTATATCCAACCAAAACTCAAGTATCAGCTTTGGGTAAACTAACTTTTTATACGTTTGATTTGGACAGAACATTGACAAAACACGACCAAGTGTTGCATGCCGCATTGTATCTTTTAAAACAATTGGATAACAAACTTACTCTCAAAAACTGGTCCACTTCTGTCATTGGTGACGGCCTTCTTGAGTCTTCTTCCTTTTGAAATATCAGACAACAGAGCATTTCTCCCCGACACCTCACATTTAGATAAATTGGGTTTTACTGTATTTGCCTGCAATAAAAACATGTAATTATTAATAATATTATTATAATACAGGAATTAAATAATGCCAACAGTTTGTGCAGCGTTGTACAACATATGGTGAGATAATACAGTTACAAAACCGTACAAGAGGATTAAATGGACCCTGCTCATCATAAACACAAATGAAGGGAATTTATCAAAACTGGAGCAGGCTGAATCTGGAGCAGCTGCCCATAGTAACCAATCAGCTTCTCTCTTTAATTTAGCTTTGAAAATGAATGAAATTGAGAAGATGATTAGTTACCATATTCTATCTGCTCCAGTTTCCTCTTAATATTCCCTGGGAAGCCATGATGTGAAGGGAACCAATCTCGTGAATAACTGGGTGCTAAACCCCCTTCCTGGCCAGGCCATTTTTCAATATTCAAAGCTAAGGTACTTTGACTGACATTTATTCCATCATGCAGTGCTGTACGGAAATTCATTTTATACCATTTTTAAGGAAAGAGAGAGCTTTTTTTTTGTGATATCTAATCACCACTGGGCTTTTTATTTTTTACTATATAAAAAAAAACCTAAATATTTGGTAAAATATAAAAGATGGGGTTACGTTGGTTAAATAGACCCCAAGCATGCCTGCGAAACTACCATGCCCAAAATTGGCCATAGACAACGCTTTAAAAGCAATTACTGCTCATCAGTTTAGTGTTAACAGTGATTGATGGCCCTTGAATTATTGCTCACACTCTGACGTTCGTGGTGATATGTAACATGTGTGGCACAATCGTCATTTTTGCACGTAGGCGCACCTGACGCATGTTTGCGTTTCTATGTATGGGGGGCGAAGGAATAAACATTTTGTGACTTTTTTTTTACACTCCGCCGGCATGGGGGGACAGCAGAGCCCGGGATAGGTGGTGGCGGAGGGAGGAAGAAAAATAAATCACACACTGTGGTGAAACTACAAATCCCATGATGCATCTCTCTCCGGGAGTCATGTTTTTGGCTGTGAGAATCTTGCAATGGCTCGTGGGATTTGTAGTTCCACCACAGCTGGAGGGCCGGAGTTTGGCTACCCCTGCTCTATAGCCACCTGAACGCTTGTATGTAAACAGCCGCTGGGGCATCCACCCGCATTCAAGAAGCCACCATCCAGTCGTTTAAATAAAACTATTTTTGTTTATCTTTGGACAGAGTGAAGAATGCTTAGCACTTTTGTCAGGTTTATATTGTTAAATGTGTCTCCAGTGGGGAGATTTCCCCTCACTTCCTGTCCCGGTGACCAT
>NW_017306312.1:912939-917818 GCF_000935625.1 Nanorana parkeri | reverse complement strand
AAATTGCAAATTAAATCACACAGCATCATTAGTGTAATTCCAGCTTCTTTCAAAATAGTTATGCTTTTACTAATTGTAACACTTTAAAACAGTGGTGGTTAATGTTCTTGATAGAGGGGACCTGAAAGAGCTGTCCCTGACATTACCTAAGGGCCGCACATAATAATCAGAGGATGTATTTCTACAAAAGGTTTCTGCGGGAGATGGCCAGAGACTGCAGCCATGCTGCGGGAGGTGGCCAGAGACTGCAGCCATGCTGCGGGAGATGGCCAGAGACTGCAGCCATGCTGCGGGAGATGGCCAGAGACTGCAGGCATGCTGCGGGAGATGGCCAGAGACTGTCAAAGACTATGGGCATGCTTCAGGAGATAGCCAAAGACTGCAGGCATGTTATGGGAGATGGTCAGAGACTGCAGACCTACTGTAGAAATAGTTGGAGACTGAGGACATGCTTCAGGAGACAGCCAGACAGGAGACACATTACATGAGACTGCCCGAAATGACTGTTATGCCCCTTTACAAATCGAAGATTACACATTTGTGTTCCCTTCAGTCCCTTAAAAAGGAGAACTATGAGGTGAGTGCTTTTCATTCACCTCATAGTTCTAGCCAACCTGTGACAATGAGACTGTCACAGGTCGGCTCAGTAGATCGGGAGGTGAGCGAACACATACCGGCGTTTGCTCACCTCTCGTTCCTGTCACAGCCATCTGCCGTGACAGGGGAGGGGCTGGATTCCTCCCTCCCCGCTCCGATCCGCCAGCGCTGACTGGCAGAACGGACAGGGGTGGTACAGCTGGCTCTGCCTCTAGATAGGCAGAGCCAGCTGTCACTCAAGCAGCTGGGCGGATCCAGACATAATTGGCTGTAGCTCGCAGTATACTGTGGCGTCTCAGTATACTGCGAGCTGTAGCTCGCGGTATACTGAGCTTAGGGTGACGGGAGGACGCTAGTTTGTGTCCTCCCATTACCCTCAGGAGAACTATGGGGAAAAGCCTTAACCCCATAGTTCTCCTTTAAAAATAATTTCATATATCACTGGGTAGATTTGCCTTCATTTCCTCTCCTAGAGACAAAGGAGGAAGTGAGATGAAATCTCATTCTGTCACCAAGCCCCACCCCCTATTTATTTTTCAGTACAGTGGGTAAGGATTTTTGGCTGGACTTACACTTTAATAATAAAAAGACTTGCCATTAATAAGCAGGATTGACTATCAATACTTTGTAATATGAATAACCTACCTGTGCCAATGTAGGAGGAGGTGGAGGTGCTGGAGGAGGGGGGACCGGCATTCTCACAAAGGTTCACTGTACTGTCTCCAGGACCTGTCAATAATAAGAAAATATTCCTTTATGTGCCTGGTACGATGTTATAGTACCTGTGTAGTCTTTAGTATCTAAAGATCTGTAGAGGATCCGTCTTGACAATAAGTATATAAACTGAATAAATGATCTAGCAGCTCAGAGGATGCCAAGTATCAGGTAAGTTCTTTTTTCCAGCCCCTAGGCCAAAACCAGCAGTTAAAGGAGAACTATGAGATGAGTGATTTCCACTCACCTCATAGTTCTAAGCCGACCTGTGACAATGAGACTGTCACAGGTCGGCTCAGTAGATCGGGAGGTGAGCGAACACATACCGGGTTCCCTCACCTCTCGATCCTGTCACGGCTCTCTGCCGTGACAGGGGGAGGGGCTGGATTCCCCTCTCCCTGCTCCGATCTGTTTTAACCTTCGCAGTGCAGGGCAGCCCCATTGCAAGGGTTAACTTTGTTAATTCCTGGAGTTCTTCCTGAAGAGAAAAATCCTAAACAAGTTTACATAAAATCATCTTATGCCCACATAATATGGCTTTGTTTCAGAATATCAGAAGTCCACACCTAATAACCAATCACCAGCATTGATTCTGGGAAAGCCTCCTTCCATCTAAATATAAAAACATAGGTTTGGGAGTACAAATAAGATACAATAAATTGCTCAGATGTCAGATTATTTCAAATGTTGTAGTCTATAGGGACCTTGGATTGTAAGCTCCTTAAAGGCAGGGACTGATGTGAACGTGCTCTGTGAATGTCCAGTGTAAAGCGCCGCATAAATTGTCAGCATATAGAAATACCAATAATAATAAAAAAATAAACCTAAAAAATGTGTAATGAACTGCAAGCCAGATATTGGGCATTGCCCCCCTACCCCCAATGGTTAAGGCCAACAGACAATCTCTCAATCAGTATGGTTACAATATTTGAATGTGTATCTCACTGCCACAGTCTACGGACCAGTACCTGAAGGCAGACAATACATAATGGATATAGTATTGGATGATCAAATCTGCCAGCCCCCCAGGTCAGATTTGATGGCCCAGTCTACATGCCAATGGCTACTCATAGTAACTACTGCAATATTTAAGGGAGAATTTGACTGTGCAATTGTTTAATTTAGTTGGGTCTGGTGTGTAAACGTGAATCCACTTTGCGGCCCTGTCCCTGTTTTCCAACTTCCTCGATCAGTGGAATGTGTGTATAATGCCACTCAAGCCCAGGATGTTATAAGAAGGATAGACTCTATAGTGAGGACTTCAAAACCTGGACAAAAAGGTAAATTATATTTATACATCTATCTGTCGAGTCGTCGTCGTCGTCGTCGTCATCATCATCATGTGAACCTTGGTATTGCAGAATACACATTGGATTCGTTTGCATTATATTTATGTTGAGCTTACAGCTACAGCATGTCTCCACTGTCTACCACTACATCCATGCACTGCCACTGCACCCACACAGTCCTCTGATCTCAAGTGCACCGGCAGACCTTTCCGCTGATTGCCATTGTACCCATTTCATTTTCTACTGACAGCCACTGTACCCACACACACTTCTCCCCTGACCCATACTGTACCCATGTAATTTTCTACCGACAGCCACTTTACCCGCACATTTCTCCTCTGACCCATATAGTTACATAGTTACATAGTATTTGGGGATGAATAAAGACATACGTCCATCAAGTCCAACCAATATAGGTCCACGCATCATCTCATTCTTAGGGATACTGGTATCCCTGGATATTACGGTCCCTCAAGAAATTGTCCAAACGTTTCTTGAACAAATCTACACTCTTGGCTGAAATCACTGCCGATGGCAGTGAGTTCCAGACCTTAACCACTCTTACTGTAAAGAAACCTCTTTGCCCATTGTGCTGGAATTTTTTCTCCACCAACTTTAGGTGGTGGCCTTTAGTCTTTGTAATGGAGTTAATCTCAAACAGTTTGTTGCCAATGTTGCTAATGTTGCTGTCACCATTGAACATCTTGTACATGAAAATCATATCCCCCCTTAATCTCCTTAATTCCAGCGTAAACATGTTTAATTCTCTACTGACAGCCACTGTATCCATGCACTTCTCTCCTGACCCATACTGTACCCATGCCATTTTCTACTGACAGCCACTGTACCCGCACATTTCTCCTCTGACCCATTCCATTCTGAACTGACAGCCACTGTATCCGTGCACTTCTCTCCTGACCCATAATGTACCCATGCCATTTTCTACTGACAGCCACTGTACCTGCGCACTGCTCCCATGCCATTTTCTACTGACAGCCACTGTACACAACGCACTTCTCCTCTGACTCACACTGTACCTATGCACTTCTTCACTGACCACCACTGCATCCGTACACTTCTCTACTGAATGTCCCTCTAGCTGCAAAGTTTTTCATTGACTGCCACTGCACCCATACACTGCTTCAGTGAATGCCACTGCACCCAAGCACTTTGCTACTGACCGGCGACCGTCAATGTAGCACAGTTCATAGCATACTTCCCATTGCCAGCAATTTTCCACACTTCTCCACTAACCGGCACCGACTGCACTTGTGCAGTACTCTATTGACTGCCACTGTACTGATGCACTTCTCCAATGACCACCAGCAATATTATGAAGCTCTTCTCCACTGACTGCTGCCCATGCAACAGTAAAACACTTGCCACAAAGTCCTGCTCTTTGCATGCGGTGCTATATTCTAGACATGTGCGATTCGTTTCGTTCCGAATCGAAATTCGGATGAATTTTCGGGAATTCGGACATTCGGATGTATCCGAATTCCGAATTACAGATATAACGAATGCAAACGAATCTGAATTTTCGTTCCCAAAATTCGGTAGCGGTAGTTTGTTCGAACGTTCGTTTCGTTTTCGTTTCTTATTCGTTTCGTTCGCGGAAGAAAAACATTTTTCCCCATAAAAGTCACTTTGCTGCAAACGAACGAATGAACGAAATGAATAAGAAACGAAAACGAAACGAACGTTCGAACGAACTACCGCTACCGAATTTCGTCCGAATCCGAATTGACTTTCACACCCGAATTCCGAAAAACGAAATAACACAAATCCGAATTTAAAAACGAAACGAAAGTAAACGAATTTTTTGGCAGTGCACATGTCTACTATATTCTACAGACTGCCGAACTCTGTGCACAGTATTGTACATTGATACCACCACCACCACTTTTACAGATTTGGTACTTGACCCTGTTCAACAAACAGACACACTTTTAAAAATATATATTTAAGCTGAACTTATATTTTTGGAGTTCTGGCTCCTTCTGCATCTCCTATTAGGGATGCAGGAAGAGGACGCCATAGTTTTACTATATGGAGGTGTCTGCAGCAGCAATGCACTTTAATCTTGTACAAGAGATACTAATCACCTTTGAGTGTTTTTCATTGGGGCAAACACAATACTTAATATATTTTACACAGCTAGCAGAGCATCAGTTTCACATATAGTGCTTCCCCTCTCAGTGGCTATGCTCCGCTTCCCCCTCTAGGGCTTCCTGTGAAAAAAAAAAAAAAAAAACTGTGGACGGAAGGGTAAGGCTCAC
>NW_017306312.1:908154-912903 GCF_000935625.1 Nanorana parkeri | reverse complement strand
CTCAGGGGCTTCTCTGAAAAAAAAAAAAAAAAAACTGTGACAGGAAGGTTACTGCTCACTGCAAAGCCGCAACCATCCTGTTTCTCTAATGCATTCTTATTTCAGCTGCTGAAACCAAATGAGGTAACATGCCACAGCTTAGATCTGACAAAGGCACGCTTATGACAGGGCAACACTCTAAACATCTCATCAGAGTTTCCAGTATGCCTCAAGCTCAAAGTTTATGCAGATATCAGAAAGCAAAAACACAATTGAAATACAACACAGCCCTAAAGCTGAGCTACACTTAAAATTAACGTTCCAGCATTATTGGGTCAAATGCATGTAAATTAAATGTACAGTTCCACCAACAAGTTTGGAGACAGGAGTTTTCTACATGTATTTTCTGCAGCTGTTTTGTGAGAAATCGCTGTGTGTCAGAGCGGACACACCCCCCCTTCCTCTATTCAAGCAAGATGGACCAATTTAATTACTCGCAGAGTGACAACATTGTAGGCAGTGCTGAGCTTTCTTAAGAAAGCCCAGTATGCTTTGTCACGGATACACCATCTAATAGATGCTTAAAGCTTTTATACAATATTTTAAAAAGGTCATCATCAATTTATAGACATAAACAGAGTAATAAAAAAAATAAACTTTTCACCAAATACCAATAGTTTTCCTTAAAGTGTAAATATACCCAAAATGTTTTTGTTTTTTTTTTTAGATTCAGATAAGAGTGTGGAACTCCTGTCAGGTTTTACTGCAGTCAGAGGCTCTGTTGGAGAGAGATCTTCACCCATTGTGTGAAAAAAAAGGTTGTCCCCAGCGAAGAGTGAGGGGAAATCTCTCACTGCAACATGGACAGTAGTAAAAAATGTTTTGTTTTTTAAATAACAGGAATGCTAGAACCTCTGTCAACTTTTTATTGTTGTCTGCTTCCCTTTTGCAGATTTTCCCACACTTCCGGTCTGGTAAAAGTTTGTCCCCAGGACAGAAAGTGAGGGGAAATCTCTGTAACGGAGCCCTAGAAATTAGGAAGCCCTAAAAGGGGTTCCAACCTTTCTCTATTCTATGCAAAAAAGAAAAAGTTTTTGGTAGTAATCCATGATATGATGATGATGCATCCAAAATGGTAATTTTTAGATGTTCCACTAGGTTTTATCAAGTCATCCTGACTTATAAATATTGTATAGATGCAATTTTATTTTAAAAAAAAAAGTGCATGTTTTCCCGCCTCCTACCACCCTCCCTACACCGCTCCATACTCGTAGTCACAGTTTGAGAATCTAACATACATTGGAACACACCATATGGGGACTTTTGTCCATTTCTTTCTCCTTTATTATCACATACCCAAACCATATTGCTCTTTAAAATTGGATTGGACCAGAAACCCTATGACAGATGCTAATTAACATTTTATATGGGAAAACCAAACATCACTTGCTCCATACGGAGGTTTTGGGCCGGTTTTACATTTAGAGCAATACTGTGTACATATACGGCTGTACTTTTCTACACCTTGTTGAACATTTCAGTTATGGTGCAATGTTTATGTTTTTAGTAATCCAGCTGTTATACCGGTTTGTATTACTTGTCAAATGCCTGGATTGCGATATATTACCCCAATGTATTTTAAATAAATGATATAAAAAATATCCTACATGTAAAATCCGGCTTTCTTAGCCACATTTCAAAGAACTTTAGGTTTAAGCAAACATGAAAGGTTGCCTTTTGCTGACCTCTCCCTCTGAAATGCAAGTTACCTGACTGTCATACTGATCTAATTACTTTGAGAGTCAATGGCCCTTAATAGGTATGTCGCTCAGGAGTCCTCTCTGCCCTCTAACTTCACTTGCCAAGGGATTGGTATAACAGCCAGGCAACAACAGTTTCAGAAGAAAAAAGGTCATACATGGAAGCACCCACAATTCTCTTTACATAGTGTGGTTGAAGTTCAACCACACTTTTTTTTTTTTTTTTTTTTTAAGTAAAGTTCCCCTCCCTAGACCCCTAACCTAATCTAAACTAGAACTCCCTACCTGGGTGCTTAGTTTCCAGCAGCTTCCTCTTTGGTCTTCTTCGGTGCTGAAATCTTCACCGACACTGCCCACACCTGCACATTAACTACCACCAGAATTAATGGTGTACTCCTAGTGCCTCTGCTATAGGAAAATGGCTTCATTTAAGTCTATGGGGAGTTAAGAAGTAGACAAGGCCACCACAGAAAGATTTCCGCACCAAGGATGTGGGTGACAGCCTCTGTCAAGGAGAGGTAAATATGCATGGGGAGGGGGTGATGATCTAGGTTAGATTAAGGGCTGGGCTTTTATTTTTAGGAAAGCCATAGCTGTTGTCTTGAGATCTCGGAAATACTTTTGATTTATATTTAATCAAATGTACACCCCAAACCGAGTTCATGCCTCCTTTCATCATAAATTATATTGAACACTAAGCATTGGAAATTACTGTCACTTTAAGGGGTTTTCCTAGTATATCACTGTACAGTATAAAATTGACAATTAAGTCATTTCTGGGATTCATATCTAAAGTGAGTAAGTCATACTTTGCTCTACAAGGAAAAAAACAAATGTAATATCTTAATAGAAGCTCATTGTGCGGGCAGCAGTTGTTGTGGATGCAGTCAGAATGAAGAATGCAGAGCTTAATAGGCCTCTTAAAGTTCAGCCATTCTCTCAACAATTCTATCATTCAGCACCAGTTATAAAGATGAAAATAAAACACAGCACAGTTTATTTCTGATCCAAAATTTGTAATATAATTTTTTTTTTACAAGACAAAAAATGATCAGATATATAATGTGGTATTTGTCCAATGGAAAATGATGTATATTTTTGGAAAACTGCATTTCCGTTCTTTTCATAACTGGGAAATGGGAATTAATGAGCGCTGCCTACAACTGTTAATTTACTGCTGTGTCCAGTCTCCCTAGTCTAGTGTCAGTGCCATACAAACAGAGGTAAAGATTTTTACCCTTCACCTCTGATCAACAGATGTATTTAAAGTGTACGTGTGGAACCTCAAAACTGGCCAATGCAGTGTACAGTACCGCATGTACATCTAGTTGCCTCATGTCATTTATTTACTTACAAAGTCATTTATTTACAAAGTGGCCGGCGAACATTCAATGTGTGGATGCGCTAATGCAACATGCTTTCAGCTGCATTCAGAATCAGTTTGAAATGTTTCTGCAATACTTCTTGGTTCTTTCAGAGATATTTATGACTTCCTTTTAAGCAGCATCATGCTGCTTATGTATTCACATTGACTTGTATAAGGGAAAGCAGTTTGGACATTAAAAGGTAGGGATGAGCCAAACATATATTTGTTCGGTTCTAATTCGAACTTTCAAACATGGAAAAAGTTCTAATTCGAACTTAGAACTCAATGTAAGTCTATGGGGGTAGAACTCAGAAAATTAAATGTGCCCATTTTGAAGCCTTATATGCAATTTATTGGCCATAAAAAGTGTATGGGGATCCGGGTACTGCCCTGGGGGACATGTATCAATGAAAAAAACACTTTTAAAAAATACAGTTTTTAAAAAGGAGCAGTGATTTAACATCACTTAAAATGAAACATTAAAAATGAAATATTCCTTTAAATATGTTGCCTGGGGGGGGGTCCCCTTTCACTGCCTGTAAAGAGGCGCATCTGTATGATGTATAGAACCTGCTGAAGCAAAAATTACATTTATAAAGAAAAGAAAATGATATTTAAATTGCCGGTAACTTTGTGTTGGTAATTTAGTGATTCTCTAATGTACAGAAGTCTGATATACAGAGCTCTAATATATAGAACTCTAATATATATCTAACTCTGATATACCTCTCTATCTCTCTCAATAAATCTGCTGTTACTAACTTTACTAGAACTATCTTTCTCTTTACCTCCTACAACACACTACATAGAGCCGCGGTGTCAGCAGCCTTATATAGTGTGCTGCAGGGACTTAGCTGTGAGACATGATTGGGCAGAGAGCCCAATCATGGCTCTAAATGTGTACCGAGCCCTGGCACAGTCTTGCACCTGACCTGCGGTCAGGTGCAAGACTGTGGCCAATTACAGTTTCGCAGTGCATTGTGGAATGTTCCGCGGTCGAACAGACCGCGAACATCCGGCAATGTTCGGCGTTCAGCGAACGCTAGAACAGGCTATGTTCTAATCGAACATGCAGCCCATCACTAATTAAAGGAGTTGTAAAGTTCCAGCATATCCTATCCTGAGAACATCAGCAATGTAATACAAATACATACTGGAGTCGTTTTTGATAATGCAATCAATGCTTACTTGAAAAATCCCTTTTATGTAGTGAGTGCTGCCTTCCATCTGCCCATCACTCTCAACAACTTCCTGGATTCCCAGTGTGCTTTGCATCTCTTTCCCTGCTGCTTGATGTGATGCAATCTCGATTTTTCAAGATTACATATCCCATCATGCATTGCTCCCAGCAAGCAATGTTAGTGCTACATTGTACAGAAGGCAGGCTCTGTGAGAGTGGTGACACAAGGAAGTGCAAGGGAAAGACTGAGTGAAATTGTGTCAGTGCAAGGAGGAAGTACATGCAATGGGCATCTTTAATACGCAAGTTTACAAACTTCTAGATGGATATCGTTTTTAAGTGGGTGGAGTAGGTCTTATGGAAATTCGGTATAGAAATACATATTTATTTTTTGACCATAGATACTCTTTAACAAATGCCTCTGTATACAAGACTTTTTAAATGCTGCACAATGTACTAAAGCC
>NW_017306312.1:880686-908069 GCF_000935625.1 Nanorana parkeri | reverse complement strand
CAGGGCTGAGGATATTTTTTTTCTTGAGGGGGAGAGAGCATATTTTTTAATATACATTTATATAAATATACATTTATACAAGCTCTAGATCTAGCTAAACAATAAAGTAAAATAAAAATAAAGGAAGGTTACTCCTGTAAACTCTTACATATACATCTGAAACGGAGTTTTGTAGAGAAATCATCAGTTCTAATGGATATGACAGAATATCATCAGTACATCTGCACCCAAGTTCACCCAGTCTTCGCGCCCCTGAGGAAGCCAGACATCATACCAGGGTGCCACAGCACCCTGGCTGAAAAAGGCTGGTTCAGATAACTGTTCAAGAGGGTTTTCACTTAATTTAGGGTACACTGACACCTCTGAGTGTTAGATGTATTTTACACTCCTTACGGATACCATTCATCTCTATTGAAGGTGTGTTTTTCTGGAAATCACACCAAACACAACGTTTTCCACTTGTAGCGCACCAAAAAGGTGTGAACGCTTCCTCAATCTGTTTAGTCATTTTACACTGTGTAACAAACACATCTTCTTTGTTGGAAAACTTCTTAAGTACTTTTCACATATAATTTTCCCCTTCTTTAAATAATATGGTTTGATTTTGTCTTGAGAAAGTTGTGCTTGTAGGATACAACGGTATACAGTGCAAGGAACACAGCAGGGCTGTGTCACAGGCGACATATTCCAAGACAAAGAAAATAAGCAGTAAGCCTAATGATATTAACACATGGCACGCTGAATGAACCCTATGGGGAAAGTGTGGGCAGTGGAGGCTGTGAATACAGATAGGCAAGCCACAGGAAACATCCTGCTGTCTTCTAAGGATCATCTACATCCATTGTGAATATTACAAAACTGCTGACAGTGAGGATAAGAATTCACAATCCACTCCGTGTATGAAAATACTACACATTACAAGGTTTCATAAAGTGGATTTCCCTGTCTATGCAAACCTGCAATTTCAGACAAAGCTGAGTAGCAGAGCCCAGTCCCTAAATGCAGATTAACTAGCGTGTCCTGCTTCTGCTTGGCAGTGGTAGATTACAACCTTGAATCTCACTAAAGTTAGATCTCACTAAAGTGCTGACTTATTGAAAAGTCAGCAGCGAGTCGTGAACCACGACGACACGTACTGTAAGCATATGCTGACTTTTCAATAAGTCAGCACTTTAGTGAGATCTAACTTTAGTGAGATTCAAGGTTGTAATCTACCACTGCCAAGCAGAAGCAGGACACGCTAGTTAATCTGCATTTAGGGACTGGGCTCTGCTACTCAGCCCAGAGAGCCCCTAAACTAGACATGTGCAATTCGTTTCGAATCAAAATTCAGACGAATTTTCCGAAATTTGAACACATCCGAATTTCTAAAGCCCAATGCATCTGAACGTGTCCGAATCCGAATTTCGTTCAAAAACTAAACTGAATCGGACATGTGAGTTTTCTGGCCAATTAGGTGTTTTTCAGCTTAATGCAACTTAAAAGGAGAACTATGGGGTTAGGGCTTTTCCCCATTGTTCTCCTAAGGGTAACGGGAGGACACAAACTAGCGTCCTCCCGTCACCCAAAGCTCAGTATACCGCGAGCTACAGCTCGCGGTATACTGAGACGCTCCAGCTGAAACAGATCCCGACAATTATGGCTGGATCCGCCCAGCTGCGTGAGTGACAGCTGGCTCTGCCTATCTAGAGGCAGAGCCAGCTGTACCCGCCCCCTTCCCCGTCCGTTCCGCCAGTCAGCGCTGGAGGATCGAAGCGGGGAGAATCCAGTCCCTCCCCTGTCCCGGCTCTCTGCAGTGACAGGATTGAGAAGTGAGCGAACGCCGGTATGTGTTACGCTCACTTCCCGATCTACTGAGCCGACCTGTGACAGTTTCATTCTCACAGGTTGGCTAGAAAAATCACTCATCTCATAGTTCTCCTTTAATGGGTCTAAACACAAATTTTCGTTACGGCAACATGGGAGCCATATACAGTATAGTCATAGAACACAAACTTTACAACTCTAATAAACACTCCCGAATGCCACTGGGGTCTGGGAGATAGATAGATAGATAGATAGATAGCGATATTATATATTACTAAAGCTGAGGCTCACAGACCCGAATGGCATTCAGGAGCTCCCGAATGCCATTCAGGTCTAGGAGATTCAGCTTTAGCATTAATATCTGTATATGGTTTTCTGTGGTAAACCCAAAATATATCCATATGTAATACGCAAATATCCACTTCCTAAGTAAAGGCAGTACTTGGCCCTACCTCCCTTCAAGTCTCCTGTGATGGGTGGCCTAGCTTACTGTCTAACCGACTTGAGAGGTGTGATGGAGTAAGGGAAGGTCGATCACCTTGTTTGGGGCTTTAGGGGCACTCTAGATGAAGACTAAAAACACAAAGCGGACAGCTCACCCCTGTCATGCATCCTTGTAATCCACATTCGGTGCACGGATACCCTCTTCTGGGATGAATGTCTCAAAAACTGCAGAACTAACACATGATGCTCTTCCAAAAGAATATCAAACTTTATTCCACACGCATCTGTACAAAAACAACCACTGATGCGTTTCTGCCTTACACGCATTTTAGATGAACATGGACAGTATGTTTAGTCAGGTGGTGGTGTCTACGATTGCCTCACATAGCATATTACCGTACTATGATAGATCTCACTACAGCTTGGTTAGTAGAACTAAAGCCAAAACGTTTTTTTTAAATTTGTTTTGGATAGAATAAGGGACGGTTATAACCCCACCTTTTTGACCAATAGCCACAACAGTTAATGAGAGCAAATCCCTAGTGGTCAGCATGGGTCACCAGAACTTGTGACCCCATTGGAACATGTCCCATCTATTCTTGTCCTGGTGATGACCCAAAAGTTTGGATTTTAATTTTATTTTTGGTGATAATTGTCATCAGGACAAATAGGAAGGGTGAATCTCTGCAATATTATCTTCCTGCTGTATTCTACCCATCCCCCAATGTAAGGTAATAAACAAGCAGAAAAGTCCAATTTAAAAAAATAGCCAGCACACTACCCATGTACCACTAAAATGTATTGAGGGCTAAATGGTCATGAAAGGGTAGAGAGAGATCATAGCATCCACCAACATTTTGAGACCACAATGGACCGCTTTCGCAAGGTGATAGTGAAAATGACAGACACCTTTCCACCACCTTGGGAAGGGAATCCCTTGTGGCCCTAAAATGTCTGTGGATGCTTTTTACTTTTTTGTGATTATTGTTGCATTTCGACCTTGATCTCACCTTCTTGAAATTGAACATTAATGCAGTGTCGCTGTAAACTGAGCACCCCATCACCATGGCGTATGGGCATACTGCTGCATGTATTGGATCATATTCTGTCTGGGGGGCAACTATGCTTCCCTCCACTGAAACAGTGGAAGAGTGAGCGCCACTCAGGGACAAGAAGTGTGTTGGTCAAAGGAATTCAAGGTAAAAAGAAAAGAAGTCTAAAAAAAAAAGAAAACTAAATGCAGTCACCTCATCTAAGGCCTGGTAAGCTGGAGTATATTAAGTTTTTGGTTTTCAGTTTAGGCACACTTCAGATGTATTAGGCATAGGGTCAAAGGAGAGGAGGAAAAATTAGGGGAAAAAAAAAAAAAGTATTTTTTAACACGAGTTTGAAATAACCAATAAAACAATTGAGAGGCTGAATACAAAATTTCTGTACAACATAGACACATTTATTAACTAACTAGTACATCTATTTATACGTCTCACACCTAAAAGAGGCACAAATTAGAAAGGAAGAGGGCAGAGGGATTTGGTTACAAAGGAGGGACTATCCTTCCAAAAAGCCTGTTGTAAACTATGCTGACTCACTAAAGGGAATAAGAAACTTGTGGACACTTTAACCCCTACCCTCCTTGATGTGCAACATGAACAAAATGATTGCTGGAATTTATACCCAGGCCCTAAAAAAATACAATTATTTATATTTTAGGAATGCACCAATAGCGGTTTTTGGGTGTCGAGTACCGATGGGTTTTTTTTGGTACCAAATACCGATACCTGAAGTCCCATTAAGGAAGCCCAGCAGCAGGTAACGACTCGCCGCCAAGCTTCCTGATACCAGAAGTTCCAGTGTTTGGATAAGTATCAGGAGCATTTGAGCGAGTATGAGTACCCGCCCAAATCTCGGTATCGGCACCAATGCTAGTATCGATGCATCCGATATTAAAATTATATATATATATATACAGGTATTCCTCACTTAACGACCGAGTTCCGTTCCTACGACCAGGTCGTTAAAATGATTCCTATTATTTGTATTAAAAAGAGAACTATGGGGTAAGTGTTTTTCCTCTTTAGGGTCATGGGAGGACATATACTAACCTCCTTCTGTGACCCAAAGCTCAGTATAGCCCGCGATTCACTGACAGTGCCGCAGCCGGGACTGATCCCGACAATGCTGTCGATATCCACCCAGCTGCGTGAATCACAGCGAGCTCTGCCTATCTAGAGGCAGAGCCAGCTGTAACCACCCACCCCCCGTCCGTTCCTCCACTCAGCGCTGGAGGTTTGGAGAGGGGAGGGAGTAATCCCTGCGTGGAGCCGTGACTGACAGTCACCGCTCACTGCAGGGAGACAATCGGGAAGTGAGCAGATCGGCTGCATGTTTCTGCTCACTTCCCGATCAATAGAGCCGACCTGTGGCAGCTTCTTAATCACAGGTCAGCTCTAACTATGAGGAGGAGTGGAAAACAAAACACTCACCTCATAGTTCTCCTTTAAGACTATAGGAAAGCGGAACTGGGTGAGTTATCACTAGGTCATCAAATCGCTGGTCTGAACTCCAAGAGGAATTAAGATGTTTTGTTGTTTTCCCCAGAGGAAAGGAAGTGGTAAGCTGAAAAAAGGAAAAACAGGAAAAGACCACGGATAGAATTTCAGGAGAAAAAAAAAACCCTAAAGATGTATTTTTCAATAACTTTTTTTCCTGCCTGGACGGGTTTTATTACTTATAAAAAGTATCAAATACGAGTCACATCGACCTATATAATGACAGAATTCTTCTAAGAGACATAAATACATAAATAATTGGCTCCTACAAGATTCAGTTAGAGTTGAAGACATGTCATGAAACCCAGAATCTCCACACGGAGCACATCACTTCCTAAGTTATACTTCTGCATTCAAAACACAATTGCTGCCAGTGGGCACTGCATGCTGTCATCTCGATTAGGAAACAACTATGATACTATTGTCTTGTTACACAGATACAAAGTTCTTTGTAAGTAGTAGGAAGTCATTTAAAGCTGAACTCCAGGAAAAAAGCAAAAGACACAGATGAAATACATACTGTATATATGAACTGTTTCACCTGCCAATTGATTTGCATGCCCGTCCATCCAGTTCTAGGAGTTACACAGCTCTGCCACACAACACAGCCCTGTTTTATCCGCTGTATTTATGCAACATTTACAAGTCTCCTCCCAACCCCTACCCTGTGACAGAAGCAGCAAATCTCTCTGTCACTCTGATCTCTCCTCCTGTCAGTATGTTTTTTGCACCACAGGACAACTAATTGGCTATTGGGCTGCTTTCAGTACAGTCAGATTTCTGCTGTACATTCACTGCAAGAGGCATGATACCAGGTCAAAAAAGTACTTGCATTTAAAAAAATAAATTTAAGTATGCATCAATGTACACAGAGTTGCTTTCATTTGTATCTTTTATATCTGCCTAGAGTGCAGCTTCCATTCAGTTTGATTGATGTATACTTGTTGCTGTCTCTTTGTAGTGAATGTTTCCATGTATAGGAACCCCTAGTTACTTCTAAAGAGAACGATAATGTCACCAGACTCCCTGCACTGCTGTAATTATGATGACTCTGAGGAATCCGAAGGAAAGTGTTTTGTACACATTTTCCTGATGTTATTGTCATTTTCTTTTTAGTCTTGTAACTATAAAAATATATCATATGTACCACTTGCATCTAGAATGTGGGGCAGCCAATAATATTAAGCTTTCCATTTCTGTGGAGTTGGGTTACTACTAAGCTGTGAACAGCTTGTAATTGGATTTCCTGCTGTTATATTCGGTTTATAACACACACATCTGAACGCATTAGAGAAGTGATAATCCCTCCACCATCAACCACTCAGCCCATCGACACATCCCCTAAGGCCTGTTCCCACGACGTCCGTTTTCTGTGCTGACCTGATCCGTATGCTCCTGCACTAAAAATGCATCCCAATGTATCCCTATGTGTTTTATGGGCTACAGTTCTCACGTGCGCAGTCCGTTCAGGTTACGACAGAAAAAAATACTGCATGTCACATTTTGTCAGGTTAGGAAACGGAACGGAAACGCAAAACGCCTCAAAAACGCACTGCACTGCAGCTAACATACTGCCAGCCCGACTCCAGCAAAAATTATTTTTTTTTAAAAACTGGATTACGGCAAAAACGCACTGCATCAGTAGCACCGCGTCTGCAGATCCGCACCTGATATCATGTGAACAGGCCCTAAGCCCTCGTTCACACCTGAACATTTTGTAGCGTGTTCTACGCTCGACGAACGCTCTACAAAACGCTCAAAAATATAAATCCCATTGTATTCAACGGTCTCGTTCTCACCTTGGCGTATTTTCGCCCGTCCCTAACGCGCTACAAAGTGGCCAACGCCTGAAAAAGGTACAGGTACTACTTTGGGCCGTTTTGTTGCGCGTTTCCATTGGGATACAGCCAAGTAGCCTGTATCCCAGGCTAAACAAACGCGCAACAGACGCGCATATGCAATACGCCTAGGTGTGAACGAGACCTAAAGGTGGCCATACACTTTACAACCCTCGCAAGACTTTTGTCTTGCGAGGGTTGTAAAGCAATTAAAAAAAAACGTATGATCTGCCTATCTTGGACAGGCAGTTGGGAATCTTATGATTCTCGGCGAGTTAGTGGCCTGCTTGTTCGACAACTGCTGAACGGGCGGGTGTGCACAGGGAGGCTGAATCTTCCTAAGGAGGACACAGACATCAATAAAAACCTGACAGGGGTTATAATCCCTCTCCTTTCTATCCAAAACTAGAAGAAAAAAAAAAGAAGGTTTTGGCTTCAGTTGCACTTCAATCAAAATACATAACCCCCGAAACCACAACAAGTGATATTAAAGTCAAAAGGTTTTTAAGCCAAGTCTGATAATGGATGTTGCTCCTTCATGTTTAAAAGTTTTAGTTTCCTGCAGAATCAGCTAGTCCCCAGAGCACTGGTCCTGATATCCTTAGGGTGGCTCCTTTCCCTTGCAGGGTCCTATGGAGCCACCCTTGTGTGTACTAGCAAGCTGTGTATGTCTCCACGAACACACAGACACAGAAAGGCAAGACACTCCTCTGCTCCCAACTCCTCTCTTCTTCAAGCTAGCAGAGCATGGGTGGGCAACTCTGGCCCTCCAGCTGTGCTTGAACTAGAAATCCCAACATGGTTTTGCCATGCCTGTAACTGTCAGTCTAGCAATGCCACATGGGAATTGTAGTTCCAGAACAGCTGGAGGGGCGGAGTTGCCCACCCCTGTTGTAGATGGAGAGCTGCTGGAGCCTGCTCTGTCCCTTGTGACCTTGTACTGGAGAGGAAGGTCAGGGAAGCCAAGATGAAAGAGCTGGAGCTGTTAAGTAACATAATGAGGGGAATTTATCAAAACTGGAGCAGACATCTGGAGCAGTTGCCCATGGCGACCAATCAGATTCTCTCTTTCATTTTCAAAGTTTGACTGAACAAACTTAAGAAAGATGCTGATTGGTTACTATGACCAACTGCTCCAGATTCTGCCTGCTCCAGTTTTGATAAATCCCCTCCCCCCCCCAATGACTGCTAATACTTGGGCAGAGAAATGTTTTGTTGGGCAATGTATTTTTGCTTGATCTGGATTCATTATTGGAAAGTTTGAGAGCTTAATACTTTAAATAATAATATCTAGTAGTATTAAACTAGATTTAAACTATATGAAGCTACAGAAAAGTGTTTTCTTCCAGAATTCTTAGTTCTAATAGGTTTGGATCGCCTCTGTTCAGATATACAAGCTACACAAGCTGTTACCATCGACCTTGTCTACTACAAAATCATTACTTATTTATTGAGAACACTACAAGACTGTCCCAGTACTAAATATACTGCATCTCCGCTGCCATTTCCTGCAGCTCTGGCAGAAGTTGTGGGTCCAGAACAGACAGACAAGGTTTTGAATATCTTCTCAAATTGATCAGTTAATGTTGACTTACGTCTTCATTCTTTCCGCCTTCAAAGCAGAACTATCACCAATATACATAATAAATATTTCCCCAGACAAATAACAGAACTGAAAGCAGGCTATGGCTTGCATCGCAACTGCTGAACTCTTAATATACTTACCAGTTTATATTATTTACATAAGTCGAGCACATCAACACGTTTGACTACTCACTTCAGTAAACTGCCTATTATCTGGCACAGAGCACTCAACACTCGTATATTTGCATATAACTGGCAAAGACTAGTGCAGTGCAACTTGCAGAATCCTCAGGAGAGGTCCAATGAACACCCAATTTTTATTTTTTACATGAGGCCCACCCATAAATAACTGAAGAGTAAGTGACACAATATTAGTCACTTAACAAGGAAGGAAGGATGGATGGATAAGGTATAATGATAAGTATTAAGCAGTTTGGTAAATTTGTTTTTTCAGCCTTTTCTTACCTTTTCTCATTAATTAACATACTCGTCCACCCAGCAAATCCTTCATTGTCCTGCTGTAATCTGCCACACCAATGCCCACATGCTGGGTGCCACGCCACCATCTTCTATTAAGATTTCATTGGGAGCTGGCTGTCTCTAAAGCTGGCCATACACCTAGAGATTATCTACAGACTTTCTATGGTCAGATGGAAAAAGTGCAACAGATTCCTCCATCTACGCTACACTGTGTGAGTGGAGGAATCTCCCACTGGGCCAAGCTTCAGTATCTTGCTAGTTGGCCCCGCTGGCTCTCAAAATACCTGAGCAATGCCTGCATCCAATCAGATTGTTCAGGTATTGTGACAGCCAGTCATGTGTGTATGGCCAGCTTTACTGGTTTAGGCAACAGGCCCCCTGATGGCGCAGGACAGGTCCACCCTCAGGTCCGCCCTCTTCCAACAACTGTGTGGAAGCTGAAGCTTCCTGGAATATGTAAGATGCATATTCCCTGAGGCTTCAAGAGCAGGGTGCAGGTAATTTTTGCCTAGGTGAGAATGGAAGAGGGGGCAGGCTGTATTATAACAATCATAAAGTACCTTATTTGCCGGCGTATAAGGCGACTGGGTGTATAAGACGACCCCGTAATTTTCCACTTAAAAACATAGGTTTTGGGCTATACTACCCCACTTCCGAGGCAACACCATTTAAAAACATCATGGATGGATGTGCGGTAATGCTGTATGTACGGTAGCTTTGGCTACATACAGTATGCCGCGCTGAGCCAATCACGGCGAGCAATGTATTCTATTAATGAATACAAAGCCTGCTTGGATTGCGTATAAGACGACCCCCGATTGTCGGGGGATGTTTTTAAGTATAAAAAGTAGTCTTATACGCCAGCAAATACAGTAAATAAACACACAAAAAAGTCCGATATTTTACATTGTGGAGGGGGAGGAATCGAATGGGGCAACCTTTTTAAATCTACGATTAAGGCAGTCAAGGTAAAACGCGCCAAGTGTGGGCAGTCGCTGGGCAGGGTCAGGATCTTGTTGGCAGTCAAGCTACAATAAAGGTTTAAGATGTCAGAGGCATGCAGCACTTCCTTCTCGACTTCCACAGAGCATGGACAGCTCCCTGGCCTGCACCTGGACAGTGATGCTATAAGTGGAATGGAGCAGTGGCATATCTTTGCGTCTCCTCAGCAATAAAACAGAGTTATCATTAAAAATGGCAGCACAGTGGCGTAGTGGTTTGCGCTTCGTGCCTGGGCGTCGCTGGTTCGAATCCCAGCCAGGTCACTATCTGCAAGGATTTTGCATGTTCTCCTCGTGCTTGCATGGGTTTCCGGGTACTCCGGTTTCCTCCCACACGCCAAAGACATGCTGGAAGGTTAATTGGCTCCTGTCTATAATGGCCCTGCATGTATGAATGTGAGATAGGGACCTTAGATTGTAAGCTCCTCGGGGGCAGAGGCTGATGTGAATGTGCACTATATGTAAAGCGATGCATAGATTGTCAGCGCTATATAAATACCTGTAATAAATAGTAAATAAATACAAGTAACCAGCACTTGTGTGCAGTGGACATGTGAGAAATATTCAAATGATTGGAGATATGTCAAACAAGGTACACTCAGAAGCAGCAAGGAAGAGGAGCAGTACGAACGAGCTGTAAAACTGAAGACATTATTACATTTACCCCAAGACCAGACAAGTGTAATTGTAAAATTAATGACATCATCTAAACAGATATACACAAAAATATAGCAAATTCCTTAATAAATTATATCCAGATGACTTTACAAAGGAGAGCACCGGATTCAGTCTGTTCTTTTCTTGAGAACCCCCCAACACACATGCTTCCAAGCCCAATTGAAGTCTCACACCTTTTTTTATCTCCTTAAATTATTATCATTTCGACTGATGGTTACCTTTTTCTCAGTGATAATGCCGTTTCCTGCTCTCATACTGCAGTGCTCTGTGCTGGCATAGCAGAGTAACAGCTACACATCTCATTACAGGTTTGTATAGCAGGAGGAAGAGAAGGGTCATATCTTTCTCATTGCACTGGGTCTAGCTCTGCTGTGTATTGGACTGAAAAAATCATATTTAGGCCTCATTCACACAGTGTAGAGTTGGGCTGTACAGATCCTTGCGGCGTGCACGGCTGTATCGGGCCGTCCCCGAGAGGGACAGGTTCTGCATGCGATTACACACAGCAGCCTGTTCTTCCCTATGGGAGGACGTGGCCGTATGCTGATAAACGCACACCCGAACTGCACGTGCGTGCGGGTCCCGGTGTCCGTGCTCGGACGCAGACAGGATTCATCCTGTCTGCATCCGAATACGAACACCCGGGCCCGCATGGATGTGCAGCTCGGCTATGCGCACGGCCGCGTCCTCCCATAGAGAAGAACAGGCTGCTGCTGCAATCACATGCAGCACCTGTCCCTCCCGGGAACGGCCCGACATGGCTATGCACGCCGCATGGATCTGTACAGCCCAACTCTACACTGTGTGAATGAGGCCTTACACACTTTGTTCAACTGCTGCAACAGGAAAGTGGAGGGAAGACTGAACATGGAGGATGTTGGTACCATGTCTATCTATGTCCATGGCTTCATATGCATTTCTGTGACTTCGATTGGTCTTTAAACGGCTTACATCAAGCATAAAATACTAATTTAATTGTCAGAAGCACTTCGGGCCCCATCATACCAAAATCAGACCTAAAACGCAAGTCAGCAGTTTTCAACCTCCATTGCATTCAGTTCCTTTTTTTTACCAATCTTTATTTAAGTTAACATGTCCTGAGTGGACACACTTTCTATGTTTTTTTTTCTTTTTGTACTTGCGTGCATTTTTTGCCGCATTGCGTACGTCGCCCTAAAAGTAGAGCAAGCTCTACTTTTTTTTTTTATCAGTGCACTGCGATGCAGCAGTGTGAACTGGTTCCATTCGCACCCATACATTTTTTGGGTTTACGTTACGTTGGCGTCCATTGACATTCGTTGAAAAATGGATGTTAACGGATTTGGTGTGAATGGGGCCTTACTCACATGGGACACCCATTATTGAGCACTCATGCTGTGGTATGCATGGTTCCACTGCTGACAAGGAATGCATTATTCCTAACGTGGCACATATACCACATTATAGGATACTGATACTTGGTTCAGACCAAGGGATGCCAGAGATAAGGGGGGTCCTACACCAAGCACGGATTACCAAACAGTGGCTTTAATATAGGTGTACATAAATCCAGGCAAAACTTTCTGTTTTAGTTTTGGACAACATGGGAAAGCATTAGAGTCCTTTTCAGAGATTATGGTTATCTGTGTCTGCATTAAAGTGGCCATACACCTTACAACTATCGTCAAACCGGTGTTCGATTTCCGCACGACTGCCCCATGATGCACAGACCAATGTAGATTTTAATTATTGTTCATTAGTAATACTAACTGGCCAAATTTCAATCGACAGAACAAATTTTCATTTGCGCATGTGCAGTGTTCATATTGAGATTTTTTTCGTACAAAAACGCCACTAATCCATCGATTTTCGTACGATTCAAAAAACGTTTTCTAGCCTGCCTGATAGACGAAATTCGGCCAGTTGTACAGCAATTGTGATCGTTCACTTCCCATCAACTAACCGATTATCGTACAAAAATCCGATCACGTTTGGAAATTGAACATTAATCGCAAGGTGTATGGGCACCTTAAGTGAGATTTCCCCATGCCTACCATTGACACCAGTTCACCAGACAGGAAGTGAATGATAATCTCCAACAGCAATTTTTCTGTAGAGTAGGGGGGGGAAGGCAATAATCCTCGTCAGCGTTCAATTGCTACAATTGTCCCGGATACAGATTTTCCCTCAGTTCATGTTTGGTAAAACTGTTGGCGCCATGGTAATTTTTTCCTAGGTGAGAATGGAAGAGGGGGCAGGCTGTATTATAACAATCATAAAGTACCTTATTTGCCGGCGTATAAGGCGACTGGGTGTATAAGACGACCCCGTAATTTTCCACTTAAAAACATAGGTTTTGGGCTATACTACCCCACTTCCGAGGCAACACCATTTAAAAACATCATGGATGGATGTGCGGTAATGCTGTATGTACGGTAGCTTTGGCTACATACAGTATGCCGCGCTGAGCCAATCACGGCGAGCAATGTATTCTATTAATGAATACAAAGCCTGCTTGGATTGCGTATAAGACGACCCCCGATTGTCGGGGGATGTTTTTAAGTATAAAAAGTAGTCTTATACGCCAGCAAATACAGTAAATAAACACACAAAAAAGTCCGATATTTTACATTGTGGAGGGGGAGGAATCGAATGGGGCAACCTTTTTAAATCTACGATTAAGGCAGTCAAGGTAAAACGCGCCAAGTGTGGGCAGTCGCTGGGCAGGGTCAGGATCTTGTTGGCAGTCAAGCTACAATAAAGGTTTAAGATGTCAGAGGCATGCAGCACTTCCTTCTCGACTTCCACAGAGCATGGACAGCTCCCTGGCCTGCACCTGGACAGTGATGCTATAAGTGGAATGGAGCAGTGGCATATCTTTGCGTCTCCTCAGCAATAAAACAGAGTTATCATTAAAAAGGGCAGCACAGTGGCGTAGTGGTTTGCGCTTCGTGCCTGGGCGTCGCTGGTTCGAATCCCAGCCAGGTCACTATCTGCAAGGATTTTGCATGTTCTCCTCGTGCTTGCATGGGTTTCCGGGTACTCCGGTTTCCTCCCACACGCCAAAGACATGCTGGAAGGTTAATTGGCTCCTGTCTATAATGGCCCTGCATGTATGAATGTGAGATAGGGACCTTAGATTGTAAGCTCCTCGGGGGCAGAGGCTGATGTGAATGTGCACTATATGTAAAGCGATGCATAGATTGTCAGCGCTATATAAATACCTGTAATAAATAGTAAATAAATACAAGTAACCAGCACTTGTGTGCAGTGGACATGTGAGAAATATTCAAATGATTGGAGATATGTCAAACAAGGTACACTCAGAAGCAGCAAGGAAGAGGAGCAGTACGAACGAGCTGTAAAACTGAAGACATTATTACATTTACCCCAAGACCAGACAAGTGTAATTGTAAAATTAATGACATCATCTAAACAGATATACACAAAAATATAGCAAATTCCTTAATAAATTATATCCAGATGACTTTACAAAGGAGAGCACCGGATTCAGTCTGTTCTTTTCTTGAGAACCCCCCAACACACATGCTTCCAAGCCCAATTGAAGTCTCACACCTTTTTTTATCTCCTTAAATTATTATCATTTCGACTGATGGTTACCTTTTTCTCAGTGATAATGCCGTTTCCTGCTCTCATACTGCAGTGCTCTGTGCTGGCATAGCAGAGTAACAGCTACACATCTCATTACAGGTTTGTATAGCAGGAGGAAGAGAAGGGTCATATCTTTCTCATTGCACTGGGTCTAGCTCTGCTGTGTATTGGACTGAAAAAATCATATTTAGGCCTCATTCACACAGTGTAGAGTTGGGCTGTACAGATCCTTGCGGCGTGCACGGCTGTATCGGGCCGTCCCCGAGAGGGACAGGTTCTGCATGCGATTACACACAGCAGCCTGTTCTTCCCTATGGGAGGACGTGGCCGTATGCTGATAAACGCACACCCGAACTGCACGTGCGTGCGGGTCCCGGTGTCCGTGCTCGGACGCAGACAGGATTCATCCTGTCTGCATCCGAATACGAACACCCGGGCCCGCATGGATGTGCAGCTCGGCTATGCGCACGGCCGCGTCCTCCCATAGAGAAGAACAGGCTGCTGCTGCAATCACATGCAGCACCTGTCCCTCCCGGGAACGGCCCGACATGGCTATGCACGCCGCATGGATCTGTACAGCCCAACTCTACACTGTGTGAATGAGGCCTTACACACTTTGTTCAACTGCTGCAACAGGAAAGTGGAGGGAAGACTGAACATGGAGGATGTTGGTACCATGTCTATCTATGTCCATGGCTTCATATGCATTTCTGTGACTTCGATTGGTCTTTAAACGGCTTACATCAAGCATAAAATACTAATTTAATTGTCAGAAGCACTTCGGGCCCCATCATACCAAAATCAGACCTAAAACGCAAGTCAGCAGTTTTCAACCTCCATTGCATTCAGTTCCTTTTTTTTACCAATCTTTATTTAAGTTAACATGTCCTGAGTGGACACACTTTCTATGTTTTTTTTTCTTTTTGTACTTGCGTGCATTTTTTGCCGCATTGCGTACGTCGCCCTAAAAGTAGAGCAAGCTCTACTTTTTTTTTTTATCAGTGCACTGCGATGCAGCAGTGTGAACTGGTTCCATTCGCACCCATACATTTTTTGGGTTTACGTTACGTTGGCGTCCATTGACATTCGTTGAAAAATGGATGTTAACGGATTTGGTGTGAATGGGGCCTTACTCACATGGGACACCCATTATTGAGCACTCATGCTGTGGTATGCATGGTTCCACTGCTGACAAGGAATGCATTATTCCTAACGTGGCACATATACCACATTATAGGATACTGATACTTGGTTCAGACCAAGGGATGCCAGAGATAAGGGGGGTCCTACACCAAGCACGGATTACCAAACAGTGGCTTTAATATAGGTGTACATAAATCCAGGCAAAACTTTCTGTTTTAGTTTTGGACAACATGGGAAAGCATTAGAGTCCTTTTCAGAGATTATGGTTATCTGTGTCTGCATTAAAGTGGCCATACACCTTACAACTATCGTCAAACCGGTGTTCGATTTCCGCACGACTGCCCCATGATGCACAGACCAATGTAGATTTTAATTATTGTTCATTAGTAATACTAACTGGCCAAATTTCAATCGACAGAACAAATTTTCATTTGCGCATGTGCAGTGTTCATATTGAGATTTTTTTCGTACAAAAACGCCACTAATCCATCGATTTTCGTACGATTCAAAAAACGTTTTCTAGCCTGCCTGATAGACGAAATTCGGCCAGTTGTACAGCAATTGTGATCGTTCACTTCCCATCAACTAACCGATTATCGTACAAAAATCCGATCACGTTTGGAAATTGAACATTAATCGCAAGGTGTATGGGCACCTTAAGTGAGATTTCCCCATGCCTACCATTGACACCAGTTCACCAGACAGGAAGTGAATGATAATCTCCAACAGCAATTTTTCTGTAGAGTAGGGGGGGGAAGGCAATAATCCTCGTCAGCGTTCAATTGCTACAATTGTCCCGGATACAGATTTTCCCTCAGTTCATGTTTGGTAAAACTGTTGGCGCCAGTACAGTAGGTGAGGGGAAATCTCCCTAAAGATGGCCATACACGTTACAATTATCGGTCAATTTTTTTTTGTACCGTCATCGCACCTTCGCTCAAATAGGCCATCAAGCGCAGACTAATGTAGATTTCAATAATCGTTCGTCAGCAATACTAACTGGCCGAATTTCGTCGTTTGCGCATGTGCAGTGTTCATGTTGCGATTTTTATTGTATGAAAACGCCACTAATCAATTGATTTTCATTCGTTTCCACTAAAGTTTTCTAGTCTGCCCGTTCAACCAAATTCGGACAGTTGTACAGTAATTGCGATTGTGCACTTCCCATCATCAACTGGCCAAATACCATAAGAAAAACGGATCGCATTCGCTTTCGAATAATTGTAAGGTGTATGGGCACCTTTAAGCTTACCACACATATTACAATGAATACAACCATACAATGTATGTACAGTCAGCTTTAAAATCACCAAAACTATGTAAAGATTGGATGTCTAAACTATCCAGTCAATGAATATCAGGCAGTCCCCATCATTTAAAAATCAGGCAGTCCCCATCATTTAAAAATCAGGCAGTCCCCATCAGTCAATATCAGGCAGTCCCCATCGGTTAATATCAGGCAGTCCCCATCGGTTAATATCAGGCAGTCCCCATCGGTTAATATCAGGCAGTCCCCATCGGTTAATATCAGGCAGTCCCCATCGGTTAATATCAGGCAGTCCCCATCGGTTAATATCAGGCAGTCCCCATCGGTTAATATCAGGCAGTCCCCATCGGTTAATATCAGGCAGTCCCCATCGGTTAATATCAGGCAGTCCCCATCGGTTAATATCAGGCAGTCCCCATCGGTTAATATCAGGCAGTCCCCATCGGTTAATATCAGGCAGTCCCCATCGGTTAATATCAGGCAGTCCCCATCGGTTAATATCAGGCAGTCCCCATCGGTTAATATCAGGCAGTCCCCATCGGTTAATATCAGGCAGTCCCCATCGGTTAATATCAGGCAGTCCCCATCGGTTAATATCAGGCAGTCCCCATCGGTTAATATCAGGCAGTCCCCATCGGTTAATATCAGGCAGTCCCCATCGGTTAATATCAGGCAGTCCCCATCGGTTAATATCAGGCAGTCCCCATCGGTTAATATCAGGCAGTCCCCATCGGTTAATATCAGGCAGTCCCCATCGGTTAATATCAGGCAGTCCCCATCGGTTAATATCAGGCAGTCCCCATCGGTTAATATCAGGCAGTCCCTTGCACTGATTATTTGCGTGTAGATCTGAAGGGGAATGTAAAAAAAAAACTGTAACATGTGTGGCCCAGGATAGCAATAAAAACTCCTAAGGGATTCTAACTCTTCCTCACTCTATCCAAAACTACTAAAACTTTTTGACTGGGCCTACACTTTAAAGTATAGGAGATCTTAAGCCTAAGGGCCCATTCACACGTATCGTTTTAGCAGATGAGCTACTGCGTTGACCTTAGATTGTAAGCACTGTGTAAATTGTCAACACTATATAAATGCATGTAATAATAATAATAATAATAAATAGCCAGTTTGCTTTCCTAACACAGGCTGTGTTCCGCTGGCCAGGTATGCACAATATTGCTGTAATAATACTAGCTGTCAAGAAGTTATAATACATAAAAGCTGCAGAATTTGAATAATAACAGAACCTGCACAAGGCAGCCGCCACTCTATTATGAACTGCAGTTCACCTTGGTCCCAAAACATCAAAGCCGCAGTTTAAAAAAAAATGGTATATAGGTCTGTGCAGCAAACTTTAAGATAAAGGGAGAGTGCAGAGCGTGGAAATTGTCAATAAACAATATGACCAAGGCCAACATAAAGATTTAGCAAAATAACTTTGTATCCCAAGAACTCTACAACGATGGAGACATTAGTTAAGGTGCCCATACACCTTACGATTATCGGACGAAACTTTTCGTCCGATGATCGAACCGTCGTACGATTTTCGTACGACGGCCCCATCCTGCCCCGATTATCGCAAGGTTCAATCAGCGGTAGTTAGAAAAAAACACCTGGACGACTTGCGGTAATTGACCACAATTATTTTCGTTTGCGCATGCGCAGTGTTAATCGTACGACTTTTGACGGACGGAAACGCCACCAACCATGCGAACATCGTACGATCAACCAAAGTTTTCAAACATGCTTGACCGTCAAAAGTCGTACGATTGTACAGTACTATCGGTCGGGCACTCTATTCACACGTTACGATTGTCGTACGAAAAGTCGATCGCATACGATTATCGTACGATAATCGTAAGGTGTATGGGCACCTTTACATAGATTACCTTTAGCACAGACAGGGGCTCTTTACATTAAGAGTGGGTAAGCTGTGTGTAATTATCAGCCTTGTACTTTTGTACAGCACTGCAGCTCAGATCTTTACTCTGCACACCTAACCCTCATTAACCACCGATTAATAGAACTCACAGAGTACCTGACCTACATGTTTGTCTGTTCATACCCTGGAAAGAGGTCTATCTCTGGCTTGTCTGACTGTTTATGCATTGGATTTTCCTGTGACCTGTTCGTACTTAGCTTGTCTGTGCTTATTTTGATTGCTGGTCTCTTACCTCTGCTGTTGGCAGTCTGTGCTCTGTCTGCCTTTCTGAAACCTGTACTTTGTTTGTCTGGGCCTGATCTGGCCATCAACCTGATGGCTCCACTACTGGCTACTGCTGTTACTTAGGCCCCTTTCAGATGGGTGATCCAATCAGGTCCACTTGTCAGTTTTTCAGGCAGATCTGATTGGAAGCCCGAAATTAGTCTATGGACAGGTAGATCTATATAGACGTGCGTCCATTTACATCCGATTACCCCTGAATCCGGCCGGATTCAGAAAACCAAAGTTCCATTTTGGTGGACCTGATCGTGGCGCATTGGGGATAAATAGATGTAAAAAAAAAAACACATGTCCATTTACATTTGATTCCCAAAGTCCTAACATGGGTCTGGTAAGTTCATTTTTTTCTGCAATTGTAAGATGGAGGTAAAAATTAGACCAAGACGGTTGTCCAAACTGCTCCGATCAGCAGGGGATCTGTACAAGGATGCCCTGCTGATCGAAACTGAGAGGTGACCATATGAAAGGGACCTTACACCACTCTAGCATCTGTCCTGGCCGTTGCTCCTGGCAACACATAGGTTCTAACAAACTCCATGACACTGTGCCCTACCACATGAGATGCTAATCTCAATCACTAAAGCAATTAAAAATAAAAAAAGTTTGGATATATCTTAGTTACAACCAATGGTGCTACCATTATAATTACTAAGGTTAGTATGGTAATGTATTGATTTGGAAACGTTATCCAGATGCTTTGTGGAATTAGGAAGAATTTACAGACACAATATAGCACAACTGCCCAAAATAATTTTTTGCCTTTCTCTGCATCAAGACATGCCTCAGGTTTGTGAGAGGGCGGCATTAGCGTTTTGTCAATCTAAATAGCTACTGAAAGTTACACCATATAAATTTAATACAAAAACGGAAACCACAAAGAGCATGGTCTCAGAATGTGTTACCAGATGACTTATACATCAGAGAGTATCAAATATATACTGTTTTATTGAAACATGATTAAACCGTTACAGAGATGTGAGCGCCAAATTTTCAATAATACAGAAATAGCACCTCTTTAAGACAATGTTCAGACTATGAGACTGAAGTTTAGTATGCAGTTCACTAGATAGTCTGGTCACAATCTATTCTATGACAAAACGTGACTTCGTAGTGAAACAATTTTGTCACCAGCAAGCAGTTTTATAGCATCGTTTTAAATAGTCTTAAATATAGGTTTACAAGAGACACTAACCTGCGTCCTGACAGTGAGTCTGTTTAAGCCCAGATGTAAGTTCCTCTAAATCATATAAGTAGCTCATTTCCTGTACAGGCTGCACATGACGACAAACTTCCTCTTCTCTGCACCTTATTCTTTAGCTTTTTTTTTATTGCTGTGCTAAACAGATGGTGACCATTTGACAATCACAGCACCTAAATGAGTCTTGGGCTTTACCACGTAAGAAACCGATCATTAACAGGGGCTAACATCTACGCCCTGATTCAAACCTAGGCGGCACCGTTTTTGCGTGTTTGTAGCATGCGGTTATTTGCGCGTTGTGCACATTTTAACGCGTGTACATAAAGACGCACGTTTTGATTGGCAGCTTATAAACCATTGTGGGCAATGGAAGAACGTGCGAATAAAGCCCAAAAACGCTCACGAAAATGTGCAACATGCTTCTGATGCACGTTTTTGGGCATTTCCAATGAAGTCAATGGGGAGGAAAGGCGTTTTTAACTGCCCAAAGAAGCTCCTGTATCTTTTCAGGCGTCGGGCGTTTTCCTGCTGGTGTTTTTCTGCTCAGGTGTGAACCAGGGCCATTGCAAATCATGGCATTTCTTGTGTTGGGCAGTTAAAAGCGCTTTTCAAACTGCTCAAAAATGCCTAGCTGTGAACCAGGGCTAAAAGGCTGAAGAGATTTTTTGTTTTTGGTTATCAATTTTTGACTTTAGGGCTCATGGTGGCGGGCTTTTCTTTTTCAAACACTGCATTTGCTAATAAAATGCAAACCCTGACCTGCTTTGCCCACAGTTCAAACGCACCTCAATAGGACATGCTGAGCCTGAAGAAACGCAGCGCAACAGCGTAGGATAAATGCAGCCTCTGAGCTGCCATGCATATTGCTCAATTATTAACGTCAACTGGAATTTGCTGACCTGTTTGACATGCAGTCCAAACGCATGTCAAATGCAGGAAAACAATGCACGCCAACATTAACACCCCCCCCAATATGCTCTCATAGTAAAACAAAAATTGAAAAACCAGTTTTCTTGAGGTGGTGCTCTTTCATCTGACCGGCTGCTGCTGTAGTAATGTAGTGGCCAGTGAGAGAAGCCACAGTGCTCAGCAGGGGTCAGACTATCTGATACAGCTTGAAATGCTGAATGTAGCTGTGCAAGACAATGAAGATTGGACTTGCCAGATAGGACAGGTAAGTATTCAACATCTTCTTTTACAGGCAGTTGCTGGTTGCATTTTTCACAATATCAACAGGGTTGCTTAAAGCTTCCTTCGGAGGCTAAATGCTCTAAACAGAATGTGAACTGCAAAGGTGGTTTACCTAAGAGGCAATATTTCAAGAAAGGAATGTATCTTCCAGTATCCCCGGTGCATCTACCGATTGCTTGCATGTGAGCCCACAGGACAGTGTGATAGCTTCCTCTCTATTTTCACAAGATATGTATAGAATTGAAATGCCACACCATGATGGTAAAGTCCAAATACAGATTTATTCCAATATGTGCTGACCCCTTCATCAGGGCTTAAAACAGCTCCTGGCAATAAGTGATGTCAGTGAGCTGGGCGGGATGCCGGACAGAGGTTACACCTGTGGACCCCAGCTTCACCAAAGATGCTCCACTAGGACCCCCACAACACCCCCCAGGTATCCTTTTAATTGGCATAAATCTGTATCTGGACTTTAACAACATGGTGTTTCAATGCTACATACATATATTATCTTCAATCACAGCCACAAGTGGCCACGGAATCCCTTTGGTCTGTAGAAGCTGCCATATTAATGCCCACATACTGCACATTAATATTCCCCTTACACCAATGACTGGAAATAAGAAACCCTCTGAGGACCTTGTGTAATCTACCCACTCCTTTAAGTTTCTGTTCTACATTGAATCTGCTCTTTCCAGAAATGTGGCATGTTTATATTATTCATACCCATGCTGTACAACAACCCTGATAAACTGTGCTACCATTCTGGCTCCAGCTCCCTGTCCTATGAGGTCTGGGACATAAGCAAGGCCTAAGGCCTCATTCACATGAGAAAAAGCCGGTATGTACAGCTCCGTGCCGCGTGCATGGCCGTAACGGGCAGCTCCCGGGAAGGACAGGTGCTACGTGTGATTAGTAAGCAGCCCCTGTCCTTCTCTATGGGACTACACGGCCGTACGCCACCCTACGCTCACCCGCCCTGCACGTCCGTGCGGGTGAGGGCGAGTGTACTCGTATGCTGACAGGATGGATCCTGTCTGCGTCCGAGCCGGGACACCTGCACCCGTACGGACCTGCACTTGGCGTGAGCGTAGGGAGGTGTACTAATACAGTGTTTCTGTGGATCCGCCAAAGTCTGTCGAAAAACTTTAGGGAGTGTCCCCACCTGGCCCCCGCTCTCCTCAGTGGTTCCTCCCGCCCGTGTCCTGTAGAGAGGTTGGAGGGAAGAACCACTAAGCACTGCAGGGGAACAGGAGACCGACACTCCTGGAAGTGTCGGTTTGCCAGCAGACCTTGGGATGATGATTTCTCTTTCACTGAGCCCTGTTCAGTGACCAGAGCAGCAGCAGTATTCTCATTCTTCACATATTCAGTTTGATAGGCAGTGTACTAACAACCTTCATTTTTTATAGTCTTACTGGCATGTTCCTGTAATAGCTGTAGCACAGTGAATAGAAACATGACTGCGATGTCAATAGGAACCAAGGTTTGATGTAGCAGACCTAGTCAGACATTCCCTCTTTTACAAGTATCCATAAAGATACTTGTGATAAGGGGAGTGCCCAATACTCTGCCATGCCACCACTGGAGTAGGTGAAAAGGAAGCATTCCACCAACATTTCCACTAAGAAAAATAGATTTTTAAGACACTTCCGAACAAAAGCAGCTACAAATCATAATATTATACAATGGTACAATTCTATAAAGAGAAAAAAAGGTGTGAGCCTTTAAATGGCCTTTAAGCAATGCTGACCTTGAGATCAGGATTACACTGCCAAGTATAATTTTATGAGAGACTCTGTAATTACTCTCCTCCCAAAATTAAATTATCTACTTTGAATAAAATACTTCTCTGAGATCAAATAGTTCCTAACTTTGAGCTGTGCTCTACAGTATTAACTGCTACTACACGTCATGGCAGGAAATTCGAGCTAACTCAAAACTTTCCAAGCTTTCCAGTTCAAACTCAATGCAGACATCTCCTGAAACACAGAGTATAACGAAAAGATACTGTATGCTTTAACAAACAATAACGTCCTGATCAGTAGTACCTGGATGCAAACAGTCTGTGCCCAGGTTCGGTCATACTTGCAAACAACAGTGGACAGTGCCAGCTGTCATTGAAGTATATAACACCTCCTACCCACAGAAGATTGCATGAGTCTATGGAGGAATTCATGAGACTCACCTGACTGGCCACATTGGCAGGTTATGAGGGGGCCTTTTGGTCCTTTTTTAAGCAAACCTGCACCTAGTATCATCAACAGAAGCTAGGTAGCCCAATTCAACCCTCAGTTTATTAGTTAAATACTTTCCATGTGTGTATGAACCTAGTTGCACTTTCTTGTAATTCATTTGCTTTCTAAATGATGTTCCTGGAAGGTATTTAGCCAATCCTTGTGCAGTGGTTTAGCAATAAAATGACTTTATTTTTCTGTCTTTGCTACAGCTCCATCTCAGGCAGAAGCCCAATGTATTGCAATTCTGATGGGGGAACTACAGCACAGTACTGAGGCCCCACCCCATTTCTAAGTTGACTGATCTTTAAATATTATGAAAGAACCATCAGAGCTGTGAGAGATCTTATAGTACCATATATATTTACAAGCAGCTCTATCACACAGTTCCACAGCGCTCACTGTTAATTTATAATTATGCTTGAAGAGATCACTAGTCAGCACTGAAGAGCTGTGTGATAGAGCTGCTGGCTGCTAGTAAGCATCCTCTGCCTTGACAGATAGCAAACACGGGTCACTGATCTATTATTATTACCTTGTGTAATGAATGGAGAGGACCCCTTCTCTTGCTGTGGTAAATGAGAGTGCTGGTCTCCAGAGAGCCCCAGATGCCAGAGGCTTGTGATGTCAATTACACCTAATTATATATTTGTCTCCTTGCTAGCAGCATGGTCGGAAAGCTGTGAGCAGCATGGTCGGAGAAGGGGGGGGAAGGGGACTGGCCGACCACGCTGCTCAGCAACTACAGGATGGATAGGAACAGGACCAAGTGCTATATGGAGGGGCTATATAAATATGTGGTAATAACTCTTGCTTAACATTCTTCTTTTGGCTTGCCAGATACCAATTATGTATGACTGGCTGTGGTGCACCTGCATGGGAGGACTGACATAAACTCTGAGGTGGTGAACTGTCTTTTTTGTAAGCTGATATACAAAGACACAAATTAATGCAGTTATGAATTCATTACAATGTACTGAGTGTTGTTATAAATGCAGCTATAAGTTCCTGAATTTATAGCAGCTTCCTGTAATTTCATGCAGATTGCTATTCGAGAGAGAGAGAGAGATCAGTAACTACCAAGCAGGGACTGCTGCTGTGCATTTTGCTGTCAAACTCTATAAACATGTTTTTAAAGGAGAACTATGAGGTGAGTGATTTCCACTCACCTCATAGTTCTAGCCGACTGTCATAGGTCGGCTCAGTAGATCGGTAGGTGAGCGAACAGATACCGGCGTTCGCTCACCTCTCGATCCTGTCACGGCTCTCTGCCGTGACAGGGGAGGGGCTGGATTCCCGCCTCCCTGCTCCGATCCGCCAGCGCTGACTGGCGGAACGGATGGGGGAGGGGGCGGGTACAGCTTGCTCTGCCTTTAGATAGGCAGAGCCAGCTGTCAGTCACGCAGCTGGGCGGATCCCGGCACAATTGTCGGGATCCGCTTCAGCTGCGGCGTCTCATTATACCGTGAGCAGCTGCTCGCGGTATACTGCGGCGTCTCAGTATACCGCGAGCTACAGCTCGCGGTATACTGAGCCTGGGGTGACGGGAGGACGCTATAGTTCTCCTTTAATAGAAGAAAACACAGGGATGGCTGATCACAGCTCCTTCATTTTCCAATTAGCATGCTAGGGGTGTGATTAGGCAGTACTAGCTGAACTCCAACCCTACCTACATTCTTGCAGAGCTGCATAGACTACTCTTCTGTACTAAATCCCCAGCCTGACTTTCCTGGCCCACCTCCTTCATTCACTGGATTTCGGTTCTTTCAGTCATGGAGGCTTGGCATCACATGTGGGCATTACCACAGCTTCATGTTTTCAGTAAGCTCTTTATAGAACCCTGCTGGCCCCTCCCACTAGCCATGATATGCCTGAATTGCATAGGGAAGCACATGAACCTATTGATGATGTCTCTAGGTCTAACAGAAAGATTGAAAACAAAAAGACTCTATGTAATAATTTGATTAGCATGTCAACGATGGGGGGAGCAGGGGAAGGCACAATATAAGCAGATTAATCGTCAGCTTCAAAGGTTAAGTTTACCTTTCTGACCATGTTTCATGTTACACCCATATTCGGGGTGTAACATGAAACATGGTCAGATCGCCAAGACCCCCACCTCCCTCCCGCCTCCCCACTTACCTGAATCAAGGGGTTCTTCTTCTCCCATGCTTGTGTACAAATTCTAATTTGGGACCCCTGTGCGTGACTCCGCCCACACAGCCGCAACCTCCATTCACAGATTCTGTGAAGGGAGAAACTACACGTTCCATAAGCCATCTTAACAGAATACAAGTGCGGTGATGTCACTGCACTTGTAGATCAGTAACACTTCCTCCTACGTTACTGCATGTCTGTACCTCGGTACAGACAGGAGTGCAGTGCTCTGGTAGAAGCCAGAGCACTGCACCTGCGATCCACTGATCGCGGTTGCAAGGCTTTACTGGCTCCTATGTCCAAAAATAATGTGTGCACATTTTTTTTTTCTGTTATGAAGAAGTGTAAATGTATTATTTTTTTATCAAAAGGAGACATTTCCCTTTAACTTCATTGAAGATTTGTACCTGACTATACAGTCTGGCAGCTGTGTCTTGACAGATAGAAGTAATTCAAACGAAACCAAAATGAAAAATAATGTCAGGCCGAAACCGAAAATGTTTTTTTTTCTAACTCTGGTCACATGATGTCATACGGCGCTAATGTTTCGGATCCGCTCTGATGAAAGGTCCCTGTGCGGACCCGAAACGTTAGCACCGTATGACAGTATGTGACATTGGGTATTGATTAAACATATCAATACTTTAAAAACCCTTCAAGTGTGTGCCGGTGAATTATTTTTATTTACTATTAGTGTTTTGCACGGCACCATCAGTGTGGTCACCTGGGCACCACATATAACTTGTGATTTTGAGACCGTGGCAGTGCGAATGGGATTTGGACTTTGTTGACAGATAGAAGAACCGTGCAGTTACACATCTTTTAGCAGCTTCCATACCGATATTTCAACTGCCTAGCTTGCCGCTTGCTTGAAGTTCAGCCCTGAATGGGCCGTAAGGGTTCTATGTTTAAAAAGCAAAACATACTTCCGGTTCCGGCGCCCGATGGACTAGAGGTGTGTGAAAGAGCTCCGTCCCGTATCTCTTCAAAATCTACCGAACACGGACTGCAAACACAACCGGCATACCCTGTCAGTAGCGAACACCACACTGACCTGCAGACGATGGACAAGTTTGTCTCGCGGCCTCAGTCAGTGAAACGGAACATCTTGCCGCTGACTGAAGCGCCACGTGAAGCATCTGACATGGCGGCACAAAGTGAAAGCAGGGACACCATGCAGACAGACGCAACGGGTGAGTCGCCTCCTAATATATCCCCTTTACCTCAAGCTGGAGAGGACTATCAATCGTTGGCCTCAGCGGTGGCTTCATTCCTAAAGGCTGATCTGGCCGCCATCATCACCGATACCATACAACAGCATATGGGAGGGATAAATCAGGCGCTAGAGCAGCAATCCACACGTATGACCACTGTGGAACAACGAATGGGGGAACAGGAGGATCGAATGCAGGTCCTACAAGTCACACAAAACGATGAGCATAAGCAAGTTGGCTATCTGTTAGACAAGGTGGATGACCTTGAAAATAGACTGAGGCGTAACAACTTGCGTATAATTGGCCTCCCAGAATCGATCCCCCCGGGAGAACTACACACCTTTTGCTCCCGCACAATACCCCAGGCTTTAGGCATGCTTGCACCCTGCAAAGTGGAGAGGGCCCATAGACTCGGCCCACCCAGGGATCAGCAAAAGCCAAGGCCTGTTATAGTACGCTACTTGGATTTTGCTGATCGACGTGACATAATCATGGCCTACCGAGCCCAACATCACCTGATCGCCGGAGGTCATAAACTCCTTCTATTTGCGGATTATTCGGCTGTCCTCTCCAAGCAACGGAAAGCATTCCACGAGTCATGCCAGATGCTGGTGGCACAACGCATTAAATTTACTATGGTGTACCCGGCTATACTCCGCATAGTAACACCTGATGGTCACACTAAATCATTCACTTCTGCGCCCACGGCCCAGGCCTACGTTAAATCCCTGCTCAACCTAAACACTCAATCAGTGTCTGATAGTCCTCCACGGAAAAAGAA
>NW_017306312.1:810930-873254 GCF_000935625.1 Nanorana parkeri | reverse complement strand
GGGCTTTAATGGTTTCTTGCACCGGGGCCCTGAGGTTTCTAGTTACGCCTCTGGTCACATGATGTCATACGGCGCTAATGTTTCGGATCCGCTCTGATGAAAGGTCCCTGTGCGGACCCGAAACGTTAGCACCGTATGACAGTATGTGACATTGGGTATTGATTAAACATATCAATACTTTAAAAACCCTTCAAGTGTGTGCCGGTGAATTATTTTTATTTACTATTAGTGTTTTGCACGGCACCATCAGTGTGGTCACCTGGGCACCACATATAACTTGTGATTTTGAGACCGTGGCAGTGCGAATGGGATTTGGACTTTGTTGACAGATAGAAGAACCGTGCAGTTACACATCTTTTAGCAGCTTCCATACCGATATTTCAACTGCCTAGCTTGCCGCTTGCTTGAAGTTCAGCCCTGAATGGGCCGTAAGGGTTCTATGTTTAAAAAGCAAAACGAACTTCCGGTTCCGGCGCCCGATGGACTAGAGGTGTGTGAAAGAGCTCCGTCCCGTATCTCTTCAAAATCTACCGAACACGGACTGCAAACACAACCGGCATACCCTGTCAGTAGCGAACACCACACTGACCTGCAGACGATGGACAAGTTTGTCTCGCGGCCTCAGTCAGTGAAACGGAACATCTTGCCGCTGACTGAAGCGCCACGTGAAGCATCTGACATGGCGGCACAAAGTGAAAGCAGGGACACCATGCAGACAGACGCAACGGGTGAGTCGCCTCCTAATATATCCCCTTTACCTCAAGCTGGAGAGGACTATCAATCGTTGGCCTCAGCGGTGGCTTCATTCCTAAAGGCTGATCTGGCCGCCATCATCACCGATACCATACAACAGCATATGGGAGGGATAAATCAGGCGCTAGAGCAGCAATCCACACGTATGACCACTGTGGAACAACGAATGGGGGAACAGGAGGATCGAATGCAGGTCCTACAAGTCACACAAAACGATGAGCATAAGCAAGTTGGCTATCTGTTAGACAAGGTGGATGACCTTGAAAATAGACTGAGGCGTAACAACTTGCGTATAATTGGCCTCCCAGAATCGATCCCCCCGGGAGAACTACACACCTTTTGCTCCCGCACAATACCCCAGGCTTTAGGCATGCTTGCACCCTGCAAAGTGGAGAGGGCCCATAGACTCGGCCCACCCAGGGATCAGCAAAAGCCAAGGCCTGTTATAGTACGCTACTTGGATTTTGCTGATCGACGTGACATAATCATGGCCTACCGAGCCCAACATCACCTGATCGCCGGAGGTCATAAACTCCTTCTATTTGCGGATTATTCGGCTGTCCTCTCCAAGCAACGGAAAGCGCTCCACGAGTCATGCCAGATGCTGGTGGCACAACGCATTAAATTTACTATGGTGTACCCGGCTATACTCCGCATAGTAACACCTGATGGTTATGGTGGACCCGGCTATACTCCGCATAGTAACACCTGATGGTCACACTAAATCATTCACTTCTGCGCCCACGGCCCAGGCCTACGTTAAATCCCTGCTCAACCTAAACACTCAATCAGTGTCTGATAGTCCTCCACGGAAAAAGAAAGCATGAGGCATTATTATAAACGCAGCTCAATTAAGGTCCGATCCGTGTTCAACGTCTATACTGGGACATTGCTCCAGGGACGGAGCTCGCCACTAGAGTTATAATACAGATGAATACGAGAACCCGATCCACGTGGATTCCTAGGGTTCACCAATTTTTAAAACCACACACCCGCCTCAGGGAAAAAAGGAAGTCGCATACTAGAACTGACGTATTACTACTTTTTTCTATGTTTTTGGTTCACGCGTTACCGATGACATGTCCCAACCCCTTTACCCACCTCCTACCTCCCACCTTCCCCCATTTATTGCAGGGAGATGTTTCACGGGGTGCTCCCGCAAACCTGATTTGCACTGCAACCGACGCTTCTTCTAACACCTACTCTGGATTTTACCACCCCTGGTGCGCATGGAGCTCAGGGATAACCATGCGTGCCACTAACTTTATGTGCTACCTAATTAATTCTTAGAGCCTGGCTGCTAAATAATCCCCCCACACTGACAGATGTTAAAACCACCCTACACCGCCTTATGCTCATCCAGAAACTCGACACCAAGCATAGCCAACACTTAACAGACAGATTCTTTAAGACCTGGACACCGTACTTGATACTCGAAATGACCACCCCTCAATTGAAAGATGTGATGTCGCTGTTTCAATATTCCAAATGGTACTTACTGGCTAAATCCACGGGCTCCTTAGGCGAACTTGATGTTTTATGAGCTTTCTCTGTTACCCTTATATGTGTACTTACACAATAGAGACCCTTCTTACCCATAGGACTGGTTGGGGGAGCTCCACATTATCACTGCTATTACCTTAACATCATACTGCAATCCCTCTTCGCCCTAATGGATTGACCACCTCACCTTTCACATACTCTAATTGGTAAACTTCCAGAAAACAAAAGATATCGGTTGCTATGCGCTTCGACCATACCTGTTTACAACCAACATACCTTGACACAGACAACTTTGGTGACCTTGTAGTTGGTAAACACACCACACCCTACCATTCCCTTCCCTTACCCTTCCTCCTCCCCTCCAGTATTATCCTAGCTCTCATGTCATCTTGTTTAATTGCAGTTACCTGTTACTATAGAGATGTACTCTCGAAAAATGTTATGCATCTATTGCTGTTTGGTTATGCAGGTTTTCATGATATTAGTTACAGATGCTTATATGACGTAACTGCCTGGGTGGTCGGTTGACCCCCAGATTATACTTATCTTGTATTGATCCTGCATTGACTACTGTATGTTATGTATCATAAATACCACAATAAAGAAATACTTGCTTAAAAAAAAAAAGCAATACATAGAAGAGAAATGCAAACATTTTCCCTGGTGACACAAAGTGAAAACTGTTGTTGTTTCTGCACAATGTTTTCTTTCAGGGTATACAAGAGAGAGCTAAACCGTACAAGTTTACTTCTCCACAGAGTTATGAGCAAATCCTTTCTCTTCCTGTTATGGCGACAGACACTCGGTTACCAGAAAGAGACATAAACCATGAGCAGCACAGTTCCTTAAAGTCTTTTTTTTAATAATAATTTCTTTAGCATTTCTCATGTTGCATATTTGACATTGAAACTTCATACATCCGCTACCTTGTAGCTGACATGTATGTAGCACTTTCACAGAGGGGAAAAATAGATATTTAAAGAGACCCTGTCACTGGGGCACTTCAACTGAGAAAGTAGCACCCTTCTAAAGAAGATTACCCATACTTACCCTACTGGTGGGGCTAACTGTGGGAGAGCTAGGCCCACCCATGCTACCCGAAACATATAGGCCAGTGAAGTGACACGGGCGGGTGAGAGGAACCACAGCACACCGGGGACCAGGCATTTAACACCCCAAGACGTTTCATATTGCAGGGGGGCTGTAGTTCTTAAAGGGGGCGAAGGCTGGAGTCACTGCCCATTAGAAAGGTAAGGCCTCTTTCACACATAGGCATATCGGGAACGCTTGTCAAACGCACACAAAAGTGTAACATGCTTGTTATGCCATTACTAGTTAATGGCTAACCCCAAGCATGGCCAAGCAAATTTAGTTTTTTTCCCGCATGTCAAACGCAGGAAACAAACACCCGTGAAAGTGTGTCACAGCAACAAGCATTCCTAGCTACACCTATGTGTGAATGGGGCCTAAGTACGAGTAATCATTGCTGGGTGTATTTTTTTGGATGTTCCTCAGTTTGAGTTCCATAGTGACAGGGTCACTTTAAAGCAGAGGTAAACAAACTTTGGCCCTCCAGCTGTGGTGAAACCACAAATCCCATCATACATCTGCCTCTGGAAGTCACAGGAAATGCCTCATGGGATGTGTAGTTTCACCACAGCTGTAGGGCCCATGTTTGCCTACCCCTGACTTAATAGAAAACTATAATGGGGTAATTTATCAAAAATGATGCAGACATAATCTGGAGCAGTTGCCCATGGCAATCAATCAGTTTCTATATTTCACTTTCATAGCTTAAAAGAACAAACTGAAAAGAGAAGAATATTGCTTACTATTGGCAACTGCTCCAGATTTTGCCTGCTGCAGTTTTGATAAATTCACCTTATTGTATTTTCAGTGCATACCTTTTTGCAACTATTATTGTAATGTGATCTGTGCGATCCCGTGCATTCACTCTGTTCACACCAGCGCAGTCCGTTTCGTACCAGACAAAAAACAATCCTACTTGTCTAATTTTCTGGTCCGGAACGCACTGCAACGCTTGTAAACGCATCAAAACGCACCGTAACGCGGCAAAAATGCACGGCACTGCGTTTGCAGATCTGCTTCAGATCTGCTCCAGACATGGTGTGAACATAGTCTAAGAAAAAGGGACCTGATCCCTGATGGCCATTGGGTAGTCTTCTGTCCTTTTCTGCTCTTCTCAATGACCATTTTGCCTGCGAAGTGCGATGGCTGTCTTCACTGCCCAGAGGGACATAGAAGGCGGTTCTAAAAACAAATTATGTTCCTGCACAATATAAGCACTTAAAGAAGCTGTAAAGTCCCAGCATATCCTCTAGTCCCAGCATTGTAAAAGCAATACATACTAGAGTTGTCTTTGATAATACAATCAAAGCTTACTTGAACAAAATCCCTTTTACAGTATGTAGTGAGTGCTGCCTTCCGTCTGCCCACAGGCCCGACGCTACCATATAGGCAGGTCAAGCAATTGCTTGACAGTGCAAGCGGGGGGGTGGAAAAATGAGGCTGGCCGCAAGTTGGCCGCGGCGGCTCTGATCACACCTGTCAGCGCTCCCTCTCTCTCCTGCCGGCCTTTTTTAACTTTTTTCACTCTTTTTCTGTTCTGCTCGGTACCTCTGAGGGAGCGAGCAGAACAGCCGAGCCGAATGCCGCTCGGCTGAAATTAGCCGTACCAGCCTGAAGTGAATAGCCGAACAGTGTTCGGCTCACTTCACTTCAGATCGGTCATTCACTCGGCTGCCCTCGGCAGCTTCGTGAATAGACCCCTGAGTTGTAGTTCAGAAGGCAGACTCTGTGAGTGTTGTGAGCAAGGAAGTGCATATTCACAGGGCTGAGTGGAATTGTGTCAGTGCATTGAGGAAGTACATTCAATGGGCATCTACATTATGTATGTTTACAAACTTCTAGATGGATATTATGAGTGGGATAGAACTTAAGGAAATTGAATATAGAATTTTTTTTTTTTTTTTAGTTTTTAACCATAGATAGAGTTTAATATTAATATATTGTTAGGAGTTTTTGTTATGCACAACTCTATATGTTACAGTATAGTAGTTCTGGCACCTTTATATTGTCGGGGAAGCCATTATACAAGAGTTTCACAGCTAGTCAGTAACACAAAAATGTTAGTTTAGGATATCTGGGGTTGGCGGGCACTTTGAATAGCGATCAGCACAAGTACACATACAGCTGCCTAAGAGAAGCAGCTGTCAGTGCCGCACAGCTGCCCTGGCACTTTAAGAGGCATTGTGGACTGTGACTGGTAACAGAATGATGTGCTGTGTTCTGCTACACCCCTCAGCAGCTGTCTCTGTCTCATTCTACAGCATAAGCCCAAAATGAAATGTCCGCTGGGTGCACAGTGCCGAATAAAACAGGAATGAACAGTCCAATCTGTGGATTTGCCATCTTGGCATCAAAATGAAACACTTAACATTGTATGCATGACATTTACATAATTTCCTTGGCCAGAAAGAAATTCCATCTGTGCAGGATAACTGAAGAATGCGCTTTGTATAGCCTGGCATTAATAACATGCCTGACATATTTGGAGTGTTTAATAGGCACCATGTAAGTGGACATTGGTTGAAAGGTCGGGAAGGGGGTCTACACTGTAATGTGCTACTCTTCCTCTGCTATGCAGCTTGAAATTCCCGGTCTGCTGACTTCTTGGGGCTCATGACTTTTGTTTCTCCTGGTTCTGGCCTCAACATACTCTCCTTGCCAGCACTCTGTTGCAGCCAGCCACATTATATACATTATATTTAGCGCTTACAGGTAGTGACCTCCGCTCCTGCAACAGTGTATCTAGCAGCCAATCACTAGGCCCAAGCACTGTCACATGACTGATGGAGAGAGGTCGCCGCTCCCCCTTGTGTTAGTCCCAGGTAACATTAAGGCTGGGTTCACACCTAGGCGTATCGAATATGCGCGTTTGTCGCGCGATTCGCGGGCAAAAAAAGTGCGACAAACACACGTTTCCGAGGGCTACCTGGCTGTATCCCAATGGATACGTGCGACAAAAACGCCCCAAAGAAGCTCCTGTACTTCTTTGGGCGTAGGGCATTTTGTAGCGCGTTCATACGGCCTGTAATACGCCCAGGTGTGAACCATACCCATAGGAAATAATGGGATTTCAGTGTTTGAGCGTTTTGCAGAGCGTAGGAACGCGCGGTGTGACGGTGTGAACCGGGCCTTAGGATTTGAGGGCTGGCTGCAAGCAGCAGCAAGTCAGTGTTAGCAAGGTGACAATAAGTGGGTTAGATGGTCTCTCTGCAGGGACACTGTCACTTTGCCCTGTATGGGCAAGGAGGCAGTGCCTCTTTAACCCTTCATTATAGTTTATGAACAATGGATTGGTGAACTGTTATTGCTCCCCCATCCACCATTTAAAAATGTCAGTAGTGAAAAGTAGGGCTGTGGAAATTAAAGATTATTTCTCAATTAATCGTTAAACTTTTTGATCGATTAAAATTATTTTGATCGCTAATGAAAACACTCGCCTCTCCGCCGGCTTCCGGGAGTCCCGTCGGCGATCTGGTGACGTCACGGGCATCGTCGTCACCGGACTCCTCCCCCCTTCCCCAAGTGACTCCGTCGGCTAAAGAAGGGAAGGGGGGAGGAGTCCGGTGACGTCGATGTCCGTGACGGTTAACGAAGGGAAGGGGGAGGAGTCTCCTCTCCCCTCCGTTAGCCGACGGAGCCACTTGGGCCAGTGAGTTTGCCCAAGAAACTTTCTGCACGAGCGCCAGCCAAGGCATTGGCCTATACACATACAGCACAGCAATGAAGTGATAAAATGAACTAGGATCACACTAATCCAGCACGTTATTATTCTCAGTTGCCCCAATCAATCGGCGGCCATATTTAGTGGGGCACGTGAGATTAACCTCTTGCCGTCCGCCCGTAGTAAAAAAACGGACGGACGGCACTGCAGCATCTGCGGGTTGCCGTCTCCAGACGGCAATTTTTTTCTGCTCGCGCGCGCCCCCTAGCGGGCACGCACGGGCAGAAAAGACCCGCTAAATGCACACACCCGTTACCGGGTGTTTCACATATAGGCGATCGGCGGGTGTATGTGTGTTATAATTAATCGAAATTAATCGATTAATCGATTAAACAAAATTTCGATTAATCGAACACGAAAATTTTAATCATTACCAGCCCTAGTGAAAAGTCTTCTGGCAGCCGTTCCACCAAGAGGATCATAGTCGTTTAAGAATGGGGAATGAATAAATGGGTCAAACAGCAGCTGCTGATCCATTCATTCATTAATTTCCAAACACTGTAAGACTATTTTTAACCCTTTCACCCTCTTCCACTCATACACATCTGATCTGCACCCTGTCTCTGTATTGTGATCTGTATATTGAAGAACTGATGCCCAAACTTTTTTTTTGGTTTTACATGCAGTAAAGGAGGGTTATAACCCCTGTCAGCTTTTTTTGCCATCTGCGTCCCTTCACTTCCTCTCCGATAGCCAGAGAAAATCCCTCCAAAGACAGGGAAATCTCTGGTGGTAAGTGGAGTCACCAGAACTAGTGTCCCAGTTGGAGGATTTCCGATCTGTTCCTGTTCTGATGACTCCCCCAAATTTGGGATCTACTTTCACTTTCAGTGATAACAGTCACCAGGACCAATAGAGAGGGTGAATCTCCCCAATGGGGGGGGGGGGGGGGGAGAGAAAGCCTACAGACAGCAATAAATAACCTGACAGGTGTTCTAATCACTCTCCAGTCTGTCCAAAACTTTAAAAAAGTTTTGGCTTTAGTTGCACTTTAACCCCTTCGCCACCCTTATCCTGCACATTTACCCTTTAGGCCTCATTCACACGAGAAAAGGCCGGCACGTACAGCTCCGTGCTGCGTACACGGCCGTATCGGGCAGCTCCCGGGAAGGACAGGTGCTGCGTGTGATTAGTACGCAGTCCCCGTCCTTCTCTATGGGAGTACACGGCCGTACGCCTCCCTACACTCACCTGCCCTGCACGTCGGTGCGGATGCGGGTGTCCGTACTCGTACACTGACTGGATTGATCCTGTCTGCGTCCGAGCCGCGACACCCGCACCCGTACGGACCTGCACTTGTGGTGAGCGTAGGGAGGCGTACGGCCTCGTAGTCTCATAGAGAAGGACAGGGGCTGCGCACTAATCACACGCAGCACCTGTCCTTCCCGAGAGATGCCCGATGCGGCCGTTTTCTCAGCACGGAGCTGCACGTGCCGGCCTTTTCTGGCGTGAATGAGGCCTAAAGGGTAAATGTGCATGAGGCCTTAATCTGCATCATGCCACGTTGTGTCCCCTGTCCATTTAAGGTAGCCATACATTGTGAGATGTTCGTTTGGAAATCGTGCACAACAGTTGATGGTAAGGCACCGATTTTAGTTTATGCTAATGTGAACAAAACTTTTCGTATGGTCAGGTTGGAAAATGTTTCTCTGACCGAATGAAATTCAATGAATGAGTGGGGTTTTCGTTCGTTCAAAATCTCCCCAAGAACAGGGCACATGTGCAAAAGGAAAGCTGCCTAGCTAAAGCAATACTTTCTCTGCATAGGTCAAACGAATATTTCCGTCTCATCAAAAATTGGTCGGTTAGTATAGCAAACGAACGATTGCCGAAATAATAGTAAAAAATTGTAAAAAAAGTAGTTTTGAAATGTCACCAAAAGAAAGCTCTATTTGTCTCAAAAATAATATTAGATTCATTTGGATACAGTGTTGCATGCCTGTCAAATTGTCAAGTCAAACTATTACAGCGCTGAAAACTGGCCATGAAAGGGGCATTAAAAGCTGGTACCCAAGTGGTTAAAGATCATGTCAATCACAAACTCTATCATAGAATATGCTGCTGCTATCTATGCCCAATACCGCTAAACCACAATACAATAGGGTATGTTTGCCAACAGCCCCAAGTTTCCCAGGACTCCCTTGGGTTTGAAGAGTTCAGAGAAAAGGAATTTCTAGAGAATATTGCTTGGTTTGAGCACAGCCATGTCATTTATTAACTTATAATAGGGCTTGTGTATGAAAATTGTGCTAGGAGAAAATATCTTGCTGGCAATAGAAACAAATCCGCTTCCAACCGTTAGTCCTACAATCCATGGTTTGAGAATGAAACAAGGAAGCTGGTTCCTACAATCTCATAAGCTCATGCATAAGCACCAGTATTATTGGTACAGAGTGCAGAATACTTTGTTATCTATGTCTGTATACACATAGGGGTGTATATGTAAGTAATGTGCAGAGCCATACGCCCTGCAAAATCTCTGTGAACTTTCATCCTGTGTGAATAGATGCAAACGCTAGCATTCTTAGTTAAAGGAGAACTATGAGGTGAGTGAAAATGACTCATCCCCATAGTTCGAGCCGACGTGTGACAATTAAACTGTCACACATCGGCTCAATAGATCGAGAAGTTCGCTCACTTTTTGAACATCTCCCTGCAGAGAGCCGTGACTGTCACGGCTCCCTGCAGGGATTCTCCCCCTTCCTGCACTGATCTTTCAGCGCTGACTGGTGGAACGGACGGGAGAGGGGGCGGGTACAGCTGGCACTGCCTCTAGATAGGCAGAGCCAACTGTCATTCACGCAGCTGGGTGGATCTCGACAGCATTGTCTGGATAAGTCCTGGCTGCGACAGTCTCAGTATACCGTGAGTTGTGGCTTGCAATATACTGAGCTTTGGGTCACGAGAGGACGCTAGTATATGTCCTCCCGTGACTCTTAAGAGAACAATGGGGGAAAACACTATTTCTCTTTTAATCGTCTTTTTCATGTTAAATGTAATGTAATACCACATTATAGCCTGTAGATGGGGCTGAGTAACATAGGAAATTAATACTTATTTCCTATGCACCTTAGCTCCATCTAGTGGGCATAATGTGGTATTACATACCATTTACCTAAAAAAATAAAATAAAAACATTTGTTTTTGCCCTTTTTAAACAGAACGAACGTTCACAGAGATTTGCAGAATGAATGCCTCTGCAAATTGTTTATGAATAGACTCTGGAATACAACATATAGTAAAATGGGGTGGACAAATCAATATGAAATTCGTAAGCCAGTCTGTCCATTTCAGGAGCCAGCAGGACTTTTTTAGGAGCCAGCTCCATTGACAGCAACTAGAGAAAACCTCAAAAGTTAGACACCAGCTCTAATTATTATTATACAGGATTTATATAGCGCCAACAGTTTCTGCAGCGCTTTAGCACTGGTGACCTGGCTGATGGGATTTGTCCAGCCCTGTAGTAATAGATTCCATAATGATTCATATTCTATGTAATGAAATTCAGTTGGTCGGGTGCTAACTGAGACTTATGGATCAAAGTGTTGCTAATAAGAGCTGTTGCCTTTTACCCGCAGTCAGCATGCATATCCAAACTTTCAGATTCCAGTGCTCATAGTGCAGATTTTTGGATACAAGAAGCAACATTTGATATGCTTCTAGTTATTGGTTCCAGTTCCGTAAATGAAAGCCATCCCAGTTAATTATACACTCTGGGAACTGTGTAACTCTTTACAAGTTAAAGGCTAACTTTAGCACTCCCATAGCACTGCTTTCTAAGGTGCAAGTTAAAGTTCCAATTTACACGCCATGGACCACACACCTAGACCCAAAGGTTACTTTCTAGCAGGGCCAGGCAGACCTTTGGATTGAAAGTTCTGTCCAATCAAAACTGACACATTCGTTTTGGATGGACATCAGAGGGTTGAATCATCCAACAGTGTTAAACCATCCAGAGACACTTTGATCGCAGTGTGTTAGTTTTCAGTGATATTTTTTTTATCACAGAGCTCGCAGTGCTGAAAACAAGTATACATCCTGCACCTCCCCTAACTACCCCCATGTTCTAAGCTGTCACTTACACTAGCATGTGTTAATACTTAACCTTGCCCTACCCAAACCAGTCAAATACAACTTTAGCCAATCTATTTTTACACTTTTGGATTGGGAGGGGGCATTAGAACCACTGTGAGGTATTTATTGCTATCTGTGTTCCTTTGGGACATCTACATTCACTTCCTGCCCTGACCATTGTCCTGAATACAGTAAGTGAGTTTAAATCTGAAATTATACAGTTTTCACCAGGGGCGTCCAGAGGCCGGGTGTCACCCGGTCTCTAGACCGGGTGACACCCCGCCGTGTTGTCATCGCACATGCGCGGCCATCTGATTGATGCCTGCCGGTGGCCATTTTGGGGATGGACGCCGGCAGGGAGAGGAGGGGACGTTCACCCGGCGGGATAAGGTATGCCGCCGGGTCCCTTCCTCTCTCCTGACACTGTCGTGCTCTCGGTCCATGACCGAGTACCCGACTTTTTAGAGGGGGTGACACCAAAATGACTGTCAGTCATTTTGGTGTCACTCCTGCAATGGTGACAACCGGGTGCAGGCCGCAGTCCCCGCATCCCCCTTGTGATACCACTGGTTGTCACTGGCACTAAGGTAGAAAGCATATCCTCTAAAGGGGACACCTTTGACAACTGTTGAAGATAGTATTTACCATTACTAAAGAAAGATTTTTCTCTCACTTCATGTTCTATTTACGGGGCATGAAATTAAGGGTACCCCCTCCTTCCCCCTAATCGAGATAAAGAAGCAATAATGTGCTGCCTCTGCAGTTATATGGCAATGCACTTGCATTGATGTTTATTGTGTATTAGTATAGTTAATACACTTCCTCTGTGTTCGATTCAGCCATTTTGTGGCCACATGAGGAGAGGAAGGCATTATCCTATTTTGACCTTCAAATACTGTCATATCAACCATCTGCAACATCCTATTGTTTGCCAGAATCTACTGCATCCAATAAAGAACCTTGTGGATGAAAAGTACTTGGTGAGTTCAGCTATCTGAAGACTGTTTGCAGTGACTGTATCTGCTATTTACAGGCCAGGCATAGAGGTCTCAGGAAGGGATACATTACTATTTCAACAATTGGAGTCAGAATAAATAAATCAGAGGATTGAATCCTTTTACACTCCAAAGCAACTTAAAAAACACAGCTTTATCTTATTTACAAAGATTAGTGAACATTGAAAAGTCTCTATTCCTTTTATAAATCATCCCCAATGCCTTAACTCTTAACCGCCCGAACACTATAAATATGTATTTTCTACACTCCTCGGCTCAATCTAGGGCCATAATGTGGGATTACATTACACAACCTGAAAAGAAAATATACTGAAAACATTTGTTTTGCCTTTATTTGCACAGAACAAAAATTCACAGAGATTTGCAGGGCGAATGACTGCAAATTGTTTATAAATAGACCCGTTAAACTCCTCCCCACTACTTTACCTACATGCTAGCGTTTGAAAATAGCAAATGTCCACCTTCTGAAAAAATTATAAATGCACCCACATTGATAGAAGAATAAAATCTGAATTTATTCATTTGTTTTGTATTCAGGTCTGCAGAACATTGTAACTGCCATCAGTGCATAGCAGGTGCAATGAACATGCACACGCTCCTATATGCTTACATCTCAGAACCAGGTCCATATAGAGGTATGGACCTAATGTTATGCAGCTACACCGATTTCAAATACACACAGAAGGATGCATGGACAAGCAACCCGCAATTCAAATAAGTGGAGGGGCAGTTTGAGGATGGGGGGTTGGGGAATATGACCACGCCCTTACATTGGCTGTCAGTGGGAACAACGCCCTTAGACTGGTGGTAAAAAGGAAGTATGTTCTCACATTGGTGGTCTGTGTGGAGAATGCCCTTACATTGGTGGCCACTGGGAAGAATGCTCGTACAATGATGGTCAACAGCAAAAATACCCTTACATTGGTGGTCAGTGGGAAGAATACCCTTACATTGGTGGTCAGTGGCAAGAATACCCTTACATTGGTGGTCAGTGGGAAGAATACCCTTACATTGGTGGTCAGTGGCAAGAATACCCTTACATTGGTGGTCAATGGGAAGAATACCTTTACATTGATGGTTAGTGGGAAGAATACCCTTACATTGGTGTTCAGTGGTAAGAACACCCTTACATTGGTGGTCAGTGGGAAGAATACCCTTACATTGGTGGTCAGTGGGAAGAATACCCTTACATTGGTGGTCAGTGGGAAGAATACCCTTACATTGATGGTCAGTGTGAAGAACACTCTTACATTGGTGGTCAGTGGGAAGAATACCCTTACATTGGTGGTTAGTGGGAAGAACAATCTTACAGTGGTGGTCAGTGGGAAGAATACCCTTACATTGGTGGTCAGTGAAGAACACCCTTACATTGATGGTCAGTGGGAAGAATACCCTTACATTGGTGGTCAGTGGCAAGAATGCCCATAGATTGGTGATCAATGGGAAGATTGTCCACTTAGAGATAGCTAAAAAGATAATTGCTCTCAATGGTTACTTATCTGAAAGCAGGAATTGATAATTTCTCAAAGAACCCCTAGCAGCTCCTGGAGGAACCCCTAGGGTTCCACTAAACCCCGACTGAGAAAGTCTGCTTTAGTGAACATGTAGAAGCAGAATAAATGGTATGATAACCTGACCGGCAGGTAAACCTGGCAGGTAACCTGACTATGATAAATGCTATGATAACCTGACTGGCAGGAGTTCATCATAGGAAATGCAATCTAAGCAATGTAACTGACGAGAGCAGTAAGGATACTTCCTGCTAGCAGAAACGAGCACCAGATCTCTGAGTAAGGACATCCTATTTCGCAACGGCCTCAGCAAGCAAGTTTGAAATTACTTTGCAGACGAAGCTGCATATATAAGGACATAAAACAGCTTTCAGCTCAGATACCTCACATGACTCCACAAAGAAAATATGAGCAAACCACTTGTCCACCACAGAGGTCAGAATGAATGCACAGTCTTGGAAGGCAGAACTGTCAAGCCTTTGTGCTTTCACACCAACAACAAAAAAAGTCAATATAAAAACAAAAAGTTAATATAAACATAAAAATAAAGAAAAATTATGAAAAGTTTTTTTGTTTTTTTTCATTTTTAGTAACATCTCCAGATTCATCAAAACACTTGTTTTTTATCACCGACATGTCTCGTTCAAACTGTAGTTCTAGTTCCACCATGCTATAAAGAAAACCACCAAGCTGATTGTACAATCTCTGAACAATATTCCTGTACCGACAGCTATGTAGTGTGGGGGTCTAATCCATCCATTACATTAAAGAAGAACTCAGAGAAAAATGTTTATTAACACCTACTCTCGAACAGCAAGGGTTAACTGCTTATTTTGGTCTAGGGAGGAAAAAAAACCTGTTATACTCACCCAATCCTCAACCAATCGCTGTGAAGCGATCCCTCTGGCACCACAATGCAATGCACAGAGAGCCGTGCCTCTGGTAATGCACAGTATTTCCCCATGCATTCTAGCAACGTAGGGATGCACCGATAACGGTTTTTCGGTATCGAGTATGAGTACCGATATTTTGCTATCGGTACTCGCCGATACCTAGTACCGATATTGGTGCTTCTGCTGGCATGGAGCTGGCTTCCCTGGCAATCAGGAAGCCGGGCAGCAGATAATGACATGCCACCCAGCTTCCTGATTGCCCGGGAAGCCAGCTCCATGTTGTTTGGCAGGCTTGATTGTGATTGGCCAGGAAACCAGCTTCCCAGCCAATCAGCATCGAGCCGGCTGTTAGATACTAGTATCAGTATTGGTGCATCCCTATAGCAATGTAATTCGAATATAAAAACTGAGACTGACAGGCAAATTCAAGTACAGAGAGTGATCCCATTAAAATCTATTTCCTTTATAACTTGGCACCTCTTTTAATTATAATGAGGACCGAGTGGTTAAATCTACAGGTGGAAAAACTCTTCATTACATTAATATAATGGAAATAAAAGATTCTGGTGGACTTGAACTTCATTTAGAGAAGTAGGAAGCCTACTAGATGTTTTTCTGGAAGAGCATAATATAACGGCTTACTGACATTTATGTACTACATACAGTAATAACATTTTGATCTTACATAACTGCTTTATTATTAAGGCCTCATTCACACACGAATCGGCCTGCACGTACAGCTCCATGCTGGGGCCGTACCAAGTAGCTGCCGGGAAGGACAGGTGCTGCGTGTGATTAGTGCGCAGCCCCTGTCCTTCTCTATGGGGCTACGCGGCCGTACGCCCCCATACGCTCACCTCATTTGCAGGTCCGTAGGGGTGCGGGTGATCGTATTCATATACTTGGTGAATGTATGCGTCCCGGCCAGAAATGCAATGCATGCGTTCTAATCACACGCAGCACCTGTCCTTCCCGGCAGCTACTTGGTACGGCCCCAGCATGGAGCTGTACGTGCAGGCCGATTCGTGTGTGAATGAGGCCTTAGGCATTAGAAAGGTTTTTTTTTACCCTGTTAAAGCAAACTGGACTAAACTGTGTATTATTTGTTTGTTTTTAATCTGCATTTCTCCTGTTCATCCTTTTGATTCCAAAATAAAAACAAAGGTGACAACTACAGCAGCCTTTCATTTTTCATGTTATTGCTCTACGTACTCAAGCCCCCTTATTGCAAACTGCATAGTTGCAGGTGGGCAGTCCGAGCCTGGCATGTCATCGGATCGCGCGGTTTCCTGTCGCGATTCCGCCCGTGCAATCAAACACGATTGGGACTAAAACAGCCGTGCGTCATGTGTTGCAAAAGTAGGTACATGTGCCTTTTTTCTGCGATTGCCGCGCAGATGTATCCCCATTGAAATCAAAGGGGCCGCACAGCAACCGCTGTATGCAACTGCACACGATCGAGCGGCCCCTGGATGTATGTGCGTCCCGGATCGCCTAGGTCTGCACCAGCCCTCAATGAGTTTGGACACCTGCTAGGGAGCACAGACTTATTAGGGCTAAACTTCCAAATAGGGACATCATTTCCATAGCTTGGCAAAGTTATGTATGCATGTGCTCAGGGAATTCCTATTTTGTTGTCCCATTCTAACATGATTGGATGTTTAAAGTGGACATGGGTTCACTTTGGTAAGTAAAAAATGCACCCTGTAAGTAAATCAGTGCAATGAGCCCTTTTTTTTTGTTTTTGTGATGAGATCTCAACTCCAGTCAAGAAGTGACGTTATTAACTTTAAATCATCTCATTCTGATTGGCAGGGGATGATCATGAGATGCAGATCTACACAGTAGGGCCCTGTTCACTCCTAGACATTTTGTTGCACATAAATACGCACAACCAAACGCGTAAAACAAGAAATCTCACTCATTCCTATGGCCCCTGTTCACACCTGAGCATTGTATTGTAAGCTGTAAATCGCCTGTCGCTGGAAAAAGCACATGCGCTTCTTTTGTACAGATTACAATGCAAATCCCTGGTGGTCAGCAAAGTCAACAGAACTAGTGTTCCCATTGGAAGACTTCCCATCTATTCCTGTTCTGGTGACAACTCAAGATCAGGTGATAACAGCCACCATAAAATTCTGAATTTCCCTAATGGGGACACAGACAGCAATAAAAACCTGACAGGAGTTCTGTAACTCTAAATATTCGTAACCCTTGCAGTGAGGCTACCCCTCCCCCCCCACACTACAAGGGTTAAAGTGCTCGTCCAGGGTCACAAATATAAAAGTTATACTCACCCGAACATCATAGCCGGCTGGCTCCTAGACCCCTAGACCCTAGCTCCCTGGAGCTTCTCTTTCCCCTCCGCTCCGGTGGTCTAAGGTCCTATGAGTCATCATGTCCTATACAGTGTATAGGATATGAGGACACTGAGGGACATTGCATGGTTGGAGCGTCGGGAGAGCGAGGCTGCAGGAACCAGTCTAGGAGCCAGCCGGCTGTGAGTTTCAGGCGAGTATAACTTTTTTTTACGACCTTAGATGAAAACAAGCACTGCAAGGGTTAAGAACATTCATAACCGGAGTTCTTCTTTAAGCATCACTGACCCTGTATAAGCATGCAGCAAACATCAGAGCCTGCCAACTAGTTCTAAGTCAAGGACTCAGGCTAGGTTAAGGCTAGGTTCACACCTGCACTACACCCCATGGCACCCGGGACGCAGCAATTGCGGCACGGCCCCGTTGATTTCAATGGGGTGACATCTGCGTGGCAATTGCAGGAAAAAGGTACAAGTACCTTCTTTTTGCGATACACGACGCACGACTGTTTTAGCCGTGATCGTGTTCGGAAGCACAGGCGGAATCGCGGCGGGAAACCGCGCGATCTGCCCAGCGTGACTGGCGTGCCATTAGAAAATAATGTCACCCACAGCGCAATCGGTTCACACTTTGGCTACTCCTGACCGCGCGGCAATCCATGCGGAATCGTGCACGATTGACGCGCGGTGAGGTTTTGCCAGGGTGTGAACCTAGCCTCACACCTAGGCGATTTATCGTGCGGTTTTTAGTGCGCGATATCGCACAAAACAGAGATTTGCATGCAAGTCTATGGAAGCTGTTCACACCTTTGCGATTTGTCGCACGCTAGAAATCGCTTGTCGCACAAGAGGGTGCAGGAGCGATTTTGGGGCGGTTCTCAATGCATAGAGATGTCTATGGAACCCAAACCGCGCGACAACCGCCCCAAAATCGCTCCTGCACCTTCTTGTGCGACAGGTGATTTCTACCGTGCGACAACTGCGCGGTTTTCAAAGTAAAGTCATGTGAACAGAAACGCGTGACAACTGCACGAAAACAGCTCAGTCGCTTAGGTGTGAACCTAGCCTCAAAGAGCATGGCAGCGAGGCAACTAGCATTTTCATTAGCAGGTCCGCAATCGTGACATCTATCAGTACAGGTTCCCTTTGCTTTCTCAGTGCTGGCCCAGCTCCATCTACAAGTGAACAGTCACACTGCCAACAAACTTAGCAACTTCCACTGCCAGCATTACAAAAGTCTCCCTCAAAGAGTCCACCGGATGCAAACCAGCGGCAAGAACCAAAGTAATAATGCAGAATATAAAAGATGATCGATTATAGATTGAGTATTAGGTATGAGTTGGTGCAGAGCAGCGAATACCTGCAATACCAGCGCGGATCGTCGCGGCTGCTGTGCCCATAGAGTCCGTGCAGATGTGCAGCGCTGGATGACATGGCAAGGGAGGAACAGAAGAAGATGAAGCCTGAGAAGTGACAGCCGGGATCCCCATACCACACCCGGGACCCCAAGACACACTTACTGCCTGCTTGTCACTTACCGGTGAGGAGGAAAGCTGCTGAGGACTGGTCCCCGATCTCTCTGATAGTCCCAGGCACCGGCAGCAATGTCTTGTTTTCCAGACTTCTCTCTGAGTTCAGAAGAAAAAAAAAATTCTGACTTCCCCTCAGTCCGGAAACATTGAAGTGATGCAACAGTTCCCACATGTGGCTGATCTAGACTGCTCTGTAAATGTATGATTCCAGCAGAGGAGCAGAGACTGCTCAGTACATTGCCAGGGAGAGAACTTACATAGGACCTCAGTGTTCTGTCATATGAGGGACACACAGGGTGCAGATCCCCTGTGTCTTCACACAGCCACATTCTCTTTACAATGATACAAGTATCAAGTTGTAACATTTAGCACAGCATTTCCCTACTGTTAAGAGGATGCAAAATCTTGAGGCACCCCAGTAGTTTCAATTTAACAATGGGAGAAATAATGTGCGGTTCCCCCCAAATCTATACCATTCCCCCTAAATCTATACTATACCTTATCCTACATAGGGGTCTGGTATTGAATTTAAACTTGAAGTAAACTGCTTTGATTTTTTTTTATCTACATGTGCAAGCAGTGGCGGACCTATTAACCAAAGGGCCCTGGTGCAAGACTTTATCTTGGTCCCCCCTCCCAAGCCGGGGGGCGGGAGCAGGACCGGATCACACAATAGGTGAAGCATTCCAATGCTTTCTCAGCTGTTCCAGGGCAGATACCGGCTGCACCAGTGGTATTTCCTCCCCTGTGTGCAAGTATAAGTATGCTTACCTTAGAAGTGTGCCCCTCTCTAGTACTGTCAGATCAATCTTTGGTCCTCAGCACTGTCCTTCATTGCCGACACTACCGGGTTATTAGAAGTCCTCTTCGGCCACTTGGTAGCCACCGATGATGAAATGCAGCATCTTAGAGATGCCGTGAATGGGCTGAGTGAGTACACTGCACTGCGCATTCACCATACAATATGCTCAGGAGATTTTAAAAAATCACTGAGGAAGAAAGGAAGATTTGTTTTGGCAGAAGAGACTTGTATGTCTCTTCTCCAAAAATTCCAACCTCTCAGCATTTTTATTTTTTCAGCTTTAATTCTGCTTTAAGGAGGGAGCCTAATAAAAAAAAACTAAAACATGATGTGAAGTTCCCCCTTTACATCACATCAAATGATGGGAAAGGATATTCAAGTTCTTTCCCATAAAAATCCCATTCACATCGGAGTCCTCCCTTCACATCAGGATCCCCTTTCACATCAGAGTCCCCCCTTCACATCAGAACCCTCTTCATATCCAGAGCCTCCCTTTCACATCAGGAGCCTCCCTTCACATCAGAGTCCCTCTTTCACATCAGGATCCCCTTTCACATCAGGAGCCTCCATTCACATCAGAGTCCCACCTTCACATCAGAGCCCCCTTCAAATCAGGGCCCCTTCACATCAGAACCCCCTTCACATCAGAGTTCCCTTCACATCAGGATCCCCCCTTCACATTTGAAGGCACCCCAACAAAGCCAAAAGGCACCCAGGGTTCCACTACACCCTGGGTGAGAAAGGCTGCCTTAGGATGTGTTCTCATTGGTCGATTAAAAAAGGACTTTCATCCCCCATTTACTAGTTGCGCCCATGAACGCGCACCCAAACGCAGCAAGCAAGATGTGAATCTTGGTGTGTGTATTAACACGCGGTCACAAAATGCACAAAGCTCACAGCTGAAATTTCTGCATGAGCTTCTTTGCTGCATTTGTTGGCCGTAGGACAGCCCATTAAAATGAATGGGCCCCCTATGCAGACATGCAACAAATGCGGAAAAGCATGCCAAGACGCACAGCATGTTTAGTGTGAATGGGGGCTCAAGCTGAACTCAGGCAGACATAAACTATACAAATGAATACAGCTCTTTATTCAATAATGCGGAAGTAAACTTTGAAAAAAAAATACTGCTAGAAAGTAGAGTTTTTTTGGCAGAAGAGAATTTGCAAAATGTCTGCGCCCCACCTCTAGCAGTTTTTTATTTCTTGTGTACACTGCACCGGGCATGCACTGTGTAGTGTACTGCCCTGAGTCCTTCCCTGTCGGTAATGGAGCTGAGTGCTGAGGACAATGTAACTTCTATCCATATGTTGCATAGTTACATAGTATTTGAGGTTGAATAAAGACCTATACCTGTACCTGCACCCCTGTATATTACGGTCTCTGAGGAAGGTATCTAAATGCTTCAATACTCTCAGCTGATACCACTGCTTGTGGCAGAGAGTTCCAGAATTTAACCGCTCTAACTGAAAAAAAGCCCTTATGCCCCTTTTGGTTAAATCTTTTCTCCACCAGTTTTAGGTGGCGACCTCTAGTCTTTGTTATGGAGTTTACCGTAAACAGTTTATTGCTAATGTTGCCATCACCACTAAACATTTTGTGCATCAAAATCATATCCCCTCTTAGTCTCCTCCCTTCCAGCGTGAACAAGTTTAAATTTAGTAACCCCTTAAAGGAGAACTACGGGGTTAGGGCTTTTCCCCATAGTTCTCCTAAGGGTAACGGGAGGACACAAACTAGCGTCCTCCCGTCACCCACAGCTCAGTATACCGCAAGTTACAGCTAGCGGTATACTGAGACGCCGCAACTGAAGCGGATCCCGACAATTATGTCTGGATCCACCCAACTGCGTGAGTGACAGCTGGCTCTGCCTATCTAGAGGCAGAACCAGCTGTACCCGCCCCCTCCCCCGTCCGTTCCGCCAGTCAGCTCTGGAGGATCGGACAGGGGAGGGGGGAATCCAGTCCCTCCCCTGTCACGGCTCTCTGCCATCACAGCATCGAGAAGTGAGCGAGCGCCGGTATGTGTTCGCTCACTTCCCGATCTACTGAGCCGACCTGTGACAGTTACATTGTCACAGATCGGCTAGAACTACGAGGATGAGTGAAAATCACTCATTGGCAGCCCAATGTATAAAGAGAAGGAGGGGGGGACCGGGAAGAAAGAGCGGAGATGATGGCGGTGGTGGTGGATGGAGCAGGGACTGGTAGCCTAGATTGGTCAGCAGAGAGGAGTACACACTATGCTGTGCATACTTGTACATTATCGGAAAAGTTCACCTTAGATCTTACAGCTTTACTTCCGCTTTAAAAGAGAAGTAAAGCCAATCCTTTTTGTTTTTGGCTATACTTCTCTTTCGGGTGACATTTACTAATGTACTCCTGTGATAGGTTTACTTTAATATGCACTTGTACAGCATTTTGAACTTTAAAAAGTAAAAATTGTGTGTAAAAGCAGAAGCCACAAGATTCCCTCTTTACCCTCATTATCCAGGAAAGTCACTCTCTGTGTTCTTCTCTGATTTATTTACTTTCCTTGGCTGCATAACTAAGATCCACCTTTTGCCATCTCCTTCTCCAGTGAGAGTCCCCCGTTACAGGATTTCATAGAAAGTCAGGCCCCGGCAAAGGGATGGAAACAAAATCAGAGAGTGGTAATATTTCTGTCAGTCAGCTGTGGGGGTTCACTCAGGTTTTCCCACTTTCTATCATATAAAAATCCTTAGAACGTATTCACACCGTAGTGTTGCGGTAAATTTAAGTAATCGCACAGTGCACCTAGCGTTCAGTAGTGTGCTCTTGGTGCGTTGCCATTCATTTGAATGGTATTCCAACACACCTCCAGGTGGCCTTGCATTGCAGCACGACATGCAGTCCTGCAATACATGGCATTGCAGTGAAAAAGAGGAGCACATGCACGGCTTTTTTTCACCGCAGCACAATGCACAGTATTGTGATACCATGTATTGCAATACCACACATACCGCCAGGAGGCACGCTGGGGTGCCATTCAAATGAATAGCAATGCAACGCACCAGCTCATAGTACTGCACACTACGTGCACTGTACGATAGCATGCACTAAACACACAGATATCACGCATTTAGCACAACTCTATAGACTCCCCATAGACTAAGATCTTGCACTGGGGGAAAAGACTAAAATTAACGGACTATGTTGGTCTATGAAGAATCAGTTGTAAATGTGTCCATTTACATCAGATTATCCCCGATCCGCCACGATCAGGTCCCCCGAAACGGAACTCTGTTTTTCTGGACCTGGACGCAGTCGGGGGTAATGGTATGTATTTGGGACACACGTCTGTTTAGATTCGGCTGCCCATAGACTAACATTGGGCATCGGATCAGATTTACCTGAAAAACTGTCAGACGGACCTGATCGGAATGCCTGTGTGAAAGGGGCCTAACTCTAGCATCAGCTAAGAACTGAAATATCAGATTTTTTTTGGACTTTTGCTTTAACCCGCCACTCTGGGCAACCGGCAAAAATTACTTTTGCAACAGGGCTTCCTGCTCTGCAAAGGGCAAGTGCTTGTTTTCCCTAGCATTATTTTTTTTATCCCAGAGTTCAGCTATAAGTCAAATGTTTATTCTTTATTTAAAATAATTTAATTGATGACAGCAACATTTCCTAAATGAAACTGTGGTATAATGAAAAATGCTACAACAAAAGACTAAGCCACATGTTACATCCAAAGTCTGCTACCATTCTAGCCTGTGGTATGTACTGGAATGGAAGAACTAGTAATGAGTCACAGTAAGCTAATAATGAATATTCTGGTCAAAAGACAATCTTCTATTTTCTTGAGCTTTATTTTTTACATATGCATATATATATACATTTTACTTAGACTAACATTATGTTACTATCGTTATTGCATAATACTGCGGATGATCCGCTCGCAGTATGGAGACTGCTTATGTGCAACACACATGAAACTCTGTATCACTTGACTAAATATTATACACGCAGGTTACATTCACAGTCTTTGTAACATTTGTAATACACCAAGGTTTACCACTGTCACTAAGTTTTTTTGTACACATACACTCATGAACTGCAATCTTATGTCACGGCAGATTGTAGCTAATTGATCTCACTTACATGCACTATCATTGTTGAAAGTCAATACACGTTATAGGCTAAACACAAGGACTTTTTGGATTGGAACACACCTAATACTTGATTGGCTCACATTAACTGACAAAGGCAAATATGTATGTTTTGAATTATACAAATATATTTAGAGGAAAAGTTCTAATGTGGAGACATGTAGGAATTTCGGCCCATGACTACTTTTTTTTTAGAAATATCCTATCCTCTTTTCCAATTGGTTGAGTGATTAGGACCACTACATTACTGGATTGAGGTCATTCCTTACTAGATGCCTTCTATAGAAACATCCCAGCAGGCTTTTGTGAAGTTTCCCAGGCGCTCCTCCCCTTGATGCCCCGGGGTCCCAGGCACAACAAGGGACGGACTGTGGGGGGTTGGCTGTTTTCCAGCCACCTAATCATCTCGGTCCTCCACACATTTATTTTTATCTCAGGCACTGCTTATGCATGACTATCAAACACAGGTCACCTGAAGAAGCTAAATTTGCGAAACGCGTTGGGACTATCGGGACAATCATGCTAGGTATGTACTTGGATTATGTATTTTTGAACATTAGGGACCATTGGGACAATCATGTCAGTTATGTTAATTGGATTGTGTATTTTTTATTAACTAGCTAAATTGTATAGCAAATACTGTGATGGCAACATTTCCATGTTTAGCTCCGTGAAAATAAAGGATTAAAAGTTAAAATTAAAAAAAAAAATTTTGCGACAATACCCACCTTCAATCCGAAGCTGCCTTTCCCTCCTGAAAAAAATCCTTTCCGGCACTAGATGTCACCAGTATTCTAGGTTGGACAATGTTTCCCCACTTCAACCCACTTCCTCTCAGCCCAGGGTGTCATGGACCCTCCCCCTGGGGGTACATCATCATGTACCCTAAGCTCAGAGTACTAGTGCATGGAGTGTCGCTCACACCGCATCTTAAGTGTTCCATTCAGTGTAGCAGTAAGAATGCCCTTGGAAAGGGAAGGGAGGGGGTTGGGGGGGGCTAGGTAGAGGAATTTGTAAAGCTTCAGTTCAGCTGCAAATAACAAAACAACGGACAGTGAGACTCATAATACAAACATGGTAACATGTGGTAATATTAGGTCCAGTAATCACATTTGTCCCCGCCCTTAATACAATTTTTAGGTGAATTAACGTAAAACCAACATTAACAGGGTCAGGGTGAGCGGTCGGGCTCAGCCCCACATTATGGGCGGCCAAGCCCCCCACGATCACCCCCAAACAGCACATAAAAGACTAACAGAGACAAACACTGAAACATAAAGCGAAAGCAGAACAAAACTTAGGGAGAAGGGGAAGTAGAATATGAAACCAAGTCCCGCGCCCCGGCGGCCCCCGGTCGACTCAACCCTCCATAATGGGTGGCCCACACTGGCAGAACCTCAATCTCCGGCGTCCACCCCACACATCGCTGCGAAGGCTGCCGACCCCCTGAACATTACCCAAGCGCCCCAGGTAGCCACATATTTGGACTGTGCCTCTCGTAAACCAGCTGTCAAATCCTCCATCAGTCTAATCTCCTCCACCCGCCGCACCCACATGCCCACCGAAGGAGGGCGGGTTTGTCGCCATAAGACTGGTATGCAGGCTCTGGCCGCGTTCAGCAGGTGGATCAGCAGCGAGCGTTTATAGGCTTTTCGGGAGAGTGGTGCCAGGTGGAGAAGATAGACCGATGGCGTGAAGGGCCGTACATGGCCTGTGATATCGCCGATGCAATTCCAGCCCAGAATGGGTGAACCTTCGGGCAATCCCAGAAGACATGAAGCAGGGAACCCTCTTCGGACTCACAACGCCAGCACATCGGGGACACCGCAGGATACATAACATGTAGGGTCGCAGGCACCCTGTACCATCTGGTTAAGAGTTTATACCCGGCTTCCTGGTATTTGTTGGAAACTGAAGATTTAAGGGCAAAGTATAACATGGTGTCCACCTGAGCTGGGGCTAGAGTCAGATCTAAGTCCGAGGCCCACTGTCGAATGAAGTACGGGGGGGTCTGGTTAGGGGGATCACGCAGACCCTTCATCAAGTACGCCAGGGAGTGTCGGAGCGGCTCCGCCCTCCGACACAGATCCTCAAATTCTGTCAGCGGCCGTTTAGGGCCAAGCACCTCTGAGAACGAGCATAGGAAATGCCACAACTGTAGTGCACACCACAGACGCATGGGGGGATCTGTATTTGCCTGGATCTCTGCTACCTGTTTCCACTGACCCTGCTCCTGAAAGTGACAAACTCGGGTGTTGCCCGAGGAAGTCAGGGCTCTCACAAGTGGGCCAGACATCCCAGGAGGGAAACTGGGGTTCCCCACCAGCGGCGTAAGGGGGGATGTGGGAGGGGTGAACCCCGGCGAGCGGAGTGTCTTCGCCACCGCTCCCATCGTGGCCCGAACCATCGGGTTCGACCACGAGGACAGCGGCAGTGCCGGAGCTATCCAGGGTATTCCCCGCAGGGACAATTGACCTCCCTCCTGTTCCAACGCCACCCACAGTTTCATATCCGCATGACAACACCAATCCAGCACCACCGACAGGTGTGCAGCTTTATAGTATAGCCAGGGGTCGGGAAAACTTAACCCACCTGCTTCTTTTCCTCTAGAAAGGATCTGGTGGCGCAAGCGAGCCCGCTTATTCGCCCACAGAAATTTCAGGAAACTAGATCTCATCTGATTGAGGAACACTGCGGGCACAGAAACGGGCAACGTCTGGAAGAGGTAGAGCAGCCTGGGTAGTATGGTCATCTTCAGTATGCTATTTCGACCCATCCATGTAAACGTGGGGCGGTCCCAGTTCTGTAAGTCCTGATCAATGCGTTTCTGTGTGGGTGGCCGTACACCTCCAGCTCCCGCATAACGTTGGGCAACGTTATCTCAGGGCGTGAGACATAGAGCAACAAGTCATCCGCGTATGCCGCGACTTTGTGATGCCCAGATGGCACCTTCAGGCCCCGAATGTCCGGCGAGGCCTGTATCCTCCTGAGGAGCGGCTCCAGAGTGAGGATAAATATAAGAGGCGACAACGGGCATCCCTGGCGCGTACCATTCGTGATGGAGAACGGTTCCGAGAGGACCCCATTAACCCTGACCATTGCAGTGGGCTCAGTGTATAGAGCGGTGATCCAGCGCCTCATATTCATCCCCAGACCCGCATGCGAGAGCATCCCCCTCAAGAACGACCAATCGACCCTGTCGAAGGCCTTCTCCGCGTCCAGGGACAGCAGGAGAAGAGGCTGCGACAGGGAGCGAGCTAGGTTTATCACATTGAGGGTCCTTATGGTGTTGTCCCTGGCCTCGCGACCAGGGACAAAGCCCACCTGGTCCCGGCTATTAAGGTCTGGTATAAGAGGGAGCAAACGAGAGGCCAGGACGCGGGTGAAAATGTTGAGGTCCACATTCAGCAAAGATATGGGTCTATAACTGGCACACTGCAAAGGATCCTTCCCCTCTTTTGGGATAACCGTGACATGGGCTCTCAAAGAGTCCCGGGGCACGGGTCTGTCCTCTAGGATGGCGTTGAAGGCAGAGAGGAAGTGAGCTCCTAGCTGTTCCCGATAGAGCTTATAGTACGGGAGGGTTAACCCATCCGGGCCAGGGGCCTTACCCGGCTTCATATCACGTATAGCGCGTTCAAATTCGGCTTGGGACAACGGGGCCTCTAACGCCTGACTGTCGGATTCGGACAGTCGTGGCGCGCCTGTGCCGGCCAGGTAGTCCCTGATTTCCGACTCCCTTGCCTCTTGGGCAGGGCGGTCGGGCGCAGCTCGTAGGTTGTACAATTTAGTGAAGAATGAGTGGAAGTGTGCCGCTATGTCTGAGGATCGTGATGCAACCGAACCCGAACCCGAGTGGATGGACGGAATGAAGTTGCGAGATCTAGAATCCCGCAGAGCGTTAGCAAGAATCCGACCGGCCTTGTTCCCATACTCATAGAACGAGCGGCGGGATCTGGCCAACTGGGCCTTCACTCCGTCCATCAAGAGCTCATGAAGTTCGGCTCTCGTTCGCTCCAGGGATGCCAAAGTGTCGACATCCAACGCTGCCTTATGGCGCAATTCTAGGTCTCGAAGTCGGGCATACAGGGTTTCCACTTTCTGTTGTCTGGTACGCTTGCGTCTGGCTCCCAGTTTAATGAGGGTACCCCTGATCACACACTTGTGTGCTTCCCACAAAGTCAAAGGGTTCTGCGTCGGGGAGATATTTTCCCGGAAGTAGCTGGTCAGGTCCGATTGGACCTCAGAGGCAATGTCAGGGTCCTGCAGCAGTGATTCATTAAGGTGTCAGGTCCCCCTATCGTACCCATCGGGGCAGGGCTCCCCTAGCCACATCAGACCACCACTTAGAATCCATATCCCAGGAACAAGCACCTAGGGGAGCTACGTCCCCCCAGACAGATAAGTCAGTCATGTATGTGGGCACGGCCCCCACATACGTAAACACTTCACCTGTTCTCTCACCCTGCTTTACCGGCACAATGAGTATATACAGTTCAAGTGGCTTGCGCCCAGTCCAGCAGATCCACCAGGAGGAGCTGGGTGGGAACGAGCGTACCGGCATAAGTAGGGCTAAACCACAGGAGCTGTCCACAATCATATGACTATGAAATACGGATGCCTCCATGGTAAGGAGGGAGTCACAGGAGCATCAAGTATGCCTATGGGGCACGAGGAATGCAAGGGGTATCCGCCACAATACGTCTCAAAGTCAGGGTCATAGCTTCTCACATGGGAGGCCCAGGTGGCAGAGGGCATGAGCGTCTCAGGGGGATGGCAAAGGGCGTATATCCAGGGAGGTGGCGTCCCGCCTGTGGCTCAAATCTCTGGGTCAGAGGGGTGTCCTCTCCGGGATGCCCGCGAGACAGATCTGGGTTGGCTTCTACGACGTCGTGGAGGTCTAGAGGGTCTGGCGTTGTTGGACGAGGGGGTCTGCAAAGGCGTTACCTCCAGCCAATCTGGCAAAGACAGATCCGGGCAGTCCAGGAATACCGCCAGGTCAGGACCCTGGCAGGGGTGCACCAGCCTGAAGAATCGGTCCCCCCTTCCAATCAGGACCGAGAAGGGGTAACCCCAACGATAGGGTATCCCCTTGGAGTGTAGTACATCCGTCAGGGGCTTGAGGAGTCTGGCAGGATGAGCACGTCCGCTCCATCAAAGTCGACCGTACCTTGGCGCCAGGCCTGGCGTATGATTTCCTCCTTGATCCCAAAGAAGTGAATCCGGCATAGAACGTCTCTGGGTCTCTCGTTAGCTGCCTCTCGGGGACCCAGGGTCCTGTGTACCCGGTCTATCTCAATAGGGTCAGTCGGGGCTTTTCCCAACAGGGAATTGAAGATAGCAGTGACGGCCACCTTAAGGTCAGGGCCGCCTGTAGCCTCAGGGATCCCCCGCAACCGTAAGTTATTACGGAGGTTGCGGTTCTCAGAGTCCTCTTGGCGCAGTTGCAGCTGCAGCATGTGAGCCTTCTGTTGCAGTAGAGAGGCTTCCAAAGTGGTCACCCTGTCAGCTATGGAGCGGTCAGACTGTTCCAATGCACATAGGCGGTGGTCCTGCTTCTGGACGTCTGAGCGAACCTCCGCCAGTTCTGTGTGGAGCGTAGCCACCAGCTGGGCCATCATCTCCTGCATGTCAGCTCGTGTTGGAAGTGCTGCTGGCAGTTCATGTAGCCCCGTGTCGCCGGACAGGCCCGCAGTGCAGAGGCGCGGCGATTTCGGCCCCAGGGATGGAGAGGGCACTCCGGACATCCTTCCCGACATGCAGGAGGCTGGGGAGGAGGGCGGTTTAGAGATGGCCTCCAAAGTCCGCCCGTGAGCCGCGTCAGTGAGCTGAGGCCGCGGGGACCGCCCCGCCGGCGAATCAAAACCGAGCTCCCCGGTCCGGGCGCGTGGACTAGGCCCCGGTTGCTGCGGGGAGACATTCGGGCCTGCGATCGGAGCTTGGTGGAGGAGCGGGGGGTCTTAGACTTCTTACCCATCCTCTTCATGGGGCGGCAGGGTCAAGTATAAGGCAGATCAGCTGTAATTAGCACCCCAGGTTCGCGGAGCTCTGCGGATTAGCGTCCACTCGCTGCCATGTTCAGGCCACGCCCCCTGCAAATCTATTTTAATCTAATTTGTATTTACTCCACTACAGTGTGCGCTGTTTGTATTTCTGGAGAACAGACACAATTGGGATTCTACAGACATAACAGAAAGTATATAATGACATGATGATTATTAGAGGGTGTTACAGACGCTCAGAAGTACTATTAAGGATTGCATTCACTTTATTGATCATTAAGTATCCTTTGCATGTACAAATAGTGCCCCTGGTCTCGGCAGAGGCCATAACTGAACAATGTAAAGATAACAGGAAACCAAAGTGCACAGAAAAAGGAAATGGTTTACAGCTACTGTGAGAAATAAAAATAGAAATATGATGTTCGTGTGAGCCAATTCACTGACACACAACTTTTAACACGTATGTATCAGCTATTAGCATCATGTAACATGCAAAGCTTTGCTCATACCACAGCAACCAACCCCACTGGAAGGTATTGTTTTAAAGGGCACCTTCACTTATTCAATTTTGTATTTTATAAATTCTTTAATACCTTTTTCTCTGGGACCCTTCCCCACACTTCCTGTCTCACCTAGGGAAGAGTGACGTCAGCCAATATCATGTCTTGCATCCGGAAGCTTTATGGCAGTCTATACTACACTGGGAATGTGCCAGGCAATCTACACCACACTGTGCATGTGCCAGGCAATGTACACCCCACTGCACATGTGCCAGGCAATATGCACCCCACTGCACATGTGCCAGGCTATGTACACCACACAGCGCATGTACCGGACAATCTACACCACACTGGGCATGTGCCAGGCATACTGCACATGTGCCAGGCAATCTACACAACACTGTGCATGTGCCAGGCAATCTACACCACACTGTGCATGTGCAAGGCAATCTACACCACACTGTGCATGTGCCAGGCAATCTACACCACACTGTGCCAGGCAATCTACACTATCCTGCGCATGTGCCAGGCAATATACACCACACTGCGCATGTGCCAGGCAATCTACACCACACTGCACATGTGCCAGGCAATTTACACCACACTGCACATGTGCCAGGCAATTTTACACCACACTGCGCATGTGCCAGGCAATTTTACACCACACTGCGCATGTGCCAGGCAATCTGCACTAGACTAAGAATGTGCCAGGCAATCTAGATCATACTGTGCATGTGCCGGGCAATCTCTACCACCTTGCGTATGTGCCTGGCAATCTACACCACACTGCGCATGTGACAGGCAATCTACACCACACTGCGCATGTGACAGGCAATCTACACCACACTGCACATGTGCCAGGCAATTTACACCACACTGCACATGTGCCAGGCAATTTACACCACACTGCGCATGTGCCAGGCAATCTGCACTAGACTAAGAATGTGCCAGGCAATCTAGATCATACTGTGCATGTGCCGGGCAATCTCTACCACCTTGCGCATGTGCCTGGCAATCTACACCACACTGCGCATGTGCCAGGCAATCTACACCACACTCGCCCCCTCCATTACAGCATGCAGACTGAGGGCACAGCTTCCATAGGTTGGCAGAGAGGACACTCCTATTGCATCATGGGAGCTGAGCTTTTTCTGGGTTCTTCTCAGCTATGACATGCGTGGGAGGAGGGCAAACAGAGGATTAAATTTTTTTAATTCCTTCTACATAAGCTACAAGGCGGCATTATGACCAGTACTTATTTCCTTTTCATAAACTGCATTTAAAGGCTAAGCTCACCTTTTGCAAAAACTAAAAAAATGCATAATTAATAATCAGGGCCGTCTTTAACGCAGGGCAAAAGGGGCAGTTGTTGTGGGGCCCAAAGCAGCTGCCCCTTCAGCCCACATAAGATAAACACATGCAGGGCTGGCAGCCTCACCTGTGTAGGCAATGGGGCTTGCACCAGCACTGCCCCCTGTCTGTGTACACAGCATCGGTGATCTACAGACAGGAGGCTACATACAGCAGCATGGGCGTGGCTCTGGGCTCCACCCACTATCAACTCGGCCCCGCCTCCCGCTCTCCGTTCTCTGCTCTCCTGTGTTGTCTGGGGCCCTGCTGGGAGCCCACACCGTGCCCTGAGATGTCACCCCCACTGTGTCCCCTCCTGCCTCCCCTCTCTGGACCTTCACACCAAGTAAGTGCCCAAATATGCCACAGTTTATGTATGCAACAGATACATATACTGTGTGCAACACATACATATGCAGAGCAGGTTCCTGACATTGCTTCTCTAGTTCAATCTATGCTGCTGAAGCAGGATTTAGAGTTTTTAAAGAAAATGTCATTATCAAGTTCTATGTATGGCTGCAGCAAAGCTTCCTGTACTCTCAATACTAGGGATGCACCTATAGATAATATTACAAACAGGATCTGTGCTATGGAACAACAAACCCCTAAGCTGCCATGCTAAAAAACTGTATATAACACCTAAAAAACGTGAATTATAAACATGCCCTGCGCAATAGAGATCAACTACATGTGCAATCTAATGATAATCTACATAAAGCTCTGCGCAAACTGTTAGCGCTATAGAAAGCCTGTATAATAATAATAATGTGAAGTAAATACAGAAATATATAAATACGCAGAATCACCCTACGGTGAATAAATACATATTAGGTATTTTTTCATTATATATTGTATTTATTCACCATAGGGTTATTCTGCATACTTATATATTGATTTCACATGTAGATTATTATTAGATTGCATGTGTAGTTGGTCTATAAAATGCATTGCACGTTTATAATTCACTAGGGATGCTACTGCACCGATACCTGCACAGCCCGTCTGAGACCCCGTACACAGCCCTCCTGAGATCCCGTAAAGTCCTCCTGAGACTCCACACAGCTTCCCACCAGGATATTGAATATCCTGTCTCTCTCCTGGCTGTCTCTCATTGCTCTTTCTCCTGGCTGTCTCTCACTCCATCCCCTGGCTGTCGCTCCTGCCTCTCTCTCCTCTCGGTCTCTCCTCTGTCTCTCCTCTTTCTCTCCTGTCTGTCTCTCCTCGCTCTCTCTCCTGTCTCTCTTTGCTCTCTCCCCTAGCTCTCTCTCCTGGCTGCCTCTCCTCTTCTTCTCTCTCTCCCTCCCGTCTGTCTCTTCTCGCTCTCTCTCCTGGCTGTCTTTCCTCAATCTTTCTCCTGGCTGTCTCTCTTTGCTCTCTCCCCTGGTTGTCTCTTCTCGCTCTCTCTCCTGGCTGTCTCTTCTCACTCTATTCTGGCTGTCTCTCCTCGCTCTCCTCCCCGGATGTCTCTTCTCTCTGAATCCTTGCTGTCTTTTTTCTCTCTCTCCCCTGGCTGTCTCTCCTCTCTCTCTATTCTGGCTGTCTCTCTCCTTGCTGTCTCACCTCATTCTCTTCTCTCTCCCCTTGCTGTCTCTCCCTGCTCTCCCCCCCTATGCTCTCTCCCCTGGCTGTCTCTCCTCGTTCTCTCCTCGTTCTCTCTTGTTTATTCTAAAAAAAAGTTGCAGTGTGGTGTTAGACTGTTCGGGATTCGCTTGAAGAAAAGGCAGCAACCCTTGCAGCACCATTCTGTCTACTATGCGTTCGGCATCACAAAGTGTTGCCCCCACCTCTTCCGTATGCTGCTGTTAGGGCCGGTGGAGGGGGGGCCCAAGAAATTGTTTGCCCAGGGTCCAATCAGTATTAAAGACGGCCCTGTTAATAATACAGTATATAAAAAATATGCATTTCTTTCATATTTGCATTCAAGCCTGGAAAGTATTGCAATTGTGATCACTTGATTACAGCTGCAAAGTTCAGGCTTCTACACATTCTCTCCCAGGCAGCGCTCGTAGTGAGGTAGGGAGTTGCAGTTAGGAGAGATGGGGAAGGACGACTGGACTTCAAACTGCATTAAATCACCTCATACAGCGTCCAGCCGTCCTCCCTCTAGGTAGAGCTGCCCATATTCCCGCATCTACCTAGAGGGAGGAGGGCTGGACACTGTATGAGGTGATTTAATGCAGTTTGAAGTCCAGTCGTCCTTCTCCATCTCTCCTAACTAAAACTCTGTACCTCAGTACGAGCGCTGCCTGGGAGAGAATGTGCAGAAGCCTGAACTTTGCAGCGGTGATCACAATTGCAATACTTTCCAGGCTTGAATGCAAATAATAATGAAATCCCTATTTTTTATATATTATTAATTGTGCATTTCTTTAGTTTTTGCAATAGGTGGACTTATCCTTTTAAGCAATATACTGCATTCAGTTTACATACAAACAGTGATAGTACATAAACCCCAGTGTGATATCATTGTATCTGGGCATTGTTTTTTTATGTGGGCTTCAACAGAAAGGATTCAATATACGACATTTTTACTATTACTGATAGACAGACACTTTCAACTATTGTTTACAGAAGACAGATCAGGAAACTCTCTAGAGATGAGAGGTGAAAGAGAGGCAATTTCTGCAGAACAAAGCACTTCCATATGTTGTAATGACTGCTGCTGCGTAATAAAACCTCTTCTGCGTATGAACTGTCTCTCCATATTTCCTTATTTTTGGTTTTATTCATATTGACGGATCTTTCACATTAATTTCCAGTAAAAACACCATCAGGGACTTTCCAATTAATTAATGTCTTACAATGTCTTCATCACAGCTATGTAGTTCCTTCTGCTGCCCCTTTGTACTAATATATAAGAAATAGTCATATTCCAGCTCCCTGCTACCCAACCTGCTGTCTGAGAATCATGTGGACCTTTGGTACTTTTTCTGTAGCCCTTGGACTGCAGTAGCCAGTAATAGGAATGAATCCGAACCCAGTCCGAACCTAAGCTCCTCCGAACACAGAAGATACATTAGCCTCTCGCCCAGACAGCTGCGTTTCAGGGCATTCTCCACCCCACAGTTGATCATAAACAAAGGGGTGGGATGCTTGTATTGACATCAGGGGTGGACCTACCACTGGTGCTGGTGGTGTGGCTGTACCAGGGCCCAGTGAGATCTGGTCCCACTCCCCCCCATTGAAGAAAGTGATGCTCCAACGGGCTTATAGCACCAGCTGCAGTCTCTTCCTCCTGTCCCATAGTCTCCACCCCACAAAGTGTCGGCATTTGCGTTCCCGTTGAGTGGGGAGGAGGAAGGCGGGTCTAAGGGTATGTCTGGGACTGCTCTGCTTCTCAGTTGGGATGATGGCAGTGCGGTGATTGGGACAGGCTGGAGCCCCGGTGGCGGAGATGGGGAGGAGCCGGCTTGGTGCTCTGATGATCCGACGATGGTCTGACAGGCTTATTGGATGGGGGTGGGGGGATCTGGCACCAGGGCCCTTTGTTCTTTAGGTCTGCCACTAGTTGATGTCTTTTACCTTACCTGGCAATTTTCCTAATATAGTCATGTAGCCATAAATTAGGCCTCTGCGTCCCACCCCTTTGCTTACGTGCAGCTGCAGGTGTGCAATTCCCTTGCTGCAACTGATTGGGCAGCAATGGAAGGAGTTTCCTTTGGGGTTTGTCCTTCCATTTTCAGACAAGCTCAGGTTCTGACCAGGCATGATCCAAACCTGAGTTCATCCCTAGTCAGTAGTAGGAATATTGGTTTGAAATGGCTAAAGACTGTGAGCCTCCCCTGTTTTGTGCAGCATGTCCCCAATAGCTGACCGTCATTTCCTCCACTATGTCTGCAGTCTCTTACAGTCTACTGATATACTGAACGTTATTGGCGGTCCTTTGGTGATGTTGGAGGCTGCAGTTGAGGTTCCCTATTCCTCGTCAATTTACAACAAATCTAGCCAAATATTTTTATGGGTGGAGTTTATTTACAATGTATACCATTATGTCTCGGTGGACTTTACTGGACATGAGTGAAATTACCCAGCAAGCATTGTCCACTCTTGATTTTCTCATTTAACGGAAACCTTTCTTAGAAAACCATGGAGGCTGCCATTGCTAACTTCTCAACATGCAAAACTACCTACCTGGCTGGCATGCTGATAAACGTATGACAATAATTTAAGCCACTAGCTCAGAATAAGTCAGTAAATAAGGACTTCTAACAAGGACTTTCCATATAATAATTATTGTTCTAGATCAGTTATTCAGAAACTATTAAAACCAGAGGATCAGCATTACAGCCAGGCAGCTAGTATTTCCAGAAAGTCTTCAGATTATAATCTCAGCCCTTTTGTGTGTATAGTCAACATTTTTAATTTTTTGTTGTTTTGGATAGAATATGGTGTTTGTGATTACTAAGTTGTTGTACAATGTTTATGTATATAGAACAACTGTTTTAATTGAATTTGTCATTAATGTATGCAGTAAATACATGGTAAGTACGGATAATATTAATTCTAATAACCATTATCTATTTCTCATTCACATATATAGAGATTTTTCACCCAGAAAGTGACACTGACAGGGCATCAACTAGTCAGAAATATAACGCCCTCATATATGATGTATTCCTGGTTTCATACAATGTAGGTAGTGTATAACCGGACACAACTGTCTATTAATAACATGCTGAGAAGTGCAGAATGTGTATTGTTTGTCAAAATATAATAATGTGTCATGCACTCTTTGGCAGGGCTAAAATATGACTCATGTAAACTGATTCTACCCCATGAAATCTCCTAACCACAGTCCAGAACTTTTACATTTATTACACAATTAGATATACAGTTAACTCCCCATTATCCAGCATTCAAGCAACCAACACTCTCAAGCAACTGGAAATTTGAGTTATCCGGCACCTACCGATCCCCATGGGTTCCGTATAACTGGGAGTTTACTGTATCTGAATCTCTTAAATCTATCATTCATCAGACTTGATTAGATTGAATTTAATTTTCACTAGGGATGCACCGATACCAAGTACTGTACTCGGTACAAGTACAGATACTATTCGAGCTCCAAGACTAGATCAGAGAGAAATGTAAAAGTTAGGAGGCAGCTGTCATGTGTAAGGAGCACACGGAGCTCCTGGGATTTGTACATCTCTGTTTTAATGTATCATTTTGTTTTTATAAATATAAATAAAGGGATGCACAGATACCATTTTTGCAAGTACAAGTACTGATACTTGTCCAAGTACTCACAGATACAAGTACTGATACATTTTTGTTTATTGTCATGTGACAGTTTTTCTAAAACAATACAGACTAATGATTTTAGGAGAGTGGTGGAGACCCAGAGCCAGGTCCCAGCTGCAACCTCTGCGACCTTGGTAGTTCTCATGAAAATGCCAAGTATTGGCACTGGTATCTGAAAAGTATCGGTGCATCCCTAATTTTCACGCTTACTGGGGGGTACAAAATTGAAAGTGTTACTTTTACCGAAAATTGGAAGATTTGGGCAAAATTTTGCCCTTTCGGCAAAATGTTTTAATGTCAATGAGGATGGCGACATTAAGGCTCCGTTCACACCTAGGCCCGACAAAAATGCTCAAGACAAGGAATCCCATGCATTCCCATGGCCCTGGTGAACACCTGAGCATTTTGTCTCACAGACGTTCCCATCTAAGTCTATGGGACCAAAGAGCGCTGTAATGTGCCAAAAAGCAGCTCATGTACATTTTCCAGCGTCAGGCATTTTTCTGCTTAAAACAAAACTCTCAGGTGTGAACAGAGGCCAAAGAAATGAATAGGATTCCTTGTCTTAAGTGTTTTATCACACTTGCCTTTCGGGTCAAAACGACTAGGTGTGAACGGGAACTAAAGTATTATAACTCTTAAATAGGGATGCATTTCGGCCGCCGAAACATATCGGGCGAAAATGGTACTTTGTGCAAAATGCCGAAAGTACGGTGCATCCCTGGTTTCTCTCCTCCTCCCCGGACGCTGGTCTATGTCCGCTCCGACACAGAGCAGTGTCCAGCGGGGAGGAGAGAAACCTTCAGGAGGCCAAGTGGAGCGGGAAGGAAAGCGCTGTTAGTGGCAGGGTCAAAAGGCCAAGCTCTCCTCCTGCACCATCCACTCGGCCTACGGCAGGGATGTCCAAACTGCGGCCCTCCAGCTGTGGTGGAACTACGAATCCCATGAGGCTTTGCAAGATTCTCACAGCCACAGACATGACTCCCGGAGAGAGATGCTTCATGGGATTTGTAGTTTCACCACTGCTGGAGGGCCAGAGTTTGTACATCCCTGGCCTACTGTGACAAGATAATCAGGATGGAGAGTGGGGAGAAGACAGCTCTCAGCTGTTGCAGAAGGCGGAGGCAGCCGTGCGGGGGAAGAGTCAGCTGTCAGCCGTGTCACAGGAGGATGAGCTCCCCTCCCGCACCGCTCGCTCAGTCTCCTGTGACAGGCGAGTCAGGATGCAGAGCAGGTTACAAGTGCAGTACTGTACTGATCGCTAAGTGCTTGCAAATAGTTAAGAACATATTATGTTTACTGTGTCCCCAATTATGAATGAACAGGAAGTGCTCTGCATCACTTCCTGTTCATTCATGATTGTGGACATAGTTACTCATACAATATCCGAGGTTTATGAATGAACACCCAGATAGCAAAAAATTGTGCTGCAAGTTTGAAAATGACTTGCTAAACTATTGCAGACTTGCCAAGCTTCACAATTTTGTTGCACAATTACATCAAGTCTGCATTGCAAGTCTCCAGACCAGCGAGCTTGCAGAGCTCTTGCTAAGACCTGCAGGACTCTTGCTGTAGACTTGCCAAGCAAATTTGCTACAAATTCAAAAAGTGTCAACTAGAACTTGTGCTGCGAGTGTTCTGCAAGTCTACAACTTGCCAGGAATGTGTGCAGCAAGTTAACAAAATTACAATTCCACCCCGCCACAAGTTTGTAGCAAGTTATCCTTGCTATCTGGGCAGAAACACTGCGTATAGAGGCTTCTTCATTCATAACAGGGGGCTGCAGAAAAAGAGATTGAGGACTCAATCTCTTTTTCTATTTCAAAAGGGATATATCAGGGGTCTGTTTAGACTCTTGATATTTCCACAAAACACCCAACAGTAAAAAAATAAAATAATGAATAAAAATAAAATATAAAAAAAACATTTTATTTAGGTTAGAAAAAAAAGAAAAATAAGCTGAAATCGTGCTACAAATCGCTCAGTGTGAATGGGGTCTAAAGCTGAAGTTCAGCTTTAAGGGTGCATTGGGCATGAAATAGCTGCTGAGGGTTATAGAAACTCCTTTTCAACTGTCCATGAACTATTCTTGTTCCAAATTAGCCTCATTGTATTAGGTTTTTATAACAGAAATAAAAAACAATGAAAAAAAAGTAAAATAAAGAAACTGAAAGCAACAATGAACACATAACAATTAAATACACAAATAAATCCCAAGAACATTAAGGGCTCATTCACACTATGTGCAGTGACCTGCTTTTATAATGTATGATTATATAAGTCCACAAAGTTTTGGATGAGGAAATTTACTCCACGCATGGTGCGGAAGAATACCGCATATGTCTATCATTTTATATGTATGAGCCAACCTGATCTGTACGCACTCTGCAAGTGTGAGTTTATTTACTGTATTAACTTATCCAGTAAAAACAATACCATGCAAAGTGAGCATTTCCTTCCTTTGGTCCTTCTCAGTAATTGTAGTTGTTAAAGAGGGCTGGAGGCGTTTATAGGAATTGATAAAAGGCAACTATAAATTATTTGGTAGTCCCATGCAGAGGGCCAGTCCCTGTCCCTTTTTGAGTGTTTTGTGAATCAGATTACCTAGAAGCTGCTATTTATACAGTGATGGGTAACACATGGGCATATGGGGCAGCCTAATTTTATGTTTGTTAACCACTTGATGACCGGGGTGTTAAACCCCCTTTCTGTCCACGCCATTTTTCCGTATTCAGCATTGCAGTAGTTTGACTGACGTTTATTCCGTCATGCAACGCTGTACTGAAATTTTTTTTATATCATTTTCTGGGGACAGATAGAGCTTTTACTGAAAATTTTGAAAAAAAAAACCAGTTTTCTATGTTATGTTATGAAAAATGTATAATCACCCCAATTTGTTGGAAAAATACATAAGACGGAGTCACGTCGGGTAAATAGACATCAAACATATCAAAATTGCGCGTGCCCGCAAAATCGCTAAAAAATAGCACACCCAAAATTGGCCATAGTCAACACTTTAACACTTTTGGCCATAGTTTTCTTTAGGGTCACAGGAGGTCACTTACTATGGGCTATTGTCCGCTATAAGCTGACAGCGCAGACAGCGCAGAGCTGACAGCAAAGATCTCAACAATATTGTCGGGATCCACCCCACTGCCTGATTGACAGCTGGCTCTGCCTCTCTAGAGCCAGAGCCAGCTGTGCCCGCCCCCTCCCTGTCCGTCCCTCCAGTCAGCGCTGGAAGATAGGAGAGGGGAGGGGGGAATCCCTGCGGGGAGCGACAGTCACCGCTGTCTGCAGGAAGATGATCGCGAAGTGACCGAGCGACAGTATGTTTTCACTCACTTCCCGATCAATAGAGCCGGCGTGTGACAGCTTCAATGTCACTCGTCGGCTCTAACTATGGGGATGAGTGTAAATCACTCACCTCATAGTTCTCCCTTAGTAGTATTAGGCTTTGTTCACATCTTCATGATACATGAGTGTGAATGCCACATACGTTCCTGCATCACATGTTGCAATGCTAGATGCACCGTGGAGTCATTATTTATTAATGAATTTATTTCAACAATGAATCTACTTAAAACAAATATACTGTACATTGGCCGTATATTTCTTTAAATGTGTGCCTAAACAATTACATCATCATGTTTCTGATCAGCTGGCTCCAACTCTCTCAGCTCGGCTTTCCTGAACTTCCTGACAAGTACGAGATTACAAGGAACAGCACAGAAATCTCCAGAAGATGTCCAACTACAATCTCAGAGAAGGGAAGAAGGAGGAGGGAGGAGCAGTAGAGTGGCCTAATTTCCAGATTCTGTGTGTTCGTGGAGACACACACAGCATACTAGCACACACAAGGGTGGCTCCATAGGACCCTACAAGGGAAAGGAGCCACTCTGACCAGTGCTCAGAGGACCAGCTGATTCCACAAGAAACTAAAACTTGTAAACATCAAGGAGCAGCATCCATTATAAGTGATTTATCAGCATTTGAAAAAGCTTGAAAAACTGTTTTTTAATTATTAACAAATAACATCTCAGACCCAAGTATGTATATAATAATAATGTTTTAATAATAAAAATGTGTAAGACAAACATTTGGCTAAAGCTACAATTTGCCATCGTATGGAACAAGGTAGTACTCTTGCTCAAAGTAAACCCGTTATACTCTTGTGCAATTCAAAGCCGATCAAATGATAAAATGTATAGGCAGAAGTTATATTCAGTGTAAACTTCATGTCAGAACAATCAGTAATCCAAAGATAGAGGCAGCTGAAGTCATATTCATATCTTATTTTTTCCAGTTGTCCCCCTCTTTTGCCTTTCGAGCTTCTCTATTGATCAATGAGGCTGTCCATCACTGGAACTGATTGTCACTGATTTCAACATGCTGTTTCATTGATGTTGTGACATGTTGTTTTCGTTGAAGGTAACTAAATCTAGTTTTTTCACCATATCCTCAGTCTGAATTGCCCATGTCAGTTTTTTTATAAATAAAATTATTAGTAAAACAAACAGCTTAAAGCAAATTTTGCATGAAAGTACAGTGGTACCTCGGTTCACGAACGATTCTGATTGCGAACAATTCGGTCAGCGAACAGGAAGTTCGGCAAAATATTGCCACCGTTCACGAACCCTGCACCGGGTGACAAACACAACCGCAGCCATCTTCCCTGCTCTGGCACATGGTCGTGGCTTCCCCTAGTCGAGATCGCAGTCTGATCACAGTTTGATTCGGTTTGCGACCAGAATTGTGGAACGAATTAAGTTTGTGAACCGAGGTACCACTGTACAAGGTCTGCTAACTTGAAGTCCCACCAATAGAAAATGTAAACTGAAGGTAATAAAACATCAAAAGAAAAATGTAAAAAATACTCAACTTACACCCCAGATTCTGACGCTGGACTAGGGGGAGGGTGATGTCACTAGGTCTCATCTTGGGATCCAGAGAAAGCTGAGGATCCCAAATCCCTTGAGAATGTGCTCTTTTCTGTACAGTGCTGGTGTGTCTTCTCATGAGAGTTGCCATCCTGAGCTTTCCCAGGATTCCTTGATGAGCCCCAGTAATATCACCAGCATCTACAGGAAACATCCCGGAGCTAGGTTGTCAGGCAGGTGTATGCAACCACAGCACTCCAGCTATTGTGGAACTACAATTTCCATGATTCTTTGCAAGACTCCGACAGCCACAAGCATGACTCCTAGAGGCATGATAAGATTTACAGTTTCACCACAGCTGAAGTACCGAGGTTGCCCACCCGTGGTGTAAGGTAAGCATTTTTATCACATTTCTATTGATGTTCTGTTGCTTTCAGTTTGTTTTTTTATGCAGGGGGTGAAGGCAGCTAAGTAAGCAGACCTTGCAATTGCATTAATGGTGTGCTTTAACCTCCCTGGCGGTATTCCAGAGTCTGGCTCGGGGTTAATTTTCGATACCAAGAGCGGTAACCTCGAGCCAGACTCGGGATTGCACAGAAAAGTGTCACTTACCTTGTCCCTGCGAGCCCGCGGCGTCCTCTGCTGTACGCGGCCGGCATCTGAGTTTTACTTTCGTTTTCGGGCGTCACAGCGGGGGGCGGAGCCGATGGGAAATTCAAAAGTGAAAACATTACAGTTACACAGAATACATACAAATACAATGTAATCTGCTATAATTACACTTATGTACCAAACCATTTCACTTCAATTTTGTCCCTGGAGCTTTGTCCCTGCCTGCACTTTTACTGTTCTTTCTGCCTGGAAACTTGAGAACGTCCTCAAACCAAACTTATTGCATTTTAGGTATTCTGGAGTAAAAACAAAAACATACTTTGGTGTTGGAAAAGCCCATTGTATATAAAAATTATCTGCTTTTGGAAGGCTTATACAAGCATCCTACGATGTCGAAATGAATACAGAGTACAGGACTTCTTGTCCTCTGGAGACCTGCATACTACCCCCGAAGTCAGACTGATATGACAGGAGGTGACATACAGAACAATTTACTCACTGGAACTGTATGTACTGTTTTCTGCTCCAGTGACTTATCTACCTTCCCTTTAACTAATACAGACAGAGAAAACCTTGTCCTTTGTCGCAACCAACCCCCATTTATTATTATGTTTCGGAAACTCCACAAAACTTTCACTCAAGGCTTTTACCAACTAAGAGGAACTATATTCAAAATGAAAAGAAAAAAAAATCATGAAATGCAGTAGAAATTAAAACAAAAGTAATATTATACAGTATGACAAATACAACTAAATACAGTATATGTATGTTGCTTTGTTTAGGGAGCAACAAGGAATGAGCACATTGTGAAGCATTGATGCTGATTTACAAAAGGAGTTGAGAATGTTCACTCATAAATCGTAACAAGCTTTTTCTGTGTTGACAGGGTCATTAAAAAAAAAAGGGGGTGTCCATGTTTTCACAATGCCATGATTTAACTGGAACCAGGAAAAAATGCTCCACTCTCATGAGGCAATAGGAGTGCAATGATGTACTTTTTAGGCACCCACAGAGTCGGCTTCAATGACATATAACTGATTTTATTAAACCAAATTCATTAATTAATCAATGAAAACATAAAATCATGATAAAATCAATCAGCTCCTCAAGATTTTTGTTCATATTTTGTATGAAACCTTAATTGGATCTCATAAATTGACTCTACCTTTTCTGAATATAATTATCCTAGGGAGACTCTGTAAATGGTTGCCTGTCTTGGGTGTATTATTTACCTATTGAGACTGTTAGACACTCCTGATACAGGACTGGGGCTTTCTCTTGTAGGCAGCTATTTATGAGTTGTCTCTCCCCCATTGCGAATAGATATACAATGCATACGTGCTGACAGTTGTCTGTATCTTCTGCTAGTGAGAAGTTTGGTATTTTGGTCTCTAGTATCTGGTATATGCAGTTGGTAGAATCAGCAGTAACATCTGACAGATGAGAAAATAATAGATAAATCGGTATGCTTGTCAAAGATATTAGATGACCATTCGTATTAAATATGTTTGTGGATGTTACTAATTGGTTACACATACTCCATTACTAATTGTGAAGCCGCATACTGCTTGTCTCATGGCCCGCCCGTGCAGCCAGAAACATATGATGCCTCTGAGTGGTTGGCTCCTTATATCTAAGACTTCTATCTAAGTAAGATATAAATACACATATTGTATGACACTGTTTTAAAAGCATATGATAAGATGGAATAATGTTTTGTATATGTCTATATATTTTCTGCTCTGCCTCAATTTACTACTGAAGAAGCGACCCTGTCCGTGAAACGCATTGAGCGAAATACCCCCTTACACCCAGCAATAAGTTATAGTATCAACCAAATAAAGTCTAATGAATGGTTAATATATGAAATATTGTAAAAATAGACTAAATAGGTGTATTTAGGAGGAAAATAGGAGAGGCAAGGGGGCAATCTTGATAAAAATAACATTTGTTATACTTTAATGAAGCAGACTCTGTGGGTGCCTAAAAAGTCCATCATTGTATATATGCTTTATACGAATGTTTGAATTGGGATGTGGCCCCCCTTACATTCTTCTCATTCTTCTACTGAAGGAGTGCCTCATAATTTGCTCTGTATAAAATGTGTTGTGCATGATACAATAGTGGGGGTGGGAAAAGACACAACATCTGTGATGACAGCTCCTGGACTACCTATTAAATCCTTCATCTGCAAAGAAAGGAAATACAATTGTTCACTATATATAATTATTTAAAAAGATCCAGATTTAGAAAATGTCCCTGTTTTTCCACCAAATTGGAATTTTGTTTTAAGAACATTATCATTATTTATGTAGATGACATACATTCTGTAATACGTTATACAAAATGGTGAAGAAGAACCGCTTTTGCCTTCTATAAGCATTGCAGTCATAACTTTCTTCCTCCTGGGATATTCTTCTGAATGTCATGAAATCCAAACTATGTTCATTCCTGTGAATTTAGCTCAATAAGGCGCCCTGCGAACACAGCGAGTGTTCCGGTGACACAGACTATCATGAAGCCTGCCAAGAGGACATGATCGAGCACCATTGCAACAAACTTCCATTCTTCTGATGCCTGTGGAGAGTAAATGGGTTATATTGTAATTGCAGGTAACAGCATGCTGGGAATCAAAAAACTCTTGGGCTGACTCTACATGAACCCATGGTTTAAAAGCTGGGCCACCCAACCTAAGTGGATCTGGGGTAAAGCAAAGTATTCCTCCTGCCTCTTAATCATTGGTAGTTCTAGCATTTGAAGCCTCATTTGATCTCCAGGTTTGGGATTACTCCCCCACCCTATTTGCTTCCAACCCCTCTTGGAGCACTCCTCACCCTTTGCAAAAATCAATAATTTACCAATGTCTTTTGTGTATTCTGGTGCCATCATAGGTCCCTTTCAGCCTTTTTTTTCCTATGGTGGTGGGTGAATCCTAAATGCTGCAGAGAGTAGTGGCACATAATGATGTTGTGCTGACCTCCACAACATTTTTCTGTGAGTTCTTGGGCTCACAAGATGTGAGATGAATGAAGCTAGCCCTAACCCTAAGTAGCCTTTGATCAAGCGTTGCAGTTGGTGCTGACGTTAATTTTTAACTTAAGCAAGCTTTTGTCCAAGATTAAAAGAGAACTATGGGGTAAGTGTTTTACCCCATAGTTCTCTTAAGGGTCACGGGCGGGCATATACTAGCGTCCTCCCGTGACCCAAAGCTCAGTATATTGCGCAGCCAGGATGGATCCCGACATTACTGTCGAGATCCACCCAGCTGCGTGAGTGACAGCGGGCTCTGCCTATCTAGAGGCAGAGCCAGCTGTACCCGCCCTTCCCCCGTCCGTTCTTCCAGTCAGCGCTGGAGGATCGGGGCAGGGGGAATCCCTGCAGGGAGCCGTGACTGACAGTCACGGCTCTCTGCAGAGAGATGATAAAGAAGTCAGCGAGCGACAGTATGTGTTCGCTCACTTCCCTATCTATTGAGACGACGTGTGACAGTTTCATTGTCACACGTCGGCTCGATCTTTGAGGATGAGTGATTTTCACTCACCTCATAGTTCTCCTTTAAGTTGGGCTTTTTTGGATAGAGTGTGGATAGAGTGTTAAGGGGTTAGAATCTCTGCCAGGACTTAATTTCTGGTATAAATAAGAATGAGAGGCTGTGATCAGTGGCATCACAAGGGGGGTAAGGGTGAAACCAGAGGGGCCGCCGGGTGCCCTTCTCTCCTCCATGACCGAGTGAGAGAGAAGGGCACCCGGCAGCATACCTTATCACGCTTTATGAACGTCCCCTCCTCTCTGTGTTGGCGTCCATCACCAGGTGACACCCACATCTCTGGCAGTGATCTTTGATTGTAAATGTCTCTTGATTTTAATATGAGTTTCTTTCATAGTTCCTAATTGCTTGATAGTGTCTGCATTTCCTCCCAGCCCAGGAAGGGGCCTTGGAGAAGTCAATTAAAACAAAGAATGGACGTGCCACCACGCACAGTAGAGTCCAAAAGAGTTTTTATGGTAAAGATAAAGTGCCAACGCATTTTGTGGACAAACACAATCCCCCCCTTCCTCAGGGGTTAAGGTGTAATTCAGAGGGGTGTCCCTTAGGGAATCAGATATGTTACAATGATATAAACCACAGATTCAATTGTATGTCACTTTCTCTTTTTATCTGGTTGACCATTCTCACAGGGACTGAAAGTGAGGAAAAATCAAAAATTTGAGTTGTCGCCAAAGCAGGAATAGGGTAGAGACTGTTGAGTGGGGACATTTGTTTCAGTGACAACCGTCTAACATAACTAAGATAACTAAGACAACAGAAAACACCAAATATTGTTTTTAACCATTCTCTGCTCTATTGAAAATGAAGAAAAAAACCTTTGAGCTTAGTAGTACTTTAATTACTACAGTCAGGTCACTATAGACCTGCCCTAGTGGTATTTGGTGCTAGTTGCTTACTCTTCAATATAAGCATGCTTCCCTGCTGCCATTGGTGTGCGCACAGGGTGTGCCACATGTGCCTGGGAACACCCTAATCACCCTGAGCGCAACCTTGAAACTGCAACAGCGGGCGCTGTGTTTTTAGTCACTGAGCCGGTGATCTCTCTGTGACCAGCTCAGAAATACAGAGCGTTCATTCCACACAAACAGCCACAGTCCTTTGTGCCTCTGAAGCTGTGAGGGAGCGTGGCTGTAGCATCCCATCCAATCACGAAGCCAGACGGATGGTCATGACCAACTTCCAGGCTCCCTGCTTCATAACTGCGCCCCTGCTGGAAGAGGTAAGGGACAGTTGAAGAGATGGAAATCTTATATACGTGTGTGTTTGTACTTTTGTGTGCACACCCTAATGCAATCAGCTGCACACGCTTATGCCTGCTACAAATATAATGCCCCACAAATCCTTGGTATTGGTGATATGGTATTTAGCCATACATTGGTGACAAACTCTGTGATAAATACCTTATTGGATTCCTGGTCAGATTTCATGGTTTCTGCTATATACTTGACTCCTTCTATAGCACTCTTCACTTCAGGGTTCTTCAAGATTGGTGACTGGTAGGTCACAGCAGCTGGACCCAGTTTTCCAGAAATTTCTGATATGTCAATGTCTTCTGCAAAAATCTTCGGGGTCTGTTTTTCTTGTGAAGGGCGTTTCATGGTGGAGAAGAACATCAAATTTGGGATTGTGTCAATAAATATCTGGAAAAGATACGGGTTTTAGATGCCTTTCTCCTTACTTATCAATGTACCTGATAAAAGAATTGTCTTTGACAATGCAAGTTTCAAACAGAAACTAGATACTGTCTTTCATTTCTCCAGCACAGCCTAAAAAACTGATTGTCTGTAATGCGATTTGAATGAAAGAACTTAAATCGACACATGACACTATACAATAAAACAAATATTATTTATAAATGCAAATTTTGAAGCTGAACTATGAGCAAAAAAACACTCATTCAAATATATTTCTTGATGGCCACGATGGACAGGGCCGCCATCAGGGGGGTATGGCCGATACTCATGTAAGGGGCCCGGGCAGCCTGCGGGGCCCGGGACCCTTACATGGGTATCGGCCGGTGGTGACAGGCGGAGGCGGTCGGGCCCCAACAGCGCCGGAGGAGGCCTGGTCCCAGTAGTGCAGATCCAGCGGCTTCGGAGGAGCCTGGGGCCCCAGCAGCGCCACCAGTGTTCTGACCTCGGACCAGATGGAAGTGGCATCACGTCACTTCCGGCCAGTCCGGCGGCAGAGGAGGTCAGGTGTACAGGCACCAGCAGCAGGAGCAGGTAAGAGGAGCTAGGAGGGAGGGAGATGCAGCCCCGACCAGCCCACCTGAGACCCCTGCAGAGCCCACCATAGATAGTCTCAGATGGGGGAGCGTAGGGGGGTGCCCCAGCCTAAAGCCGTGAAAGGGGCCCCAAAATTACTGATGGCTGCCCTGACGATGCATATAATCCTCTTGGTCTGCACCAAATGCCTTTGCAAAACCCATGTAAAAGTAGCAGTGAGATCATTACTGTGCTGCACATAGCCTGTGCAGAGATTAGAGCTGTGGGAGGGGCCCATCAGGCTGCCTACACTACAGGAAGGGGCGGAGACAAGACCAGTCACCCTGCACAAGGAGAGAGCAGCAGTGACTGGTGTTTTTTACAAGAAGCTCCTGAGGAAAGGCAAAGACGGAAAAATCTCTGACAGCCGACATTTTGTATATTTTAATATTTTGATTAAAATTAAGCTTCTACATTTTCTGAAACCAAGCAAATAAAAACCCAATACAATGTTTGGCAAATAACCATTAGGTCCTGTTTGGAAGGAAGTTGCAAAATATTACAAATCTGCAACTTCTGCTTTTACCTCTTTATCTCAAGGCTGCTTCATGTTTGCACATCAAGGTCAGGACTTTATATATACATTACACAGACTGAAAATGTCTGAAAGTGTGTCTGCCTTAGAAAACGTTCAGATTAATTACAGATTGTGGACAGTGGCGGAACTACCGCCGGTGCAGGCGCACCAGGGCCTCGGCCTGTGTAATCTGACACAGCGCGGCTCCCGATTATATGGGGCCCGCTGGCCACTGTGAAGAGGGAGCCGCGGAACAAGGAGGCACTGAAGACAGCCCTGCAGGCACATCATAGGGATCGCCTAATGGCAGTTAGGGTGGCAGATAGATGGACAGGTTGGGGTAAAGAGTTTCAGAGGATGGGAGAGACTCTAGAGAAGTCCTGGAGGTGAGCATGGGAGGAGTTGACAAGGGAGCTGGAAAGCAGGAGGTCTCGGGAGGAGTGGAGGGGACGGTTAGGGTGATACTTTGAGACAAGGTTTGAGATATAGCCGGGGACAGAGTTGTGGATGGCTTTATAAGTGATTGTTAATATTTTTAATTTTATCCTCTGGGCGAGTGGAAGCCAGTGCAGGGATTGGCAGAGGGGGGTTGCAGACACTGAGCGGTTGGTTAGGTGAATGAGTCTAGCAGCAGCAAGCAGGATTGTCCCTCTTTGGAAGCAAACTCATTATATCTGTCTCATTATATTCTATCCCGTAATTGTCCCTCTTTTTGTTCTAATATATAGACCTCTGTAAATATGTTGAACATTGTATGCTTATCTACAGATAATTGTATTTTCCTGACACTAAAGCAAGGCAGCCCACACATGGGACATAGCACACCAACAAGGGTCGGTAATGCTGAAGTATTTAATTATTTGGACACATTGTTATTCAGAACCCAATGGCCAAACTCCACTGTGGTGAATGCCGCTGGACCCTCTTTGCAATGGGCCAAGAATGTGGTGCATTTTCGACCAGGTACTGCCCTGCAGAATAATTTGGGAGATAAATTCTGAAGGTGAGTTGCCTTCAGTAACATGGGTCCTGGGATTAATCAGATGATCCATCCTCTCTGCCATATAAATTCTCCAGCTTGTCTTAACCAGCCACAATGCAATAATCCCAGTGGAGACAGGAAGCCCCTTTCCAATATCACCAGGAACAACAAACAGATCGTCTGTCCTTCGCATAGAAGGAAGAGGTCACCTTCAATGTTGCACCCACATGTTGGGTATGTGGTAACTTAGAAGTTTCACTCTGGAACATTGGCAGAATTATATATACACACACACACACACACACACGCACACATACACACACACGATATACATATATGGGAACTGTTTTAACTGTGAAACAATTTGTATTTATGTTCTGAGATGTACTCAGTTCCACCACACAGCGCAGCCATGTCGGACCGGGGAGGAGGTCTCCATACAGGTCTCCACCCCACCTGCACCCTGTGACTGGACAGTGAAGAGAAAAGCTCATCTTTCTCCTCCTATTAGTCAATCGGCTCTCTTCTTCTATCAGCGTGCTCCTTGCACTGCAGCACAAATGATTGGCTCCGTGGGTTGCTTCTCCCTCTACCAGTCTGAGCCTTGCTGTACAAGGGCTGCTGATTCCGAGCCAAATGTATTATTGATTACAGAGGTGCATTATTTGTGTCTGTTATATCTGTCTGAAATTCCGCTTTTAAACAGAGCGCCTAACTGTGTGTTCATGAGACAAATACAGTATTTTGTACATTTTCCAAGCTTACCTTCCTGACCCAGGCAGGCATGACATGAGTACTTGGAGAGCGGTGATGAGTGTTGATCACAATGACAGTAATAATAATTGATGCTATGACTAGTACCATAGTGAATAACATGTATTTTGCAATCAGGGGAACAGCACTCGAGGTTGATGGAATCAGTTCAACAATGACCAGAAGAAACACAGTGAGGGACAGCAGGACAGAGATACTGAGGGTCATTTTTTCACCTGCAGATAATGTGAGAGAAATCGATAATCATTGTTTAAAATTGAACTCTAAAAACAAAAACATTCATTTAAATATATTCCTCACTAAGTACAAAGGATTTAAATCCACTTTGTGTACGCCAAATGTCTTTGCAAACCCTCACTTTGTATAAGAAGCAGTGACATAATCACTGTGCTGTACCTGTGCAGAGAGTAGAGCTGTGGGAGGAGCACGTCATTATTATAGGAAGCTCCTGCACACCTCAATCCAATACAAAACAAAATAAAAAACAACTCTACCTTTCATTCCTGTTTATTTCAGCTAATTCAATATTTAGTCACGGTGAACCCTTGGCTCTCAAGATTTAAATATATAAAATACGAAAATATATGAACACATGTACCATGACAGCTAAACTGATCTCATCTGTCATGCTTCTCTTGATTGGTGGTCCAAGGAAGGGAAAAAGAAGGTGCGGCATGCAGCAACCAATCAAATTTCAGATTTGGTGGAGTTAGTGAGAAAATTAAATTAACATTTATACTTAGAAGAATGCATTCAAATTAAAGGAGAACTATTACATGAGTGATTTCCACTCACCTCATAGTTCTAAGCCGACCTGTGACAATGAGACTGTCACAGGTCGGCTCAGTAGATCGGGAGGTGAGAGAACACATACCGGGTTCCCTCACCTCTCGATCCTGTCACGGCTCTCTGCCGTGACAGGGGGAGGGGCTGGATTCCCCTCTCCCCGCTCCGATCTGCCAGCGCTGACTGGCGGAACGGACCGGGGAGGGGGCGGGTACAGCTGGCTCTGCCTCTAGATAGGCAGAGCCAGCTGTCACTCACGCAGCTGGGCGGATCCCGTCATCTAAGTCGGGATCTGCTCCAGGTGCGGCGTCTCAGTATATCGTGAGCTGTAGCTCGCGGTATACTGAGCTTAGGGTAACGGGAGGACGCTAGTTTGTGTCCTCCCGTTACCCCAAGGAGAACTATGGGGAAAAACACTGACCCCATAGTTCTCCTTTAAATAAAAAAATGTTCAGGATTTGTTTTATCTCCACTTCAGATAATTTAATAAGACGAATGTTGAAGGTGTAGTAATCCAAAGCAACCTTCTTCTTCCACTGATCTGCTTTTGGTACGATGCAATCACAGTATAGATCACTGCATTCAAACACCATGACTACCTGGGTTACTGCACTCTAAAGATAAATTTTGGGCATTTGCACTGTAAACATAAATTACCGCTAATGCGGTGTGCGCCATTTGTGCATGCTACTGTGTTTAGGACAACTTTTACTTTCATTTGGCTCTTACAGGACAATAAGCGCTGAACGTCCCCTGCCGAGACTCTGGCTGGAGTACATTGATCATAACGGGTCACTTTGGCACCTCATCAATTGAGAAAACGCATTGCATTCCTTCCACAGAGTGCAAGGCTTTCTGTGATTGGGGAAGGTGCAGATTAATGTCACAATCTCCCCTCCTCCCTTCACATTTTCACAGTCCAAATGCCTAAAAATAGTTTTTGGCTGTACATCAGCTTTAAACAACATCAGCATTCTCAGATGGCATAGTGTTCCTTGTTTGCATTTTTCTATTCTATTTCTTTGTTATGTAGGCTTTCGATAATGTATGCACAGAACCCAATATTAAATACATAATACTGTGTATTGGGCTTCATTTGCCCCCAAATCCCCATGAGACAGTTTTCTGATAGGTCACTTGGGCAATATGGGAGGCAAGGGGGATGTGCATATGTGCCCTATATTAAGATGTTTATTTTGGGGGCTGCAGCAGCCAATAAGATTGGCAGGCAATGCTTTCAACATAGTTTCATCAGTTTGCCCTGTATTACATTAATGTCACATAGACATGAAATAGAGATTGCCTTGTTCAGCTGTTTAGGGCCAGGTCAGGTGATGATCTGACATCTAGGGGGTCTATGCAGCAGGCTGCAGATACTGTCAGCTTCTGGTTTTGAGGGAAGCAGTCACTTGGACAGGTTAGAAAATCTGCTATTGTTCTCACCATAATAAAGCGCATTGGCATCATCCCCTCTCTTCCCTCTTCATTCCCTCTCTGTTCTCAGTTTGCATAAACAGTCCTGCTCAGGTGAGTAGATGTTTATAGACTGCTCTGAGCCTGCATGTCCATCTGACCTCTGAAGTCCGCAGCCTTATGGGTGACCGTAAAAATTTTATAGGGGCGCATGTAACTGAAATCTGACAATCGTCTGAATGATTCTAATAATGGAGTCCAACATACCTGAATCCGTGGGAAGATAGAACACTAAACCAGTCAGAAATGAGAAGAGCAGACAAGGAATGATGACATTGACAATAAAGTAAAGAGGCAGCCTCTGCAGAACAAAGTGGTAGGTGATGTCCAGGTATGGAACGTCAGGACAGCAGGTATAGAAAACCCAGTGCTTCCAGCAGCGATAATCCTTCATCTTCCACTCCCCACTCTCCATGAAGTTACTGAGGTCTGGACGGTCACTTTCCTGTAATACATAAAATTAGAAACATTACTGTTCGTGCTTATTATAAAATCTCCAGGTGCAGTGCAGATTACTGCTTGGCTTCGTACAGGGGATTATTCTTCTGCATTAAAAGTCATCCATGGAAACCTGTACAAGCAATGATTTCCTAATTATTTATCATTGGAGCGATGCTTGAAAACTGGAGCGGGCTCAGGGCAGATATCAGAATAATGGGCCTATCACATGTACTGTGACCAAAAAGGATTGTGTATTATGTTTAATACTGTGAGACAAATGTAGCACTATCCGCAGTTACTAATTCATTAACCAGAAGATTTTTCAGAACAGTTTTTCCTTAAAAATAACTATGAAACGCCAAAATAGGGCTGGCCTGGGGTCATTTGAGATAAACTGAAATTCACCCTATTTACTAAACAAAGTGAACATTTACTTTGCAAAGTGTACATAGATGTTTGATAGTAAACACTTACTTTGCTAAGTGAAAAGGCTCCATGCTTTTGAAGACATTCTGGTAGATTAATTGCCAGGCATCCATAATCTGTAGATTAACGTTGCAAGGCTGGGGTCCTGTGCCAAGAGAACTTTAATTTACGCTCCACATTTGAAATTAAGGATTGTGCACAGTTATGCCCGGGCTCCAATCAATGAGTTTTTGCTGTATAGATTTTGGCCTTAATAAAACTCCTTACTCTTAAAGTATTGCACTGATGAAATGGAATACATGTTTCATTCTCATATATGATGTTGTAAGAGTGTTAAACAGTGGATGCACTGAAGGACCAAGTGGGATGGCCAGTGGACGGGCCTGTGGAGTGTTGCTGGGGAGCTGTGTAAGGGGCCCCAACATTTCTGATGGCTGCCCTGCACAGGTCTGACGGATGCTGCTGTCATTGACAGTCAAAGGTCTCTGCTAATGAGTAGGGGTCAATTAGCACAGATCCCTATCATATAACCATAATATCCAATCATGGTGATTACATGCACGCTGGCGGTTCATTCAGAGAATACGATTTCGGCCTGTAGATGGCAATGCAGATTGAAGATGGCAATGTGCTTCTGTTTAATACTGTACATGCCAGAAACAATTACAGTATTATAATTAAGGTATTAATTATACTGTACAGTATCTTCACATCTATCCCTGTGCCACCAGCACATCTCCAATTGTACCCCTGTACCACCAGCATATCCCTTTCTGCCTGTGTATAGTATCTCCATGTCTATCCCTGTGCCACCAGCACATCTCCAAGTGTACCCCTGTGCCCCCAGCATGTCTCTATATGCCTGTGTACAGTATCTTCATGTCTATCTCTGTGCCACCAGCACATCTCAAAGGGTACCCCTGTCCCACCAGCATGTCTCTATGTGGCGTGACCACCCAAAACAGCTCAAACGGAACAAGCACAAACCGAGGGCTACCTGTATTTACCTTTTTTCCTGCAGTATTCTGGCTGGTCTGCTGACGTTACAGTTCCTTCGTATTCATCCTTAGTGGAGGCAGTGGGCGTCTTAACCCCTGGAGGGGATGGCACTCACATAATGACATAAGTGATGTGCTGTCCAGGTGTACGGTGAGCCCCAGCCAGTATAATGATGCACCCAGAGGGGGGTGTTCCCATGACAGCCTGGGCTCCCAGGAACTGAGTTGAAAGATACTGGGTGTCATTCAATCAGAAAGACTGGTGTCACCTACAATACTCACTGTGGGCAACAGCATTGGAGAGTCAGTAAGCATTGCAGACAGAACTGCTTTTTATTTTTATATGTGCTGGACTTTAAGTATTTTATTTTTTGTTAAAGGTGGAGTCTGGCTTTAACTGTATTTCTGTTCCTATAATATATATGTTTAATTGCAGGAATTTCTACTAGGACTGCAAGTAGTGACTTTACATTATACATTACAAAATCTATCGTTGAGTTACTGGTTAACATTTATAATCAATATATTTCTTACCGGGTTTATGACCACCAATTTGCCATCATAGGTCCATGTACCGAGCTTCATGCTGCAGTTCTGCTGGTCGAATGGGAAATATGTGACTATAATCTCACAGTAGCTTTTGAAAATAGCTGGAGGCATCCATGTAATTTTGCCTGTGTAATCCACAAGGACCTTGGTATCTTTGACAAGAGCAAAGTCCCCATCAGCACTATAAGGAGACAATACTATGGGTTACAAGTGTATGTTTGCAAAGGTTGGGTAGAGCTGATAAAAGTTCCTCGGTCCCTTACCTTTATGTTATACAAAAGACATATGTTTAAGGGGAACAAATATGTATGTTACATTTTCTTGTTTTCATACTCTATGCAAGACCAATTTCCCAGAAGGCCAACCAAGGCCCAGCCTTGGGGGAGCAGGGAGTAGAGGGGCAGCAGGGGTGTGGAATTCCTATCTCCCGATGCCCAGGACATGCAGTTTTGGGCACCGGGCAGGTAGTTGTTTTCTACATTTAGCCCTGCTTTGGGCAAGCAGAGCTAAATGTACAGCGGGGAAGCCGCCGCTTGTTTTGTACAAGTGATCTCGGCGATGTCGCTGAGATCACTTGTATTCAGACTGCAAGTCTGCCATTCTCCATGGGGGGTTGGCGGATAGGGGGGCGCATTGAGGAACCTGGCCTTGGGGCAGCAGAGAGAGTAAATCCGGGCCTGACTCTATGGGGAGGATTTATAAAACTTCTGCACTACACTGGACGAATGCAGTTTATACAGCATTCCTGCTTCTAGATGGAGCCGAGAAACACAGGAATGTCCTATGCTCCTCAGCTCCATCTAGTAATGGGTTTACGAACAGCTTTTCGCTGGACGGTTGTTTTATAAATCCACTCCTGGGACTGATATTGAACATGATCTTTACATACATGCCGTCTTAATTTTTCATGATCATATATAATATATTATAAGTGTGCCCTCAAGGGCAATCTGGATAAGAGACAGTAGAGTCAGAATCTTTGATGAGAGACTGCTATAAGAAAAGTCAGTTATAAGACCGCAGTCCCATATGTTAATACATTCGCTTTGTTAATACAAACCTGCTGTGCCCCACTTTTATTCATGAAAGCCCAGCATGCATACATAAGTAAATACTATTACACACACAATTCATGAACCATAGTAGAAAATGTGTGCATGACCCTGAACTGAGGCATTGTGGGAGCATGTGCAATTTCCTGAGTGCAGCCATCAAGATTTATTTATTTAACAGTAAAAGTAAATGTATTTTTCAATAAATATGATATAGTTTTACTTGTCCCTGCAGGCTTTGAAGAAATGCTAATATGAAGGGTTATTTCTTCAATATATATCCTACTTCCAGCAGAATGGCCTGGTCGCAGTGGCGTAACAACCGGGGGTGCGGGAGGGTCACTTGCCCCGGGCGCAGGACTGAGGGGGGGCGCCGTCACGACCCCCGCTTAACGAAGCCATGGCTCCCTCTCCCTGACACGATCACCTGGCTGTCATCGGGCGGCCGCTCGCTCTTCCGAGGCCACTGCGGGCTCCCCGGGCGCCCATAACTCTGGTTACGCCACTGCCTGGTCGTGTACTGGCTTCAATCTTTGCTGTAAAGAATCTGTACCTGGTTATCACTAGAGGGTGCTGGTTGGGGAAGGCAGACCTGCTCTGGATTGAGTTGAATGAGGAATGAATATTCCTGCATTGAGCGCATCAATATGTGTTTAGAGCCAGAAAGCTGCAGGCAATATCACTGGAAAAAGGAATTATTTCTGGGTACAAAAAAAAAACTACTCTTAAAGTGTGGCTATCCCCGTACTGCAGGGGTAACTGCTCGTTTATGTCTAGGGGGGATAGAGAAGAAGACCTTTACTTAACTGATCCCCACTAATGTAGAGTTATGGGCCCTGCATTGTACATGGTGACATCATCAGGCCTCGGACAGCTGTAGCAGACTGGGGAAAAGACTGCAGGGACTAGTCTTGAAGACTGCAGGAGTGAGGATTGGGTAAGTAAAAGTCCTTTACTCAGGTCCCGTAGGCAAAAACAAGCAGTTAATCCTTGCAGTTCAGGGGTAGTCCCACTGCAAGGGTAATTTTCTTTTTACCTGGAGATAGGCTTTACCTTATCATAATGACATCATTCTATTTATTGAATCATTACATCCATTTAAGAGGCACATGAAGCATTTAATGGCATCATCCCATATTATGGAATTTGGAAATGGACATAGTTGTATGGATAGCTATAACTCTGTATTAACAGGGTGTGGGTGATGAGTGAAGAGTTTACAGGATTTGCATAAAGGGGTCATCGTACTGTATTAATATAATTATAATCAGTTCTGGATTTTTTCTATTTTACTTACTTGTTGTACAAAACAAAATCTGGGCGCCAAATATCACTGGAAGGTATCCGGATTTTCTGTGTTCCTCCATAATCTGCTGGATTCCATTTTAGGTTCACATCCACCCATTGCTAAACAACCAATGAAAAGAATCAAAAGAAATACAATTGTAACAATTATTAACCAGCTGCATTCACCTTAATAATCTGGTAATGACAAGCCCACAAGTGTAACAACAATAAACTAGCTGTGTTCACCTTAATACTCTGGTAATGACAAGCCCACAATTTCATCACAATGGTGGCTCTTAATTTCTCTTTAAAGTAATATTAAACTCTCAAACATTTTTCAATAATGAATCCAGACCCAGCAAAGTATTTCTTTATTTTTTTTTGCCCAAACACAATCATCATGTTTCTGAAAAACTGGCTCCAACTCTCTCAGCTCAACTTCCCTGAACTTCCTGTCTAGTACAAGACCACAAAGGACAGCACAGAAATTTCCAGTAGCTGTCCATCTACTATCTCAGAGAAGTGAAGGAGGAGGGAGCAGCAGCAGAGTGTCTGTCCATCTACTAGCTTGGAGGAGGGGGGAAGCAGAAGGGGGGTAGTGTCTTGCCTTTCTGCTTGTGGAGACAAACACAAACTTAATAGAACACACAAAGGGGCTCCATAGGACCGTGCAAGGGAAAAGAGCCACCCTAAAACAGAATATCAGGGCCAGTGTTCAGGGGACCAGCTGATTCCACAGGAAACTAAACTTTTTACACATGAAGGAGCAGCATCCATTGTAAGTGATTTAATCAACATTTGAAATAGCTTAACCTCCCTGGCGGTAATCCGAGTCTGGCTCGGGGTGAATTTTCACAGCTAGGAGCGGTAACCCCGAGCCAGACTCGGGGCTGCAGAGAAAAGTGACACTCACCTTGTCCCTGCGATCCCGCGGCGTCCTCTGCTGTATGCGCCCGAAAATGAAACTAAAAGCCGGCATCTATCCGTTTGACTTTATGATCACTTTAAGCACCTGCACCGAATGTTACAATCCAGTCCATGTTTACACATTTCAAATGGAAAGACTGTAATCATTTGGGGGATCTTTTAATTTTGGGTCAGATTGCACTTTTGTGAAACAACAATTTGTATCCATCTCACCCTGAAGTATGGGGTCACAGAGATGCTTTTGGTGCTTGTAAATACCTAACAAATAATGTAACATGTAACAGCATGTTCAAACAGAAGATTCCAAGCACATTTGAATTGTATTGTATATAAAGTTCTTATTATTGAACCGTGTTCTGTATCATGAATTTTAATTTAGTCTTTCTTTCTCAAAACTGGAAAATACTCCTTTATTTTACCTGTTTCACCCGAACGTTTGTTGCTACAATTTGATTCACTTCATCCTGTAATTGAAGCAGAGAACCTTGTTAGGTTATTTCCATTACGCCAATTAAACTTTGCTTTATAAACTGGTGATCATTTTCATACCACATTAATGAGCTGAATGAGCTGCAGTCCGACCGTCACCACAACTTTGTCGCTGAAATTTTCGACTGGACGTACAAATTTGTTGTAGTTCTTAAAGAGATCACTTATCAAGCGGGTTTCATGTTCATAGGAAACGACCAATCTAGCTGCAGAGAGTTAGGAAAGACATAAGAGGAATCTCTTCATTTTATAACTATTATTATTATGAATTTCATTATATTTGTGTCTATTCTTAATTTAATTACAAATCATTTATGTCATTTGATCAATTTAATGTATTGTAAATAGTAGGGATGTTCAGAGACCAGAATCTGTAAAATGATAGCCGCCAACTAACTTTTGATTTTTTCTCTAGTCTAGTCTTTCAATGGAGCAGGAAAGGTAATCTGTACTTGTACTTACACCTAGTACAATACTTAGGTGTAAGTGTAAGGTGAGGGTCTACTCACTAAGCTGCCGTAGGTGGCATTCGGCTCGGCTGTTCTGCTCGGTCACACAGAGGGACCGAGCAGAACAGAAAAATAGTAAAAAAAGTTAATCGCATTCCAATGGGCAACATTTTTTTTTTCCTCTATTCTGTCACAGCTCCGTGTCAGAATAATAATAAAAAAGTAACAGCAGTGTTTCTCTCTTTGGCGAGCAGGAGACTCCCGGGGCGCCAGGGAGAGTTTGCTGTTTGGAGATCAGTGTCCCTGGTTAGCAGGTAACCAGGGACGCTGATCTCTCTGCAAGTGGCCGGAGCCAGACGTAAGATCACGGCTGGCTCCGCCCAGCTGTCAGAAGCAGGCTGTCGGCTGGCCAATGGCCGGCCGCTCGGCCAGCTTCGGCTTTCAGCGCGGCTCAGCCGAGCTGATGCATATGCGTTCGGCTCGGCCATGATCGGGAGCTGTACGGGCTATTTTGAATAGCCCGTACAGCACCCCTTCGGTTCTACTGAACCGAAGGGGTCCTGGGGCCGAAGCTAGCCGAAGGATCGGCCGAAGCTACGGCTAGATCCTTCGGCAGCTTAGTGAATAGAGCCCTAGTATCTGAACATCCCTAATAAGTATTACCAATATATGTTAATATAAGAAAAGCTTATTTTGACAGATTTTAATCATTGCTGAGACGTGCTGCATTTTCCATGTCACAATAATTGTTTGTTACTCTCCCTATGTCAGTAAAAATCTGTAGGTCTAATTTACTAATAGCTCCAGTTATAAAGTAGCGATATGGCCGTAGCCATACTGATGCTTTAAAAAAAAAAAGTATATTCATAGCGCACAGCATACGCATTGTCCTTGAACAAGTGGACTGAAAACACAAAACATACAGCTCACCCCTGTCATGCATCCTTGTAATCCACTTTCAGTGCACAAATAGCCCTCTTCTGGAGTAATTCTCTCATCAACTGCAAAACCGGCACACAATGCTCTTCCAAAGAAAATTTTATTCCACATGCATCTGCACAGAAAATAACCACTGGCACGTTTCTGCCTTACGCGGCCTTAGTCATAGCATGAGCAAAAATGCATCAGCGATAGTTTTTTTGTACAGATGCATGTGAAATAAACTGTGATTTTGTTTGGAAGAGCATCATGTTCCAGTTTTGCAGTTCATAAACAAGGTCATCACTGTATAAATACATATGTATATATAATATATATAGGTACTCGTTCATGTCTAAGTGCTACAATAACAAAGATATACTCACCCAAAGCTCCGGGCCTGCCAGCTGTCACAGGTCTCCCTCTAGCCTGTCTCCCCTTCCCTGCAGCATTGGAACCTTCTCCAGCCTCCTCATGTCGGAACACAGTGTATATACATTGATGATTTACTGCTGGAGAGGAGGGAGTGGGACGTTGAAAGGACCAAGAAGAAGCCGCTGGGAGCTTCGGGTGAGTATAACTTTTGTTTTAGACACAAATGGGCACTTAACCCTTGCAGTGCCAGGGTAGCCCCACTGCAAGGATTAATAAAAAGGTTTCTTGGAGTTCTTCTTTATTATTATTATTCTTTATTATTATTATATATTATTTATTATTGTTTTAACATTTTTCTCTCTCTCTCTCTCTCTCTCTCTCTCTCTCTCTCTCTCTCTCCATATATATATAATATATACTGTATGCATATATGCCTGCCCTCATGACCTGTCAAAGCAGAGAGAATTCTGCATCAAGCAGAGAAAACTCCACCGGACACTGCAGACTCCCTACTGCAGTCTGCATTTTATGAATGAATATAAAATTGTAGGCCAAAGCGTAAAGTAAATTTGTGGTGTCCAACAGAAACCAGGTAGGGGTATCAGCAATTCACTATAAGTAGCCCCTTTGGTGTATCTGAAGCACAAAGATTTCTTTGTAGTTTTAGATAGAATAGAAAATTATTGAAACACTTTTTTTTGTTTTTTCTTCTGTGCTGTCTGTACCCAACTGGGGAGAATTCCTCTCACTTCCTGTCCTGGAGGCTTAAGAAGAAGTATAGCTCTTTAAAGTGAGGGTAAATTCCTGTTGTTGCCTCTGGAACATATTCCCCCAATTGACTATGTCCCCTCTATTCCTGTTCTGGCGACAGCAGTGACAATTTGGATTTCCCATCAGTTTCTGTCTGACATTGGTCACCAGACCAAATGGAGAGACATTTCAATTTCTAGATCTAAATCTCCTCAGTGGGAAAGCAAACAGTAATACAAATCTTACTGTCTCTGAATATATTAGAAATGACAGAAAACACAGTTCATTAAAATAAATACACTTTCTCTTCCCTCCAGATGTTAACACAACAGAGGTAAAGCACATGATAAATATTTAAGCGTTACAACAGTCAGATTATAGCAATGTGAGCGCCACCTAGTGAGCTCATAGGGCATTACAAAAGCTGTACCAACCAAGGTCATTAGAGGGACATAGCTTACATTTGAGGCTAGAATGTCAATCATTTCATTCAATCATTGTTTTCTTCAGCTTTCATAGTCTGCTCACGGTAGCTAATGATTGGGCCAGTTAGTTCAACTGATATTTTGTGTTTTTATAATCGTTATGGAGCCAGGCTGCATAACAAGTAAAGAATACAGCATTTTTATTTTATTTAATCTGTGTTTCTACTCACAGTGTAATTGTCAGGAAGCCAAAGCCAGGATTCTTTCATTGCCGTTTGCGCATGCGCATGCGCATGGTGAAGCTAATAGAGTTGTATCATGTGCAGCGTGCGCCGACGTGTTGTTTGAGTTTTTGCCGCCCTCTGGGCTATATAAGGCTGTGACTTACAAACCTCCTTTGCTGTCAGATCGTCAGCTTCCCTGTGTTCCTATATCCTGCTCCTGAAGTGTTCCTGTTATCTTGACCCGGCTTGGCTTGACCTTTCTGCTTCTCTCCAGTGATTGGCCCTCGGCTTGTTCCAGACCATCCTCCTGCCTTATCCTCTGTACCTCGCTGCCTGCATGTTGATGACTTCGGCCTGTCCTAACTACCCTGCTTTTCTTGGCTGCTGCTCCTGCTCCTCGTCTTCCGCTACTACTGGCACTCCTGCCCCTTCGTGCCCCGGTGCTCCTGTACCCATTCAGGGGCTCCAGGACCAGAGAAGCGAGAGAGGCCGCCCTCGACATCTCAGACTCCCCTAAGGTACGTGACAGTAGGATTCTGCCCTGTGCTGTTTAAGAGCCAGACTGATCCTCCCTAACAGCGTTGGTCTCCAGAGGTCCTACATGCCCCTTGCACAGTACTCCCATCAACAGCGCTCACGCTCCCTGAACATTACTTAAAAAAAACATTACTTAAAAAAAATAAAAGATCCTTATCCTGGTGTGTTGGCTCACTGAAACCTTAAATAAAGCCATA